>NW_006922095.1:448599-450138 GCF_000298275.1 Orycteropus afer afer | reverse complement strand
AAAGCACCCACTGAGGATGAGTCTGGGGTGGTGCCAAGTGGAACTTGATACACCTGGCTGGCATTCTGTGCAATGCTCCTGGCTCCTTGCCAGAACCTCAGCTCAGGTGTCCTGCACAGGAAAGGAAACACACTCTCCTGGGAGTTTGATCACAGATGTCTGGACTCATGGAAAACAAAGCCCAGTTAGCTCAGACAGGCACAGGGCATGGGGGGAGGGGAATCATTGTGTAGAAAGCCTTGAGTTAATTAATGGCAATGGAAAATTTGGCCAGGGATACTGGTGATGATTGCACAGCGTGATTATTGTAATGTATGTCACTGATTGCTTGTGCAAAACAAAAAACAGTGAATTGGCAAATGCTGTATTATGTATGTATTTGTATCACAAATGAGGAACATCTTTGCCTAGCTAGCATTGAGCTTTTGTGCATGGGGATTGAAAATATGGCATGGATGTTCATGATGGTTGTACAACATGAGAGATGTAATTGATTTCATTGAATTGAAAAAGTGACAAATATTGCAAATGTTATCTATATTTTTATAATAATAATAATGAAAAACTATTAAAAAAATAAAGAAAGAAAGCAAGAAAGGCTGAGTGCAGGGAGTGGGGAGGAGAAGACTGAGGAGGGAGGACTTGGAGCTGGCTGGAAGGCTGCCTCTTATGACTGATCTTTGGTAGACTCTGTCTCCTCGTGGGGGAATGAAAACTAAGACAGACATGCATGTCTGTGTGGTGGTCATCATTGTTGCTGTGACTGGGAGCCCTTGCTTTCAGAATGTGGATGAGATGACCATGGGGGTTCTAGGGCACCCTGGGAGGGCACACTACTGCTGGTGAGAGTGCTGGAAGCTTCTGGGCTTTGGCATGAGAGCAAGTCCACTTCTAAGTGAGGCACAGTCAAGGTCTCAGTTTCCAGAGGTTGCCATAACCAAATACTACAAATTGGGTGGCTGGGAAGGATAGACATTTATTGTCTCACAGTCTGAAGACCAGAAGTCTGAATTCAGGCCATCAACAGGCTACATTTCTCTTTCCCTGTCTGCTCTAGGGGAAGATACTTCCTTGTCTCTTCTAGCTTCCGGTACCTCCAGGCATTCCTTGGCTTGCAGGTTCATCTTCACACAGGCCTCATCCCTTTGTGTGTCCCTGTGTCTCTTACCTCTTTATTTGGTCCCTGCTTTGATTGGATTTGGACCCACCCTGCTCCAGGGTGACCTCATGTTAACTGATAACATCTACAAAGACCCAGTTTCCAAACAAGGACACATTCACAGGTACTGGGGTCAGGATTTCAATACTCCTTGGCGTGGTGCTTAAGGCTTTTGACTGCTAACCAGAAGGCTGGTTGTTCAAACCCACCAGCCACTCCTTGGAAGTAAGATTAGGCAATTTACTTCCGCAGTGATATCGCCTTGGAAACCCAAGGAGGGCTTGCTGAGAGTCAGATCTGACTCAATGGCAGTGAGTTTGTTTTGTTGTTTTCTGGAAGACATGACTGACCCCATCACAGCTGGACCATGTTCCAGCTGC
>NW_006922095.1:446432-447934 GCF_000298275.1 Orycteropus afer afer | reverse complement strand
GGGGAACACCCATCAGTCCATAAGAGAGACTACATTAGGTTCTCACTGGCTTTTTGGTGTCCTGTGTGTTTACAGTCACCTCCTACTGCGTGGTTCCATTGTACGGTCCCTTACCCTGGCTGTAATAGGATTAATGGGGACAGAACAGGAACTGCTCTATTCCAAAACCAAATTAACCCTCGGCCATTGACTTGATTCTCATTCATACTAACCCTATAGGATAGAGTAGAACTGCCCCATAGGGTTTCTTAGGCTGTATATCCTTATGAGTCGGGGCCGACTCGACGGCACACAACAACAACAACAACAACAACAACATATCCTTATGGAGGAGCTCTGGCATCATAGTGGCTAAGGCACTTGAGTGCTAACCAGAAGGCTGGTGGTTCAAACCACTAGCCACTCCTCTGGGAGCTCTGGTAGCATAGTGGCTAAGACACTTGCAAGTTAACCAGAAGGCTGGCAGTTCAAACCCACCAGCCACTCCTCAGAAGGAAGGTTGGGCAATCTACTTCCATAGTGATAACACCTTGGAAACCCAAGGCGGGGTCCCTATGAGTTGGGTCCGACTGAACGGCACATAACAACAACAAATTCTTGTGCAGGCAGATTGCCACAACTGAGAGTAGGGCAGCTGGTGGGTTCCAAAATGCAGATCTTTGTGTTAGCAGCCAAGTACTTAACCACTGGGGAATTCAGTGCATCTGAAAGCAACAAGGTGTGATTTCATCCCTTTGTTCAGCAACAAAAAGGCAGAGGTGGGGAGAGGATGAGCTGTTTTTAAAGGGCAGTTGAATCCAAAAGTAGAGGCTTGTTGGATTTCAGGTGCTATTTGTTTTCATTAAATGCCTGCGGAGGGAGGCAGGCAGGCAGCAGGAGTCCTTCCACAGGAGGGGCTGGAAATGCCAGGGCTGGATTGCTTAGCCCCACCCACACCTGCTCACACCTCCATCCTCCATAGTATCTCCCTTTCTCCTCTTTTCATGCTTTCAATGCAACTTAGCTGTCATGTTCATGTATGAAAACTGTGATTTGGACAACAGCAAGAGTGGAGGGTTTTTTCCACCCCCCCTCTTACTTGGCTTGGTTTCATCAGCACAAGTGTGGCCCCAACCTCAGGCCCTGCCTGAACTTGCTGTGAAAGAGGCCATTAAAAATCACTGTCCTAGTCTCCAAGGAGCCAGGGATGCCTCAACCAGAGGAAGCTCCAAGGAGTTCCAGGTTAGAGGGCAGTCTGCCACCAGCAGGAGTTACAGTATGAAGGGAGGAAGGGGGAGAAGACCTGTGGCCTGGGAGGGCCATGGAGGAAGGGAGAGACAAGACCCTGAAGGGTTAAACAGAAAGAGAAAGATTAGGAGCAGAGCAGGCTCATTGTCCATCCCTTGGGAGTAGAATGCTAAGGGCTACAGGAGGTAGAATCAGGATTTGATCCTCTTGCTGTGCAATCCCAGGAACCTAATTTAACCTCTATAAACCCAAATTTTCTTTTTTTTTTTTTTTTT
>NW_006922095.1:440629-445957 GCF_000298275.1 Orycteropus afer afer | reverse complement strand
GTCGTGTATGGACTGGTCCCATCTATCCTACTGGTCTATGAACTCCTATGTTATCTTCATGATTACCAACTTGTCTGAGTCCATCATTGTGGCTGTCATGATAACCCAGCTTCCCAACCGTCTCCCTCCATTGGCTTCAGCAAACATAGTGTCCCCCTCTAGCAATTGATCCTTCCTGAAGGTGTGTTCAAAGCAAACCAATAAAACAGTATTCTGTTGTGATCCAGAGTTTTCATTGGCTAATTTTCAGAAGTAGATCACCAGGCCTTTCTTCCTAGTCTGTTCTGTCTGGAAGCTCCACTGAATCCTACCCACCATGTGACCCTGCTGGTATGTGAAATATAGATGACATGGTTTCCAGCATTATAACAACACCCCATGCCTCCATAGTATGATACAATGACAGATGAGTGTTGGAGCACAAAGTGAGAGATATTTGAATCATTACTGAATCAGTAAAGAATGACTGCACAGTTCCTTTAATGATAAGTCTCCCAAGGCAGCAAAAATAGGATTTCATTTATAAAAATGTTCATTTTTATAAAACAATCCAAAAACTTTGTTACCTAAAGTGAAATTCTCCTGTGTCTCCTGGCCAATTGCACTGGAACATGGCCATCTCTAATCTACAAGACTCGGTCCCACCTGGTTGCCCAGGAAAATGGAGCCCAGAGGAGGCAGCCTCATATATTTATACATTTGGAACTCAACAGGCTTGCACATGCTCACACACCCACGCTCACACACATGAATGTGAACATTCAATTAGGTTTTCCTCCAAGAGAAACTGATGAGAACGCCATATGTGAAACTGCTGTGGTGATTCCAGGCAGCAGTATTTGTGGGCTGAGATCCAGCCTTCAGGAGCCTTCAAGGGCTCATCCGTCTCCTGGAAGCAGATGTGCTAGGGCTGGCTAATCCAGGATGGGGTCTGCACAGGTGACCAAGCCTGTCAGCCTGTAATACACTCTAGCTTAGTCTCCTTGGGCTGCAGTAACAAACCACCACAAAAGGATGGCTTTCAAGAACAGCACTCAATTGTCTCACAATTCTGGAGGCTGAGTTGTGACTAGGATGTTGGCCATGTGGATTGTGCCTGGGGGCTCTGAGAAAGGAGCTGTTCCAGCCTCTCTCCCAGTGTCTGGTGGCTGCATTTTCCTACGGCTTCTTCCCCTTGTTCAACTCTATCTGTGAGTCTGTCCTCCTCTTTTGTAAGGACATCATTCATATAAGATTAGGACCCACCTTACTGTAGTATGACCTCCTTAACTTAACTGATAATGTCTTTAAAGAAAACCCTATTTCCCCAAACAGGATCACATTCATAGGCACAGGGGTTAGGACTTCATATTTTGAGCATGCAATTCAAACCACAACACCCCTCAAGAGAAGAGGGGATTCCTCAGAGTGTCCACTGCATCTCTACCCTAAGAGACAGCACCCAAACTAGGGGCGGGAGACTCCAGAAGTAGCAGGGTGTGTTGCAGGGAGCTTGGCTCAGTAAGGTGCTGAAACCAAGCTTGGCAGCATAGAAGACTTAACAATGAATCCTCACTGGGAGCCAGTCTGTTCCTCCACACTGGCTCAGCTCAAGTTCACAGACAATGCCCAATGCCAGCTGTCTAGGCCAGGGACCCACTCAGATCCCATCCACCACCCATGAGAGTTATTTTGTCACTATAAGTTAATTCCAAAGCAGAGCTTGATTCTGGAGTTTCTGAGTAATTTACTTTGGATATAAATATAAATTTTGACTAAGTCAAGGTTTTCCCTGAGAACATGTGGCTTAGTTTCCTGGTGCTGCCATAACAGAAATATCACAAATAGTGGCATTAAAGAACAGAAATTTATTTTTTCACAGTTCTGGCAGCTAAAAGTCTGAATTCAGGGCATGGGGGTGGGGAGAGAGTTGGGGGAGTCCTTCCTTATCTATTTCAGCTTCTAATAGCTGCCAGTAATTCTTGGCGTTCCTGGGCTTATTAAGTGCATCTGTCTTGTCATCTGTCTTCATATGGCAATCTTTCCCTGCATGTGTGTGTGTGTGTGTGTGTGTGTGTGCACGTGATTAGGTTTTGGACTCACCCTACATTGGTATGACTTCATAAACATAATAAAAGAAAACTCTCTAATTTCAAACAGGGTCATATGTATAGTTTACAGCAGTTAGGATTTCTACACATATATTTAGGGCTTTTCCAAGGCAGCTGAGCTAGAGAAGCAAAGGCCATGCCCTGCAGAGGTCTAAGGAGCAAAGCAGGTTGGTTATGCACAGAATGAGTTGTGGTCCATGTGGAAGATGACTGTGTTGGGTCCAAGTTAGCCTGACCAACCCTATTGTTGTTAGTTGCCATAGAGTCTATTCTGATTCATGGCGACCCAGCGTGTGTAGAGTAGAACTGTGTTCCATAAGGTTTTCAATGGTTGTGACCTTGCAGAAGCAGATCTCCACACTTATCTACAGAGGTATCTCTGGATGGGTTTGAACCACACCTTTCAGCTAGTAGTCAAGCGCATAACCATTTGCACATGGAGGGACTCTTCCAACAATATTGTATGCATCATAGATTCCAGAACTTGCCGTGTGTGTGGCAGGCAGCTGGGAGCATCAGCAGATAGGAGTTGCTGGAGAAACCAGAGGCTAGTTTTTGCCATCAACAGACGTTCACGGAGTGATGACTACAGACAGGCAATGCTCTGGATGTTAGAGGAATGGCAGGAACATGGTGGTCAAGACTGTCCTCACAGAGCTCAGATCCCAGTATAGAGAGACAGAGAACAAGCAAAACACCAAACTCAAGTCAACATAGACATTAGTCAAGTCAACATTAGACAAGGTGAACATAAAGTGGAGTAATGAATCAGGGCACGGAGGGTAGGACAGGCTGGGGACATTGTGATTTAAATAGGGTGATTGGGGAGGTCTCCTTCGAGCAAACCCAGTGGGAGCTGGAGTATGAGTCTCAGAGATGTCCAGTGACTGTTCCAGGAAGAGGGAGCAGACAATGCAAAAGCCCTGGAGTGAGGGAGCCCAGTGTCCAAGGAACACCAGGAGGCCAGTGTGGCTGGAGGAAAGTGAGAAGAAAATTATTCCTCAATAACATCTTATCATGTGGCTGGAGCTATTGTGGACAGAATAGACCTGGAGGAATCTGTAAAGCTGTGGAGTACCTCAGCCAAGGTACTGTTCATGGGGTGCCCACTCCTGCTTCCCCACAGCCCCCTCTTCTTGGACTCTAGGGCCTCATTTCACTCATTCATAAACCTTCCTCATCACCCACTGGCAGACATGTCCCCTTCCTCTACCTTCTCAAGGTTTGTGTGTGTGTGTGTGTATGTGTGTGTGTATTTCCTTCACATTCATTGGTGGACATTTGGGTTGTTTCTGCCTTTTGTGTATACGTGTGTTTGCATCACTGTTTTTAAGTCTTTTTGGTATCCCCATAAAACCCATTGCCCTTGAGTCAATTCTGACTCATAGTAACCCTATAGGACAGAGTAGAACTGCCCCATAGGATTGCCAAGGCTGTACATTTTTTACAGAAGCAGACTGCCACATCTTTCTCCTGTGTAGTTGCTAGTGGGTTTGACCCACTGACCTTTTGATTAGCAGCCATGCACTTTATTACTTCATCATCAGGGCTCCTCTTTTGGGTATATACCTGTTAAATGAAATGAAAATAGAGTAATGTGGTTGGCAAAATGGCATCAGCAGTCTAGTGGACAACATCATTAAGACTTGTTTTTACAGAAACATTAGCCTAGCTTTGCTGTAAATCAGGTCAGTCTTGTTGACAAATGAGATTCTGATAGCACTTCTACCTTCATTGACCACTGAGATTCTGGCAGCATTTCAAGAGTAAATTGTATAAATTAATTAGAAATAAGCTTCTTTGTTTCCATGTTTCTTCAATAAAAAGCCAATCACTACTGATAGTTGGTGGAGTACATTTACACATGTGATTTGGTGCTACCAAATCACATTCTGCCTGAATAAATCTCATCTAATAGATTAATTTTATTTTTGACTCAGTTTCTTTTGACATACCTAAGGATGGAATTGCTGGGTCAGATGGCAGTCCTATGTTTAACTTGTTACAGAATTGCCAAATTGCTCTCCACAGTGGCTGCACCATTTTGCATTCCCACCAGCAATGCATGAAGGTTCCAATTTCTCCACATCCTTGCCAACCTTTGTTATTAAAAAAGACAAAATGACAATACAATGTACATCTCTTTTCCTTGCTAAGCTGTTTCTCCTTAAAAAGAGGAACCTCATTTGTCCTCATGTGGTGACTCCTGCTTCAAGGTGGGAGTTCAGTACTCTTATTGGATTAATGGGCTAGTTAGCTTCTTGGATGGCCAAGTCAGGCAGAGGAAAACCCTTCTGCTGGCCTAAGGAGGGGAAGAGAAGAGAAGAGGACTCCTGCTTCCAGAGCCACTGTGCATTGGATGGCTATGCACTGTAGTCCTAAAGGGCAGTCATCACCCCTATTTCATTATTTTACATTTAATTTTAATTTAAAAGTTTGATCTGGTATTTCTGAGATAATGGGAAAATCTGTTTAACTTTTTTTTTTTTTAAATAAAATTAATCTTAATCATGCTACAAAGTTTTCATGCAGCTCATAAAACCAACTCTTGCCTTGATCCAGTGCCTCAGGCAGGATAAGATTTAGTTCCTGTCCCTGTCTCTTTCCCTGACATGTCCAAGACCTTCCTTTGGAAAGATCCCAGGGGAACCCTGACTGAAGTGAAAATGAGAGATTAAGTCTCTGGCCTTGATGATAAAGCAATTTTTGGGTTGATAAAAAAAAAAAAAACCTCACTGCCTGTTGAGTCAGTTCTGACTCATAGAGACACCTTCTTGTGTTTCCGAGGCAGTATCTCTATGGAAGTAGATTGCCCAGTCTTCTTTCCAAGGAGTGGCTGGTGGGCTTGAACCACCAGCCTTCTGGTTAGCAGTCAAATGCCTTAGGTACTATGCCAGCAGAGCTCACTTTGCGTTGATACAGAGCACTATTTTAGACTTCAGAAGAGATGCAGATGCAATACCAAGATAAGCCACCAGAGGCAGAAGACCATTATGGCAGACATACATATGAAGCCCAATGTGACCACCCCTTCATGGGTTTCAGATTCCCTTTGCCTGCAGCGTAGATCCATTATGCACATCCACTTCAGGTCCCAGCACAGAGTAGGCAGAGCCTGCTTATCCTCCTTCCCAGTGACTATGTCTCTGTGGTAGTTAAGTTTGTGTGTCAACTTGGCTGGGCCTGGTTGAGTGGCTGGGCAGCTGGATGTAGTATTCTCCATGATGAGACTGGTAAT
>NW_006922095.1:436826-440119 GCF_000298275.1 Orycteropus afer afer | reverse complement strand
GTCTCTTTCCCAGAAGCATGTGTCTCTTTCAGGAGTGCATGTCTCTTTCAGCAGCAAGTCTTCCTCAACCAGCAGTCAGAGAGAGTTCTGCCTCTAGGAGGCCTCCTTTTGAGCTTGGCAGAGTGGCCAAACCAACCAATCATAACAACAGAATTCTAAGCACCTTAGAGTGAACCTCCCATAACATTGTGTTGTGCCACTCCCCAAAGAAATAACCCAGGTGGATAACATTTACAATCAGGAGTTCCTCAGTTGCTCATTCCATCACTGAGGTTACAATGACTTATGGGTAGAAAAGCCATACTAAGTAATTTACTACACTGCAGCCCATCTTGGGACTTTTAGTGTACTTGAATTAGTGGCCTTCTGTGTGGTTTCGTAACATCAAGACTGTGTCTTTTTACTTGTCAACCCTGGGCTTATCAGCCCCAGCATCCAGCAACTCAGTGAAGAAGCTTCAGTGGGCCGGGAGCAGGAGGCAGAGCTGAAGCCCAAGGTTGAGGGGCTTTCACCCAGCCCCTAGACCCTGGCACTTTGAACTCAGACTTGAAGCCTCCAAATTGTAAGAGAATAAACTCCTGTTTGTTCAAACCATCCCATTTGTGGCATATTCTTGTCAGAGTGGCACTAGGTAAACCAGTCTTCTTCCCACTTACTGACTTCAGGTACCCACATGGGAAGAAGATAAATGTTCTTCCTCCAAGGGCTCTCATCAAAAATCTGGGAGAACTCCTTTCTTCTCCCTAAAACTGATGCATATTTCTTCCAAATTGATAAATTACTTTTTATACCAATATCAATCATCTGATCTTCACATTGCTTTTCAAAAGTGTCCTGGGGAACTGGGGAGGGTCCAGGGGAAACATGTGTTTCAGCCCAGATTGGAAAATTGGTAAAAGTAAAATATTTATGTTCTTAGTACCCAGTTTATTTTTCCTGTTTTCCTTCAAAACAAGAGGTCAGAGTCCTCACAAAAGAACAGATTGTTGACTTCTCTATCTGAAAATACCCAAAATATCTCCCACTTAGTCCCCTTGTTCCTCTCTTTGTTCTGCCTAGGCGGAAGATGTCTGTGTTCCAGAAACAGAATTTCCAATTAGATTATTTGAATGAATTCAGCAGCTGTTGATTTGGGAGAAATGAAGGGCCGGTGTCATCAATTCCTTGAGCAGGAAGAGACTTCAGAGAACATCTGGCCCAGTCTTCTGCACAAGCCAGGGGATGCTCAAGCTAAACCCAGTAGGACAGATGGTTCACATTATCTTACTGAATGTCCCTGGAGACAGAAATGTCATATATCCCTGGGCCACCTATTGCTGGCTGGCCATTCATAGAAACATTTGTTTAAGTTATGCCTTGCCTTCAGTAATAGCTTTCAGAGAACACTATTTGGGTGAAGATAGTGAACCACAGCAATATATTTGCACAGGGGACCCTAGAAGTGAACCAAATAACTTTGAGTACCCTCTCAGAGGTGTTCACAGTCAGGATTTCAGATGCAGCCCCAAGAAGTGATCATGAAAATGTGTGGGCTGTGATGGTTCACCCAAGAAAACAACAAATAAACAAAAAGCTCTGAAGTATTTTTTATATCCCAGAAAATAATCAGTTGGCTTGAAAGAGGATTTATTTTTATAAATCAGCTAGAATAGTTTCCTTTTGTTGTTGTTGACATTGTTAATTGTGGTTGACTCAGCTCCCTCTCATGGAGACCTTATGTATAACAGAATAAAATGTTGTTGGTCCTGCACCATCCTCAAGATCATTGTTGTTGTTATGTGCCCGTCGAGTCAGACCCAACTCATAGTGACCCCTCCTTGGGTTTATGGACGTAGATTGCCCAGCCTTCCTTCCAAGGTGTGTCTGGAGGGTTTGAACTGCCAGCCTTCTGGTTAGCAGTCAAATGCCTTAAGGCACTATGCTACCAGAGCATTTAAATTCATTACTGAGGCTATTGTGGCAATCTACCTCATTGAGGATTTCCCTCGTTTTCACTCCCCCTCTACTTAAAACAGATCTGTCCTGGAGGAAGTGCACCCAAAATGCTCCTTGGAAGCGAGAATGGCCAGACTTCATCTCACCTATCTTGGTCATATTGTCAGAAGGGACCACTCCCTGGAGAAGGATGTCATGCTTGGTAGGGTGGAGGGTCAATGAAAGAGGGGGAGGCCTTCAATGAGATGGATTGACACGGTGGCTGTGATGATGGGCTCAAGTACAGCAGGGATCATGGAGCTGGTGTGGGATCTGGTAGTGTTTCGTTCTGCTGTGCATGGGGTTGCTATGAGTTGGACATGACTCGACAGCACCTAACAACAACAACTACTTAAAATATGATTTCCTTTTCTAGTGATTGGTCTTTCTTGATGACATGTCCAAAAGTAAGTGAGTTGAAGTCTCACCTTTCTTCTAAGGAACTTTCTGGTTGTCTTTGTTCTAAGACTAATTTATTCATTCATCTTGCAGTCCACGGTATATTAAGTACTCTTCACTAACACCACAATTCAAACTCATCAATTCTCTTTCTGTCTTCCTTTTTCTTTGTCCAGCTTTCACATATACACTACTCTTCCAGTATTTGAAAATGAGTCATGATCTCAAGATTATTCTTTCAGCTCAGCCTTTAAGATGTCTCGTCACCTACCATCTGCCTCCATCCTATTCTAAGTTCCATTGCCCATCTCTCACCAGAAATGCCATACTTGTATCCTGTGTGTTCTTCTCACTTGCTTCCCATGATAGTTAAGTTCTGTGTCAACTTGGGCTAGCCCATGATTCTAAGTGGTATTTCAGTTATGATGTAGTCATGCCCATCATGAAATCTGATATAATGTATTCACCTCCATTATGAGATCTGACATGAGCAGTCAATCAGTTGAAAGGGAGTTTCCTTCGGGATATGACCTACTTTCAATATATATGGAAAAGCTCTCTGGCTTGTTGCTTGATATCCTGCACCTGGCTCATTATCACCTGGACTTGAACAAGTGGTCTGAGATGTTGCCTGCTACTCCTGGGATTGTTGCCTTCACAACCTGTGAGCCAATAGCCTGGCACATTACTTGCTGATCTTGGATGCATCAGACTCCAAAGCAGCCTCATGTATTACCTGCCAATACATGAGGATTTGTCATCCTCTGCAGCTATGTGTGTCCGGAGAGGCCCAAGCTTGACAACTGACTCATGGCCTTGGAACTTGACAGTCTTCACAATTGTGTGAGCCATTTCCTTGAGATATCTGTTTCTCTCTCTCTCTCTCTCTCTCTCTCTCTCTCTCTCTCTCTCTCTCTCTC
>NW_006922095.1:432901-436726 GCF_000298275.1 Orycteropus afer afer | reverse complement strand
CTCTCTCTCTCTCTCTCTCTCTCTCTCTCTCTCTCTCTCTCTCTCTCATCTATCTACCTATCATCAAACCTACTCACTGACATTGAGTCAATTCTGACTCATAGCAACCCCATTGGATTTCCAAGGCTGTAAATCTTTGTGGAAATAGATTGCCTTATCTTCCTCTCTCTCTCTTTTCTTGCTCTCTCTCTCCCCATGCAGATAGATGGGTATAGATATAGATATAGATGATATAGATATAGAAATGCTTCACTGGTTTTGATTCTCTAGAGAACCCAGCCTAAGACACTTCCCCACATGACATGCAGAGGAATTTTTTCTAAAATATACATGGAATCATGAATGAGCTAGGACAAACCATGACATCTTGTTTGAGAATGAGATGATCACTTGATTTTAGTTCAGGTTCCTTTTACTCAGATTTACTCCAAAGCCATTAAGAAATCATGCAAAGAACATATGTTCCTTCCTATTTACTTTATTTTGTCTCTGAGATCTAAAGTCCCACTCCAAAATCCATGCAGTGCCACTACCCACATTGCTCACTGTGTTTTAAACATTCAAGTCTAATTTTTTCCTTGAACTTACCAAGCTTCATCCTACCTAGGGAAATAGACACATTCTGTCTCTATATAAACCATTATCCATCTCCTCTCTTCCAAGCCCCTCCACATGGCTAAGGATTAGTTCTTCGAGGAGTAGAAGAGAGAGGAGGTAAGCTCAAGACAAGTTTGTGGTACCTTGTTTTATGTCTCATAAAACCATGAATATTTTTCTTCATTGTTCTTATGATATTCTTTTCAAAGAACCAGCTTTTTGTTCTGTTGATTTTCTCTATGGTTTTTGTTTTCTGTTTCATTTATTTCTGCTCTGATCTTTATTATTTCCTTGCTTCTAGATGCTCTAGGATTCTTTTGTTGTTCTATTTCTAGTTGTCAGAGTTGATGAATTAGAGTGTTGATTTTGTTTTTTCTTCTTTTTTGATGTATGCATTTATTGCTATAAACTGTCCTCTGAGTACTGCTTTCATTGTGTCTCATAGGTGTTGGTATGATGTATCTTCATTCTCATTTATTTATAGGAATTTTTTTAAATTTCAGTTTTGTTCTATTACCCAGTAGTTTTTGAGCAGTGAATTGTTCAGCTTCCAGATGTTTGATGTTTTTTCATTGCTCTTCCTATTATTAATTTCTAATTTTATGGGAGCTCTGGTAGCATAGTGCCTAAGGCACTTGACTGCTAACCAGAAGGCTGGTGGTTCAAACCCACCAGCCACTCCTCGGAAGGAAGGTTGGGCAATCCTACTTCCGTAGTGATACTGCCTTGGAAACCCAAGGAGGGGTCGCTATGAGTTGGGGCCGACTCAATGGCAAATAACAACAACAACAACAACAATTTTATAGCATTGTGATCCAAGAAGATGCCTTGCAGTATTTCAATGCTTTTGAATTTATTGAAGTTTATTTTATGTCCTAACATATAGTCTATTCTGGAGAAGGATCCATGTGCATTGGAGAAGAATGTGAATTGTTTTTATTGGGTTAAATGCTCTGTATATGTCTATGAGATTGAGTTGGTTGGTTGTATTGTTGAGTTCTTCTGTATCTTTGTTGAGTTTTTCTAGTTGACCTGTCCCTCTTTGAAAGTGGTGTATTAAAGTCTCCTACTACTATTGTAGAGTTGTCTATTGTCCCTTTTAATTCAGTTAATATTTGCTTCATGTATTTTGAAATACTTTCATTGGATGCATAAATATTTATTATTGTAACATCTTCTTTGTCAATTGACACTTTCAGAATCTCTTATGATGTTTTTCACCTTAATGTCTATTTTATCAGAAATTAATATTGCCACTTCTGCTCTTTTTTGGTTACCATTGGCTTGGCATGTTTTTTTCCATCCCTTAACTCCTAATTAGCTTTTATCTTTGTGTCTAAGGTGGGTCTCTTGTAGGCAGCATACTATGGCTCTTCTTTTCTTATCTAGTCTGCCACTCTCTTTCTCTTGATAGGTACACTTAGTAATTAGTGATAGGTATGAATTGATTGCTGTCATTCTGTTGTATTTTTTGTCATGTTGTTGGTGTTTCCTTGGTCCATATACTTTTCTGTGTTGAGTTTGGTTTGTTGCCTAATGGTTTCTCCCTTTTCATCTTGGTTTTGTTTCTTTCCTCTTTTTCAATGTATGCATTTATTGCTATAAATTGTCCTCTGAATACTGCTTTCACTGTGTCCCATAGGTTTTGGTATGGTGTATCTTCATTCCCATTTCACTGTGTCCCATGGGTTTTGGTCTTTTTGTCTTGGTTTTGTGTTTATTAAACCTATATATTTTTCTTCCTTCTGGATTTGCTTGGAGGGATTGCTAATTTTCTCTGTGGTTACCTTGGAGTACATTCTTGTCTCTATGTATTTAGAACAGTGCATACTCTGAAGACATTGTCCCATTTTCCTCTCCATTTGGAAGTTTTTACCTAGAAGTTTTATTCCCTCTAATAGGTCAGTTGCTGTTGTTGTGTGCTGATTGACTTCCTTGGTTTTTAGTGTACGATGTTTTATGTTCTTATTTGAGTTTCTATTTCTGATTTGGTTTTCGTGTTGATGTCATGTATCCCAATTTTGTTGATCTCTGTTGTAGGTTCTCTATGGAAGGACTTCCTTGAGCGTTTCTTGTAGAGTTAGTCTGGTTTTCACAAAATCCCTTAATTTCTGTTGTCTGAGAATGCCTTGATTTTGCTCTCATATTTGATGGATAATTTGGCTGGATCTAGGATTCTTGGTTGTAAATTCTTTTTCTTCAGTGTTTCATATATGCTGTCCCATTGCCTTCTTGCCTGCCTGCATGGCTTCTGCTGAGTAATTGGAGCTCAGCCTAACTGTTTGATTATTATAAGTAATATTTCTGTTTTCCTGGGCAGCTTTCAAAATTTTTTCTTTGTCTTTTTTTGGAGAGTTTGATTATAATATGCCTCAGTGTTTTTCTCTTGGGATCTATCTTGTGTGGTGTTCTATGAGCATCTTGGACAAATATATTTTCTTCCTTCCTGATATGTGGGAAGTTTTCTGTTAGCAGGTCTTCCACAATTTTCTTGGTAGGTTTTTTTTTTTTTTTTTTTTTTTTTTGCCTCTTTTTGTTCTGGAATTCTGATGAGTCTTATGTGTTTTGTTTTGTTTTCATGTCATCCCATATAATTCTAAGGTTTTCTTCATTTCTCTTAAATCTTTGTTCTGATTTTTCTTTGTACAGGCTGGTGTCCAGGGATTTGTCTTCTAGTTGGGATATGCGTTCTTCAGCCAGTTCTAACCCACTCTTTTGTGCTTCTACTGTGTTGTGTAATTCTGTAATTTTGGTTCATCTTCTGGATTTCTAACTGCTGTTTTTGTGTGAGTTCTGATCATGCATTAATCTTGTTATTTTGTTTTTGAATGATTTTCCTGAGTTTTTCCAGAGAACTGTCTTGCTTCGGTTTGGGGTTTCCTTAGGCTCTTGTAAAGCTCTGTAAACATATCTTCTAAATTCCTTCTCAGATAATTCTATTGCCTCCTCTTCCTTCGTGTTTAATGAGAACTTTGTTTATGGTTTTGCTTCTAATGCCTTGTCCTGTTTTTTTTTTTTTTTTTGATTTGAGGTTGTCTGTTGTTTCCTGGATATTTTGAGGTTGTCTTTAACTGTTGGTTATGTATTGATTTGTTTGTCTTGGTATTATGATTTAATATTTTGAAAAGGTGAAGCTGCTGTACTTTATTTTTTTAGTTATTAATTCGGTTATGCTGGGTTGCTCTGCAGTTTTCTTTGTGATGGTGGAATCACTGTGTGGAATGTGGA
>NW_006922095.1:414765-431916 GCF_000298275.1 Orycteropus afer afer | reverse complement strand
AGCGTGGTGATTACTGATGAGACTTCATTTTGAATCTCTCTATCAGCTTCAAAACTTATTGGATTATGGTAATCTCTTAGCCAACTACTTGGAAGGAGCAATAGTAAATCCTCTCCAGAAGAAGAAACCATTGCTTGAGATTCAAATTATCTTGACACTTTTTCATACCCAATATCTTATTGCATACAAAAAGACAAGAATTAAATGAAAATTAATAGTTAAAAACCAGGTAATTGAAACAGACTCACAGACATCCATATTGTGTTACACTGTGATGCCTTGCATGTTGCTGTGAGACTGGAAGCTATGACACTGGTATTTCAAATACTGACAGGGTCACCCATGGTGGACAGGTTTCAGGGGAGCTTCCAGACTAATACAGACTGGTAAGAAGGAAGGGATCCTCCATTTCTCAAAGAAAACCTTATGAATAGCAGTGAAACACTGTCTGATACATTACTGGAAAACATTATGAAACATTATCTGATATCATGCAGGAAGATGAACCTTCAGGTTAAAGGCACTCAAAATATGAATGAGGAAGAGCTGCCTCCTCAAAGTAGAGTTGACCTTAATGACATGGATGGAGTAAAACTTTTGGGATCTCCATTTGCTGATGTAGCATGATTCAAAATGGGAAGAAACAGCTGAAAACATCCATTAATAATTGGAAAATGGAATGTACAAAGTATGAATCTAGGAAAACTGGAAATTGTCAAAATGAAATAGAACACATAAATATCAATATTCTAGGTATTAGTAAGCTGAAATGGCCTGGTTTTGGCCATTTTGAATCAGACAATCATAAGATCTATCATGTTTGGAATGACAAATTGAAGAGGAATGGTATGGTATTCACCATCAGAAAAAAATGTTTCAAGACCTACCTTGAAGTACAAGGCTGTCAATGATAAGATAATATCCATATGCCTATAAGAAAGACTAGTTAATCCTATGATTAGTCAAATTTATGCACCAACTACAAAAGCCAAAGATGAGGAAATTGAAGAATTTTTACCAACTTCTGCAGTCTGAAATTGACCAAACCATTCAATCAAGATGTGTTGATTATTACTGGTAATTGGAATGCAAAAGTTGGAAAAGAAGAAGAATCATCAGTAGTTAGAAAATATGGCCTTGGTGATGGAAATGATGCCAGCAATCACATGACAGAATATTGCATGACTAATGACTTAGCTTTTTTTCAACAACATAAATGGTGGCTATATACGTGGACTTCATAAGGTGGAATACACAAGAATTAGATTGACTACATCTGTGGAAGAAGTGATGGAAAAGCTTAGTATCTTCAGCCAAAACAAGGCCAGAAGCTGACTGTGGAACAGACTGTCAACTACTCATATACAAATTCAAATTGAAGATGAAGATAATTAAACATATCTATGAAAGCCAACATACAACCTTAATTATATCCAACCTAAATTTAGAGATAATCTAAAGAGTAAAGTTGATGCACTGAACACCAATGACCAAAAACCAAAAGAGTTTTGAGATGACATCAAGAACATAATACACGAAGAAAGCAAAGGGTCATTAAAAAGAAAGAAAAAGAAGAAAAGACCAAAATGGATGTCAGAAGAGACTCTGAAACTTGCTCTTTAACAGAGAATAGCTAAGATAAATGGAAGAAATTACAAGATAAAAGAGCTGAACAGAAGATATCAAAGAGCAGCTCAAGAAGACAAAGTCAATTCTTATAATGAAATGTGCAAAGACCTGAAGTTAGAAAGCCAATAGTGAAGAACACACTCAGCATTTCTCAAGCTGAAAGAACTGAAGAAAAACTTCAAGCCTTGAGTTGCAAAATTGAAACATTCTAGGGGCAAAATTTTGAATTATGCAGGAAAGATCAAAAGAAGATGGAAGGAATATACAAAATTTCTATACCAAAAAGAATTAGTTGATAATCGTCTATTTCAAGAGGTAGCATATGGTCAAGAACCAATGGTATTGAAGGAAGAAGTCAAAGGTGCACTGAAGGAATTGGTGTAAAATAAAGCTCCAGGAATTGATGAAATGCCTATTGATATGTTTCAACAATCAGATGCCTACTAGAGGCACTTATTTGTTTATGCCAAGAATTTTGGAAGACAGCTACCTGGGCAACTGACTGGAAGAGATCCATACTTGTACCCATTCCAAAGAAAGATGACCCAACAGAATGTGGAAATTATTGAACAATATCATTAGTATCACATGCAAGTGAAATCTTGCTGAAGATAATTCACAAACGTTTGCAGAAGTATATTGACAGGGAATTGCCAGAAATGCAAGCTGGATTCAGAAGAGGACTTGGAATGAGGGATATCATTGCTGATATCAGACAGATTTTGGCTGAAAGCAATGAATACCAGAAAGATGTTTACTTATGTTTTATTGACTATGCAAAAGTGTTCGATTGTGTAGATCATAACAAATTATGGATAACATTGAGAAGAATGGGAATTCCAGAGCACTTAATTGTGCTCATGAGAAACCTGTACATAGACCAGGGGGCTGTTGTTCAAATAGAACAAGGGGATACTGCATGGTTTAATGTCAGGAAGGGAGTGCATCAGGGTGGAATCCTTTCATCATACTTGTTCAATCTGTTTGCTGAGGAAATAATCTGCAAAGCTGCACTATATGAAGAAGAACATGGCATCAGGATTGAAGGAAGACTCATTAACAACTTGCAATATGCAGACGACACACCATGCTTGCTGAAATTGAAGATTATTTGAAGCACTTACTGATGAGAATTAAACACTACAGTCTGCAGTATGGATTACACCTCAACATAAAGAAAATGAAAATCCTCGCAACTGAATCAATAAGAAGCATCCCAATAAATGGAGAAAAGATTCAAGTGGTCAAATGTTTTATATTACTTGGTTCCACAATCAACACTAATGGAAGCAGCAGTAAATAAAGCAAATGTCATATTGCACTGGGCAAAATGGTTGCAAAAGTTCTCTTTAAAGTGCTAAATAGCAAAGATGTCTCTTTGAAGACCAAGGTGCCCCTAACCCACGTCATGGTATTTTCAGTAGACTCATATGCATGGGAAAGCTGGAGAATGAGTAAAGAAGACCAAAGAAGAGTTGTTGCTTTTGAGTTGTGGTGTTGTCTAGTAATACTGAAAATACCATGGATTTCCAGAAGAACCAACAAATCAGTCCTGGAGGAAGTGCAGCCAGAGTGCTCCTTGGAAGTGAAAATGGCCAGTCTTGGTCTCATCTGCTGTGGTCATGTTGTCAGAAGGGACCATTCTCTGGAGATGGATATCATGCTTGGTAAAGTAGAGGGTCAGAGAAAAAGGTGAAGGCTCTCAAGGAGATGGATTTACATAGTGGATGCAATGTTGGGCTCTGGTATAGCAAGGATTGTGAGGCTGGTGCAGGACTGGACACCATTTCATTTTGTTGTATGTAGGGTCACTATGAGTCAGAGCTAACTCAATGGCACCTAACACCAACAGCATGATTAATATGTTTAAGAAATTATGGAACAAGGTACCTAATGTTGGCAGAGGACTAGAAACTAAAAATAAATCCAAAGAAAATTATAGGGCTTAAAAATAAATGTCTACAAATTAAGCATTTAAATAGACAGACAATGCCAGTGGAAAATGGACAAAAGCTTCAAGCAGACACTTCACTAAAGAGGATAGCCAAATTCACCCATTAAACATGAAATGATGCTCAACTTTATTAGTCATCAATGAATGAAAATTAAAATTACAAAAAGGATACCAATACACACTCATGATAATTGTTAAAACTAAAATGCCTGATGATATCAGGTGGGGATCAGCTGAACCATGTTGCCTGTTGGTGGGAATGTAAAATAGTACAAATGCTTTAGAAAGTGTTCAATATTATCTACTGAAGTTGATTATACACATACCCTCTGACCCAGAAATCCCATTCTTAGGTATAAATCAATTTGAATTGCATACAGGGAACATTTGTAGCAGCATTCCTTGTAATAGCCAAAACAGGAGTCAACCCAAATATCAACCAACAACAGAATGCATAAATACATTGTGACATATTTATGTATCCAAACATTTGGACAGGAGCCCTGGTGGCAGAAAGTTTAAGTACTCAACTGTTAACAAAAGTTGGCAGTGGCTGCATGGGCGAAAGATCTGTCGATCTGCTTGAACAAAAATTACAGCCTAGAAAACCCTAGGTGGAAATTCTACTCTGTCACACCTAACAACAACGTTTTTGGACAGTGCAATTTGATACAGCAACAGAAATGAGTCCACTCTTACTACAATCAACCCCTGGATTAATTTTTCAAGATACTGAGCAAAAGAAGTTACATATAGGATATTATCCTTGTGTGATTCCACTGTATAAATTTTAAAACATGTAAACCTATACCTGTTCTACAACTTCAGAATTCAGGGAAGTAGGTGGTAGGGTGGGGAGCTTTGGTGGTGCAGTGCCTAAGACATTTGATTGCTAACCAGAAGGCTGGCAGTTCAAACCCACCAGCCACTCCTCAGAAGGAAGATTGGGCAGTTTACTTCCATAGAGATACCACCTCGGAAACCCAAGGAGAGGTCGCCATTTCTTCTCTTACCCAGTCTTTCTTAAGGAGTTTCCATGTGTTTACTCTTTTTCCTTTGATCTTCCTATTGTTATTTCTAATTTGATAGCATTGTAATGTGGGAAGATAGTAGGATTGGTGGTGAGAGGATGTACTAGGGAATCCTTCCAGTCTTGGGTGGTGAATACATGCTTATGTCACTTTGTGATAATCCATTGAGTTGTACTCTTATGATCTATGCAATATTCTATATGGATGAGAACTTTTTAAGAGTGTTTATTACAAAGAACAATTATCACCTCCATGATTGTCATGCTTGCTCAAGCCCTTGCTGTCATAGGGGCGGCTACAGTGCCTGACAGTCTCTGCTTCTTCCCTGGCCCTTCTACTGTGTTTTTCTCAACAGAGTGCCAGAGTGATGGACCCTTCCTGCCTTTCTGACCTCATTTCCTTTCACTGTCTTTACTCACTGTTCTCATGCTGCTGTATGGCCTCTCTCCCTCATTGTTGAATACATCATACTCATTCTTGCCACAGGGCATTCACACTGGTTGTTTGCACTACCTGAAATGATCTTTGCTCTGATTGTCCCTCGGAGATGTCTTTATCCCTGAGTCTTCAATTCTTTGTAGAGTCCTGTCTTAACCACTCTCTCTGAAATGGTCACCCCATCATGCTCTGTCATTTTAATTCTCTGTGTTACATCTTCCATGTGTTAATCTTTTCCTCCTTCCTTCCTCCCTCATGTCTTTTGTCCTTTCCTTCAAATCTTTCCTCTAGGATGGAATCTGCAGGAGAGCAGACCTTGCCTGTCTTATTACTGCACTATTCTGAACACCTCAGTGTTTTGCATATATATGAACATAATAATTATGTATGAGATGAATAAATGAATAAAATAGTTTTGGAAAATGCTGCCCACTACTCATCTTTCTCAGAGTGCCCTAATTTACATTAGTTTATTAATATTTCTCCAGGAGCTCTGGAGGTGCAGTGCTGAAAGTATTCAGTGGCTAACCAAAAGGTCAGTGGTTCAAACCCACCAGCCACTTCGCAGGAGAAAGATTAAGCAGTCTACTTCCATAAAGATTTACAGCTTGGAAACCCTACGGGAGTAGTTCTACTATTTCCTATAGGGTCACTGTGAGTCAGGATCAACTCAATGACAGTATTTTGTTTTATAAATATTTCCAGAAGTCCTATAATTAAAAACAAAAACTCACTTAATTTTGACTATTTCCCAATCTTTTTTGAATGCAAGACACTATTTTTTGCATTACATCTATTAATGTCCACTTTAGGGAAAGTCAACTCAATGATTTGCAGCTATCACTGTTGAGAGCTTCCTTGGGAGAAAACGAGAGCTGAGGATTATATCCACATTATTTCCATCTCCATGACAACACTACAGGCTTGGCATCATTATTCCAATTTGAAAAATGAAAATCCTGAGGTGGGTAGGTATAAATGATTCCCCCATGGGATACAGGTAACTTTTGATAAAGCTAGGATGTGACTCCACTTCTGCCTCACTCCAAACCCATACTTTTAACCCCTCTTTTACTTAATCTCGTTGGAGCAGTCCAACACAGGGCAGAGGCTGCCTCCCAGTATCAGCCTCTATCTGCCTGGAGGTGGAGAGTGTGGATGGACTATTGAGAAACTGGGTAGTTGCTCTCTGAAAACTCCCTGGAGAAGGTGAAGCTCAACTTCATTCTATGTTTCTGCATCTATGTAATATGCTCAAAGTAGTGACCATGAGATAGTTTCCAGCACATTTTCATAGCCACAAATTTGTGGGTTATGAAAATCTTGGCCAACAAGACAGGAAGAAATGGAAAACCATGATGAATCGTCAAGCTACACAAGAAGATTAACCAGTAGATTCACCACAGGAGTCTGCCTCATGACATTAATTAAGACATATTCCAGAACTTTCTCTCTCACTTGGACTTTAATCTTATTGTACCACCTCTTCCTCAGCTTTGCTGCATCCCTGTGTGTGGCTCTGAAAAACACCTGCCATTCCCAGGTGAAACCCAGTCAGTGATGAGAATGAGATTTCTCACTAGATACATGACTTCACTGAAGGTGAGGGTTGTGCCTTCTTTTACCATATAGATTGCTCATCTACAAAATGACATTGATGAATAAGCTTGCTTCTGGTTTTACTGTCTTGTGGATCCTCTTGAGTCTGAGATGATGGGCAAGAAGCAGAAATATCAAAATACTTTAAAAGCTATGGTGAGAACCATAGAAATCTAGAATCAGAGACTAATGGCACCTGCATCCAGGTGAACTGAAAATAAGGCCAATCTAGATGAGAGATTCTCAACCCAGGCACTGCTGACATTTGGGCATGGATATTCTTTGTTGTAAGAAGCTGTCCTATGCACAGTAGAATGTTCAACAGCATCCCCAACCTCCACCTACTTGATGCGGAAAGCACCATCTCCCAATTTGTGACAACCAAAAACCACATTACCAAATGTCTCCTAAGGGACAAAACTGAGAACTACTGATCTATATTATTAAAAGGTCTGAGATATTGAATGTTTTAAAAGAAATGGAGTTGAATTAGTCAAATATCCGATTGAATCACTAAAACTAAGTGTGTTCCCTTGGGTGCTTATTTTAATGAAAGTATTCATTTCTTCAATCAGCAAATAATTTAGAGCATTAAGCACCATGCCAATCCCAGCATATGTAAGGTCCTTGCCTTACTGTCTAGTAGGAAACCAGATAAGACAGATTGGTAATTGGCAAATCAATTATAGATAATATAAATGGCATGCTCCTCCAGTCTTTGGAAATAGACTGCTAACTAGAGAAAGTTAAGCCTTCTCCCTGCAATCTTGTTTGCATGATAAATTTGCTTAGCCAAATCTTCCCTTCACCTTATCCTCTCCCTGCCTGAATTATCATAGATTTCAGATTAGTGACATGCATACTAATGAGGCTTTCCCTTGCTTCCAAGTGTCCTGTCAAAACAAGCTCAGAGGAAGCCTCTTGAGCAGCTGGGGCTCCTCTCTCACCCACATGGACTCATCAGACTCAGGGAGGGAAACAAGAGCTGCTCTTTCACAGTCTGAAGTTTGAAATTAAAATGGTTGAGGGGCTTGGCATTTCAAGGCAGTCAAGTTTTTATTTCCTCATTATTTATTGTTACCACAATCTGTCAGTTTATCATACAGTGGTGGCTTGTGCGTTGCTGTGTTACTGGAAGCTATGCCCCCAGTATTTCAACCACCAGCTGGGTCACCCATGGTGGAGAGATTTTAGTGGTGCTTGCAAACTAAAACAGACTAGGAAGAAAGGTCTGGAGATCTACTTTGAAAAATTGTTGTTGTTATGTGCCGTCGAGTCGGACCCGACTCATAGCGACCCCTCCTTGGGTTTCTGAGATGGTATCACTACAGAAGTAGATTGCCCAACCTTCCTTCCGAGGAGTGGCTGGTGAGTTTGAACCACCAGCCTTATGGTTAGCAGTCAAGTGCCTTAGGCGCTATGCTACCAGAGCTCCTCTTCCAAAAATTAGTCAACAAAAACCCTATAGATCACAGCAGAGCAGTGTCTGATCCAGCACTGGAAATGAGCCCCCCAGGTTGGAGGGCACTCAAAATACACAGTGGCCACAACCTTAGACTCAGACCTACCAGTGAGCATGAAGATGGTAGGGCTGGGCAACACTTGGTGCTGTTGTACATGAAGTCACCATGAGTTGGAGCTGACTCTGTGACAACTGATAACAACAACAAATGTTTTTATTAACAAGTCAGTATGTCCTATTTTTTAAGCCATTTCACAAAGAGTTCAAGAGCTTTTATGTTAGAGAAGGGCAGGTACAGGAGAAGTAATAGTTGTATTTTTTCCAATAAAATCTATTTCAGGGGAAAAAAAGGGATAATTAAGCAGTGAATGTTAAAAGGAAAAAAAAATAATAATAAAGAAGAAGAAAGAAAAGTAAACCCAATGAATTTAAAAGTAGTTTCAAATATCATCTCCAAATGGAACAGGAGTCATCTGTTAGAAGTGAGGTTTTTTGCTCTGTTCTCTGTCCGCAGTGTTTTTGGCTTGGAAACATGAGCCCTCAATGGAGTGAGTCTCTGAGGCTGCTCCCTTGTCATCCAACACTCCCCAGACTGACTTGTTATCAGTCCTGATGGTCAGAGCGCCCACCCCTGGATCTTCATTCAACTTCCTCCAGCACCAGGTCAGATCTAAAAGCATCAAATAACAGCCCAGACAAAACTCTGTACTGCTGGTTAAAATGTGAAAAGCGTCAAAATATCAGAAAGTGTCTAGCCTTCACATGCATATAAGTGATTGAAAATACCATGGATCAGGCACACCTTGGTCCTAAAAGTGACATCTTTGCTCTTTAACACTTTAAAATGATCTTTTGCAGCAGATTTGCCCAATGCAATATGTCATTCGATTTTCTGACTGTTGTTTCTGTGGGCATTGGTTGTGGATCCAAAAAAGCAAAGATGAGACAGACATATCCAAATCTCAAGGAAGTGTCCACTGAACAAGTCCTCCTACCCTAAATGCTGACATGGCCTTACGTGGAGGAGATTCACCCTCTCCATCACTTCACATGCATCACTGAAGTAACAAGAGCAGTTATCGTTGCTCAAAGTGAATTGTCCTTATGACTAGGGGAGCATATAGGAGGCTAAGAATGCTATCTGCCTCTTTTATCTCCTTAAAAAAAAAAAAAAAGCCCCCATTTCTTAGAGAAACATAAAAAGCATTAAAAAAAATAATGTAATAACATATATTTCTCATGAGTAGATACAGTTTGAATCGAGCAACTTCAACCCCTATCTGAAAGGTGCTCGGAAGAGGAGATAGTGAAAGTAGGTTATTTTGGTCAATGTTATGCTAATTTCTCAGAAAGTAGCATCAAAACCAGGGCAGGGTTTTAGGGTCCATCAGTTATAGAAACAGAATTACCAAGGACTTGCCATAAATCCTAAAACACAGCCTATGGAGTGTTTTAGGCCCTGGACATTTGCTTCTTGAGGTTGGGTGCACGGAGATAATTTTCCAAAAGAACTCAACATCTAAGGTCAAATGATCTCTGCTGAGCTACTTAACAGGTTATTGTTTGATCTGAAGGTGACTTCAGTGAACTAGTTCTTTCAAAGATCAAAAGGACATCTAACAGTGGATGGCCTGGGTGGGTCACCCCAATTCCATGAACCCAGAAATCTGGATTCCAAGAGAGTCAAAAAAATTTATCAGATTATTTCATCTCCTGAAAAAGGTCCCACCGATCTTCCTGCAAGTGAACCTGTAATTCTAGTGAGCACTTTAACTTTCTCATCCTAGGATATACTTCCTTCACACTTCTAACTTGTTCACATAGATTTATTTTTGAGCATTCATGGGCCATGTTATTGTTGTTAGTTGTTCTTGAGTTGGCTCCTGCTCATGATGAGCCCACGCACAATGGGACAACACACTGCCTGCTCCTGCCCCACTGCTCCATGGCCACTGGTATGTTTGAGTCCAGTGTTGCAGCTAGTCCGTCAACTCATCTCATTGAGAGATTCTCTTGTTTTCATTGACCCTCTGCTTTACCAAACATGGATGTCCTTCTCCAGAAATTGGTCCTTCTTGATGACACATGCAAAGTAAGTGAGTTCAAGTTTCAGCATCCTGACTTTTAAGGGGCATTCTGGATGTGTTTCTTCTAAAACTGATTTGTTCATTCTTTTGGAAGTCTATGCTATATTCTATATTCTTTGCCAACACCACAGTGAAAACACATCATTCTTCATTTTTCTCCTTCTTTTATTATCCAACTTATGCATGCATATGTGGTGATTGAAAAGACCATGGCTTGGGCCAGACACCCTTTACTCATTCACTGCCATCGAGTTGATACTGACTCATAGCAATCCCCGTTGGCTTTTGAGGCAGTAAATATTTACAGAAGTAGATTGTCCCACCTTTCTTCTGTCATCAAAATGACATCTTTGCTTTTAAATGCTTTAAAGAAGTGTTTTGCAAAAAATTTTCCCAATGCAATATGTTGATTGATTTCTTGAATGCTACTTCTAAGGACATTGATTGTTGATTCAAGTAAAATGAAGGCTTTAACAACTTCAGTTTTTTCTTCATTTATCATCACGTAGTTTATTGATCCTGTTGTGAGGATTTTTGTTTTCTTGACATTTAGGTGTAATTCATACTACAGGTTTCAGTCTTTTACTTTCATCAATAAGTGCTTCAAGTCATCTTCATTTCAACAAGGGTCACTCCTAGTGGACAGGATTCAGAAGAGATTCACCAGGATAGACCAGAAAGGTCTAATGATCTACTTTAGAAAAACAGCCAATGAAAACCCTAGTCAAATGCAAAGAGAAAAAATAAATATCTTTATGCATCAATTTCATCTTCAAAATGGAAAATAATAAGTAACCCCTTCATTGTTTGTTATGTGTCAAGTACTGTTGTGTTTCTTATATATTATAAATGAATTGTAATTCAGTTAATCCTTTTGACTTCTAAACAGTACCAGAGTAGCTGCTGATCAAGCAAAGCCCAGTTTATTACAGGAAGAGCTCCCCTTGACTCAGATCCAGTGAAGGGTTGGTAAGGAGTGGGTCTTCATGGGGTTTTGGGGTCTGGGTTTGAGTTGCTTAAGGCAGGTCTTTCAGTGCAGGGATCTTATTGGCAAAGTTTATAATATTATAGTTTAGGACTGGTGGGCACAGCAAGACCAGTCTCTTGGATTAAATTTTGATGAATAAATCCTTGTTTGATGAAAAGTCCAGTTGAGCAATCCATCTATTGTCCTGGGAATGAGACTATTTACCTAGATAGGTAAACTATTGTTTGGATAAATCCATTTCCAGGAAGTGTCTGAAGCTAAAAATCCAGTGATTTACTCATGTGCAGCATTATTTTTTTGCTTACTAGGCAAGAATTTCTTAGGGCAAATAGTAAAGAGGCAAGTGCCTTAGTTTTAGCTCTACTAATTAAGCTTTGAGTCCCTGGATGTTGGAAACAGTTAATGTATACAGCTGCTAACTGAAGGGTTATTGGTTCAAGTTCACCCAGAGGTGCCTTGACAGAAAGGCCTGGCAATCTACTTCCAAAAAATCAGCCACTGAAAGTCCTGTGGAGAACACTTCTATTCTGACACACATGGGGTCTCTATGAGTGAGAATCGACTCAACTGAAACTGGTTAATTAATTAAGGTTGGAATGCCATGTGTTCAATAATCAACACTTTAAACAATCCTGTGTCAGGTGTTAGTATTATCTCCCATTTTATCCCTGAGAAAATTAAAGCATGGAGAGGTTAAGTAACTTGCCCAAGGTCATACAGCTAGTAGGTAGCAGAGCCAGGATTTAAACCTGGGTTGTCTGGCTCCAGAGTCCATGCCGTTGACCCCTACATTTACTTCAACTTGCAAAAACAGGTCCAAAAAGTGGACAGAGAAAAATAGAAGTCAAAAAATTCCACAGAGAAAGTTGAGCTGTCCACAAAGGCACAATTCAATTAGCAACAACAAAGGTGCCACTCTGTAATTCAGGTGATGGGGGGGGGGGCTTACTCCTTTCTGTACCTTTGTAACATACCCTTGTCCAAGGGGGCAGGAGAGAAAGGGGCAATAATCACTCCAGGTCACTTCTTTTTAAGGGAGCCGTGTTGATTCTCATAGAGATAAAATGCCTTTACAATAAAATGCCTGGGGGTGTTCAAATGAACAAATGAATAGTGTCTTTATTTCAAAACCATGATTTCTGAGATAAGACATAATGCCAAGACCTGAAAAACTATTCAATCTTGTCCAAAACAAACCTAGTAATTGCTCAGTAATTTCTACACTCTCCTCTACTCTCTGAAACTTCAGAGAAACAAGGTTCACATACATAAAATAAGAAGTGATGTTTACCTTGCTCTCAATTCCCTGTTTGGGAGGGAATTCAGCGAGTTGGCATCTGGAGGGAGGCAGTTATGGTCCAGTGGTAGAATTCTTGCCTTCCACGTAGGAGACTAGGGTTCAATTTCTGGCCATTGGCTCTTATATGCAACCACCACCCATCTTTCTGTGAAGGCTTGTGTGCTTCTATGATGCTGAACAGGTTTCAGTAGAGCTTCCAGGCTAAGGTGGACCTGGAAGAAAGGCTAAATGACCTGAACCAATGAGCCACCGAGCCAATGAGGTAAGGAAAACCCTATGGATCCCAGTGGTCTGAATCCTATTGGGCATGGGAACCTCTTGAGTCAGAGGTTGACTTGACAGAAACTAGAAACCACCATAACAACTGTGTACTTTTGCAGAACCACTTTTGAGACTTTAAATGAATAAAATCACTACACAAAATGAATAAGACAATTAATGAGAACTGACAATTAAACAACTATTCTCAAATTTCTCATCTGCAGAAGAGAATTCATTTCATTGTAGGTGTTGTTACTTCTATTGTTTGGTAACAATGAGTTGATATGAATAGATCCATCTTGAAATTTTATGCTAAGCAAATTATCTGAGAAGCTGGACTATATGAAGAAGAACACAGCATCAAGTTTGGAGGAAGACTAATCAACATCCGGCAATATGGAGATAATACAACCTTGCTTGCTGAAAGTGAAAAGGACTTGGAGCACTTACTGATGAAGATCAGAGACCATAGTCTTCAGTATTGGATTACATCTTAAGGTATAGAAACAAATGCTCTCATAACTGAATCAATAAGCTATCACAATAAACAGAGAAAATATTGAAGTTGACATGGATTTTCTTTTACTTGGATCCACAATCAACACCATAGAACTAGCATTCAAGAAATCAAACATCATATTGCATTGGGAAAATCTGCTACATAAGACCACTTAAAAGTGTCAAAAAAGCAAAGATGTTACCTTGAGGACTAAGGTGCCCCTGATGCAAGCTATGGTATTTTCATTTGCCTCATATGCGTGTGAAAGCTGGACGATGGGTTAAGAAGACCAAAGAAGAATTGATAACCTTTGAATTATGGTGTTGGCAAAGAATGTTGATTATACCATGGACTGCCAGAAGAATGAACAAATCTGTCTTAGAAAAAGTACAGCCAAAATGTTCCTTATAAGCGAGAATGGTGAGACTTCACCTCACGTACTTTGGACATGTTACAGGAAGGACCAGTCCCCGGAAAGCACATTATTCTTGGCAAAGTTAGAAAAAAAGTGGAAGACGTTCAATGAGATGAATTGACACAGTGGTTGCCACAATAGGGTCTAACATAGCAACAGTTGTGAGGATGGAGTAGGACCAGGAAGTGTTTTGCTCTATTTTACATTGGGTCAGATGAGTTGAAACCTCCTCAAAAGCATCTAACAATAACAACATTTTGACATTGGTTATTGAAATCCCAAATAATTATTATTAAGTTATTCTTTCTAAGAAAGCCAAAATAAAATGCCACTGAACCTTGCTGGCTTTGCAAGGATTTAATTTGTTTATATATTTTCTGAGAAGAACTCTTCTTTGCTTGTCCTTACCAGGCCCCAGTGGAATGGGCAGTGAGCCCTATGTATGGTACTCTAGACAATTGCCAGCTGGATTTTTGTTTCTGTTTGGTACTTTAGCTAGCAGCCAATCAAAATCAAACTTTGGTGCCTGTATTTCAAGGGAAAGGTAGAAAGATAAACAGAGCATGCCACTTGATTTGAGCATCTCATGAATACTCAGAAAAATCTTAATGAATATTGGCTTTTCTCTTTTTCTTTAAGAATGTCTATAAACTCTTGTGAGAACACAGCCCTAAAACAGAAAAATCTCAGCATAGAATGGGAACATGCATGTGCCTGTCTTAGTTTCCTAGGGCTGCTATAACAAAATACCCAAAAGTGGGTGACTTAAAGAACAGAAGAACAAAAACTTATTGTCTCACAGTTCTGGAGGCTAGAAGTCCAAATCAGGGACTCAGCCACATTAATTCCTTCTGTAGTCCTCTCTCTTAGTTTCCAGTGGATCCCAATAATCTTTGGCATCCTTTTGCTGTTTTATAGATGCATCTACCTTTGTCATCACATGGCATATATCTCTCCCTGTGTGTCATTGCTGTATAAGACACTACTCAGAAGGAATTAGGACTAGGACATGCCTGATTCTAGTATGACCTCAGTAACTGATAATATTGACACATAAAAACCCTATTTTCCCAAACAAGGCCAAGTTACAGGTGTAGTAGTTAAGACTTCAACATATCATTTTGGGGACATAATTCAACCCATAACAATTCCAAATGCCATGTGGCCCACTGAACTAAAGAGAAGCCTTGGTCCTGGTTTGACCTTGATTACAACACAGCCACAAAGCACCTCTTTCAGTTGCCAGCCATTCCATTTACATCTTGGGTAACTGTGTTGTGAGGATTAATGTGATTTTGCTGGGGATGAGATTCTAAGTAGACTAGAAAAAAAGAAGAAGAAGAAGTTGCTTATCTGTGGCTAGGCAAATTGCCATTGTAGATACTCAATGACAATTGAAAGTCAGAGTTGAGAATACCTTTGAGTATTGGCTTGGTCAATCTCCTGATATTGGGGAATAAGTGGAACCCACAGGAGTACAGCACCACCCCATGTCTCTACTCACCACTTCTTTAGGTGCATGTGAACATGGAGGGAGTGCCCACATCCTCAGAGAGCTGTTGGGCTCTAAGACTGCTCAGGGGCACATCAGCTGGAGAGAGGTCTGGGGTATGGCTTCTGCAAAATCAACCATTTGCTCCTACTCATCCACATTCTTTCCCAGCATGGTGATATGAATCACATTTATTTGCTTAATGCCATGGTGTATAATTGACCTAGAAGTTCCTTAAACAGTGTTGCTAATAATCTCTATACTCCAGGACCCAACATGGATTAATACAGCTACTCCTTAATACATGTTTATTGAATGACTGAAAGTGAGTGAATGGATGAATGAATGACTAAGTAACTTGATGGTGGGATAGAAGCCATTCTTCATGTAAATAGGATGGCATTATTAAAATAATGGACCCTCTTAATGAACACAAAAATAACTTCTGAGCCTATCAGAGAGATATTCTCCTTTTGTGATGGATGGTAAACCTCACCATTTCATCAAATCTTGTCAAAACTTACAGAAAAGGATATATTATCTTTAGAAGTTTAGGTTTTCACTGAATGAAGCCATGGGGAACTTGGGATCCACTACTCCTCGGAAGGAAGGTGGGGCAATCTACTTCTGTAGTGATACTGCCTCGGCAACTCAAGGAGGAGTCACTATGAGTCAGGGCTGACTCAACGGCACATAACAACAACAACAACAACAACTTCTGTAGTGATACTGCCTCGGCAACTCAAGGAGGAGTCACTATGAGTCAGGGCTGACTCAACGGCACATAACAACAACAACAACAACAACATGGTCTCTTTCAAGTCATCTTTTCCAGGATTTTGTGTCCTGTATCCATTTCATTCAATAAATATTAATTGGGCATCCACTGTGTACCAATCCTTTTGTTAGACATGGGGGTGAAACAGTGAACTGGCTGAGACCCCAGATTCAGAGCTCAGGACCTCATTGGAAAAATGGACATTGGGTTAATTAATCTCAGTGGCAAAATGGACAAGTGATTAATTTAGTGGGTAAGCACTGTGAGGGGTAACAAGGAGGAGCTGCTGACCAGGGCTCAGAAGACATGCCACATGGGAATCATCCAACAGAAACCTGAAGCGTGAGTCCAAGTAACCTAGGAGAAGGAGACAAGAGTGAGAAGAGGGGAGGAGCATGCTCCAGGAGGAGGAATCTGCTTGTAGAAGGTCAAGAGGGAAGTGAAAGCCTCTTCCAACTCAAGGACGAAGTGTGGCTGGAGTGTCAGGATTTCTGTCCAATTTGGTGGATGACCATCTCAGTATCACTCTTCACATCTGTCACATTCTTGAAATAATGGAACATATTAGAGAAATGGTGGGGGTGGGGTGAATATAATCCTTCTACCTCCACAGATGGAATTGTGATTGAAGTGGATTGAATTGTGTGTCTCAGAAAAATATGTTAAAGTCCTAATCCCTGTACCTGTGAATGGGATCTTATTTGGATATAGAGTCTTTGAAGATGTCATCAGTTAAGTTAACATGAGGTCATATTGGGAAAGGATGGATCTTAATCCTATATGACTGGTGTCTCATAAAGTAGAAGAGACTCAGAGAGATAGAAAGAGGGAAGAAGGCCACATGATGATGGAGTTTTGCTGCAGCTGCAAGCCAACGAATGCCTAGGATTACCAGAAAACAGGAGAGACAAGGAGGGACCTCACCCCAGAGCCAACAGAGAGGCATGGCCCTGCCAGTACCCTGAACTCTGACCCCTAGCCTCCAGACAGTGAGACAATAAATTTCTGTTCTTTAAACCAACCCAATTTGTGGTATTTTATCACTTCAGTGTTTATTACAAAGAACAATTGTCACCCCAGAAAACTAATATCCCCAAAATACAAACCCATCACATCAATTCCAACTCATAGCAATGCTATGGGTCAGAGTAGAATTGCCCCCATTTTGTTGTTACGTTCCATGGAGTCAGAGCCAACTCATAACGACACCCCCCCCCC
>NW_006922095.1:404215-414665 GCF_000298275.1 Orycteropus afer afer | reverse complement strand
GTTTCCGAGGCAGTATCACTACAGAAGTAGATTGCCCAACCTTCCTTCAGAGGAGTGGTTGGTGGGTTTGAACCACCAGCCTTCTCGTTAGCAGTCAAGTCCCTTAGGCAATATGCCACCAGAGCTCCAGAATTTCCCCATAGTGTTCCCAAATTTTTATGAAGCAGACTGCCTCATCTTTTTCTGTGGTGTGGCTAGTGGATTCCAACTGCTGACCTTTTGGTTAGCAGCTGAATGTCTTAACTACTGCATCACTAGAGCTCTAGAAAACTAATAAAAAGAGTGAATTAAAATCTTTCTATTTACACAGATTTTCCTGACCAATATTTTCAATACCAAACATCTCTCAACTCTCAATATCTACTTTTGATACCCCAGAACAAAAGGAAAGGTGAGGAAGGTGTAACCCAGTTGCAGGTATGAGTCAGGACAAAACTTGCCCTTGTGGCTTCCCTGGAGGAATTTTAGTTTGCCAAATTGGAATCCCCACTCCTTGCTCTACCAGGAGCTGCCTTGAATATTGCAGCTTTATGTGAGAGATCCATTCATCATGAACAGGACAGTTCTGATGGTTATGAGAATATATGAAAGTGCTCTTTGGATTACATTAAGTGGAGTAAAGTGGGTCAATATTGTCTGGAATAATGAACTTGAATTTAATCAACATATCATAAGTATAACCTTGCTTGCTAAAAGTGAAGAGGGCTTGAAGCACTTACTGATGAAGATGAAAGACTATAGCTTTCTGTATGGATTATAAAGAAAATAAAAATCTTCACAATTGGACCAATAAGTAATACCATGATAAATGCAAGAGATATCAGAGTTGTCAAGGATTTCATTTTACTTGGATCCACAATCAAAACCCATGGAAGCAGCACTTAATAAATCAAATGACTCAATGCATTGGGCAAATCTACACGTTGAAGAATACTTTAAATTGTTAAAAAGCAAAGATGTCACTTTGAGGACTAAGGTGTACCTGACCCAAGTCGTAGTGTTTTCAATATCCTCACATGCATGAGAAAGCTCTACATGAATAAGGAATACTGAAGAAGAATTGATGTGAATTGTGATGTCAGTAAATAATATTGCATGTACCATGGTCTGCCAGAAGAATAATCAAATTTATCTTGGAAGAAGTACAGCCAGAATGCTTGTGAGAACAAAGAATGGTGAGACTTTGTCTCATGTACTTTGGACATGTTATCAGGAGGGACCAACTCCTGGAGAAGGACATCATGCTTGGTAAAGTAGAGGATCAGCAGAAAAGGGGACGACTTGCAATGAGAGGGATTGACACAATGGCCACAACAATGGGTTCAAAGATGACAATAATTGTAAGGACAGGACAGGACTAGGCAGTGTTTTGCTCTGTTGAACACAGGGTTGCTATGAGTCAGAACTGGCTTGACAACTAATAACAACAACAGCATCCATAAGCAAAATTATGTGAAAGCACATAGCAGGTTATTATTGCTGTATTTGGTTACTTAACTACTTAATCTGCTAATATATATAATAAAATACTTTTACATGTGGATAAAACTCACTTTTTCTATAATCATATTTAGTAATATGTTAATAATATATCATGCTGTATGTGTGGGGAAACATTTTAAAAGTTGTCCCCATTGGGTGACATTGAGCATCCTGGAGTCTCACACTCAGACCTAGAAGGGATCTGCCCATGTAGTTGTTTTCAGGTGCCATAGAGTGGATTCCAGCCATAGTGATCTATAGGAAACAGCTGAACTGCCTCATGTTCTCTAAGCTACAGCACTTACAGAAGAAGATTACCAGGCCTTGCTCCCACAGAGCTGCTGGGAGTGTTCAAGCTGCCAGCTTTTCAGTAAGTACCTGAGTGCTTAACCATTTGTACAAAGTGGGATGGTACAGTGCATTACTTGGTATGGCTTTTCTAACTAGTCTTCATAACTCTCACTGGATCACTGGTGGGATCATGCAAATAAGGTGTGTAGAACTCTGATGTTGAGATTGGTTAGTGTTGTCACTTTTTCAGACTTAAAATCACCCTTACTAGGGGCAGAGAGGGGATCTCACTGTCATCAAGAGAGAAGAGCTGGAGGTGAAGTAGAGTGGGTCCTTGGACCTGAGATCCCTGCACTGGACCTTCTTGGCAGAGATGCCACTGCATAGAGTGACACCCCAGTAAAGAGACGCCCAGCAGAGAGATGCCTAGCAGAGGGATGGAAGCATTGGAACCAAGAGGCACAAGACAGACTGGAAGACTTACCTGGATCACAGAGCGAGAAATCTCACAGGGCAGGAGGCTTGCTGATGGAGTAGGGTGCATTTAATTGTCCCTATTGGCATGACCTAACTGATACTGCTGGGGCTGAGCTGGCTGGAACCTGACCAAATGAAGAGGAAGATGTTTGACACTGAGCTGGTGTTAAGCTGCTACAATTTGATGGCCTTCTCTGGACTGAACTTCGCTTATGAATGCAGATGCTCAAAGTTCTAACTGAAACAGAAGATTCTTCAAAGAGAAAGGAACATGCTTTTCTCCTCAGAGTGCTAGTTTGATGTTGTTGTTGTTGTTATTGTTGTTGTTATGTGCCATCGAGTTGGACCCGACTCATAGGAACCTCTCCTTGAGGCAGTATCACTATGGAAGTTGATTGCCCAACCTTCCTTCTGAGGAGTGGCTGGTGGGTTTGAACTGCCAGTTTTGTGGTTAGCAGTCATGTGCCTTAGGCACAACTGGAAATTAGCTATCTAAAATGGGGGGGGGCAGTGAATAAAGGCATGAAGTGGCTGGCTTATATGCTTTCAGGGGCGTGCTTATTCTTAAACTGATTGTGAACGGGATATTAATTTTGAAGTATAAAAAGCACAATGGCTAGAAAAGCCAGGGGGTGGCCAGCAGTACAGTGAATTACTTGGTATGGCTTTTCTAACCAGTCTTTTTAACTCCTACTGGCTTACTAGGTGGGGCCACACAAATAAGGTGTGTAGAACCTTGATGTTGGGGTTGGTTAGTTTTGTCACTCCGCCAGGCTTAAAAGGGGCCCTCGTGGAGGTGGAGAGGGAATCTCAGTGCCATCAAGAATGAAGAGTTGGAGGTGAAGTAAAGTGCATCCTTGGGCTTGAGATTCCTGCACTGGACCTCCTTGGCAGAGACTTCCCAGCAGAGAGAGATGTCCCAGCAGAGAGGGACACCCCTGCAAAGAGAGACACCCAGCAGAGAGAGATGCCTGGCAGAAAGAGATGCCTAGCAAAGAGATGGTATCAGTGGAACCAAGGGACAGGAGACAGAGCAGTGGCCTTACCTGGCTGATTGCCTTTGGGCAGGAGGCTTGCTGGGGTGCACCTAGGTATACCTATCAGCAGAGCTAAAATAGCTTTGTAACACTTGCCAAAGCAGGGCAGAGGCCAGGCTGATGGGCCAAGGGTCAGAGAGGTGTGTCTGAGGGCACAGCAGAGGGGAGACTGTCCTGATAAAAGAATTGTATCCTGAGCATTTTCCTGCACCTGAATTGCAGTCTGTTACTTCCCTAATAAACCCCATAATCATGACTACTGTCTGTGAGTTCTGTATAGCCATTGCAAGGAATATCAAGCCCAGCAGAGAAGTAGTGAGGGCCTTGAGAGGGATGGTTGGTGTCAAAATCGGTAAAAGGCTGCAGGGTGGCAGCATGTCTGGCCTCATAGGAATAAGCCTTGGGCTACTGATGGTGATTCTGTCTTCCTCTAGTGAAGTTAGAAGAGCTCCGAAGATACTGATGACCCCATGCCCTTTTTGCAACCAACCACAGGGAAGATGCTTCATAAAAGTGAATAGAATTCAGTGAAAGAGTGTAACATGTTCCCAGTTCATCAGCTGCCACTTAGCAAAAAAAAAAAAAAAAAACAAACTTCCTGCCATCAAGTTGGATCTGACTCATAGTGACCCCTTCTTTGGTTTCCCTTTCAAGGAATGGCTGGTGGGTTTGAACCACCAACATTCTGGTTAGCCACTTAGCCAAAGAAGGGCTTTATATTGTTGCATGGTTGTTTTATGATAAATAATAGTTTTGAAAACCTTGAAGACACATCTTTCAACCTGCAGGAAAACACAAAGTGAATCCTCCTATGGTCATTTTACCAAGCCTATTCCTTATCCTGTGTCACCTGTGACACCTCCAAACCTCCAAACTTTGAAAAGTGAGTCCAAAGGAAGCAAAGAGGAAGACACTGAAAGACTGAGGGGTTTCTAAATGGAGCAGATTGAATGCCTGTGCTGTGGTCAGGACCCCAGGCTCCATCACCACTGGATGGGTGGCTTCTGAAAGCTCACTGACTCTGGGTCAGCTTTGGGGAGAAGAGCAATTTGAGAACTAAATGGAGTCATTGCTGTTAAGTAAGTACCTGGTGCAGGTAAGTGCCTTAAGCAAGCATTGTTCCTCCTGATCATCATCATCATCATGAGGGTCAGAAAGAGGAGCATTTAACATGAGGAGCCTGAAGCATTTTCTTTGACAAAAAAAAAAAAAAAAAAAACCTCTCCAGTCTGACCTGTTGGGCTGGAGTCTGACCTCACTGTATGGAGAAGGCTCCTGTCTTTTTTGATCCTGCTGCTTCTTAGTCATTGACATTTAAGGTCCCCTTGGATTTGTGGCTCCTGACAGCAGAAAAGAAGTTGAACAGATCTGTTCAGAGGAGGGCGGCCATTTGTTATGGCCCCAGGATAGGCCGTGTTAGGGACTGAATGGTGTCCCCAAAAAAGATGCATTGAAGTCCTAACTACTGTATCTGTGAACATGATCTTGTTTAGAAATGGGATCTTTCATTATTATTATTGTTTTAATTGTGTTGTGCACAGATAGGGTTGCTATAAGTTGGGATAGACTTAATGGCACCTAAAAACATCAACAAGAAGTATGTATACAAAAAAATTTGCTTTTTCAACATTTTAACATGTGCCATTCAATGATATTAATTACTTTACTTTCATTATGTTGTACATCACCCTTAATAAAAACTCAGTGTCCCCCAAGCAATGAATCCATCTTTACCCTAATAAAAACTAATAGGCTTTAGTCTCTATACACTTGCCTATTATAGATATGGAAATAGGTTCTTTGAAGTTGTAATCAGTTTAGTTAGGAGTTCCAATCCTGTCTGAGTGGTGTCCTTATACATGAGAGAGAAAGAAATGCACAGATGCACAGAGAGAAGCTGGTCATGTGATGTTGCAGCTGCAAGCCAAGGAATGCCTGGGGCTATCAGAGCTGAGAAAGATAAGGAAGGATGCCTTAGAGGTTTTGGAGAGAATCTGGCCCTCCTGACAACCTGAATTCAGACTCCAGCCCTCTAGGTTTGTGAATGATTAACTTCCTGTTCTTATAAGCTACATTATGCTTTGTTACAACAGCTCTAGGAAACTGAAATAGGCAATTAAGGCAAAAGCTGTGTACATCAATGGATGTACAGATGCCTGACTGGGCACCCATTCATCGCAGGCCAGAAGAAGGAAGGGGCTACACCCTCTGGTCACCCAACCCTTTCTGGCTTCGTTCTCTGCATGAAAGTGACCTTCACAATTTCATCAGTTGAGAGCCAGATTGTCTTGTAGTAAAGTACAGTTTAAGATCAGTTTTAAGAATTTTCTGGGTGTTTTTTTATCTTTGCAGTGAAGCCATAATGGCTTTGCAGCAGCTGGGCAGGCTGGAAAGTTGATGCTTCCAAGTGGCTCATTAGTGTGTAATGGCATTTCTGAGAGTAGATGCGCCTAAGAGCAGCAGGCAGAACGCCTGCCGCAGCAGCATGATGGATCCTCCTCATCAACAGGGTTCTGGTTGATGTGCGGGAGTCAGGGACTGAACTTCTCAGCAGCTCTGATCCCGAAAGGGGGCCAAGGCACGTGCTGTTCTCCAGGGTGGGGGTAGGGAGTGATTTCTGGATGTGCAGATGCAGATGAAGAGAGGCAAGAGAGGTTTGATGGGCCTGATTGGAGACTTAGACAATGGTTATGGCACATTAGGGAACAGTGTGAAGCCCTCTCCCCAATTTAAACTGAGCAGTAAATTCTGACTCCAACAGGGCTATTGTATATGTTGGAGTTAAGGTTTCTGGGGAAAAGTAGTCTTTAAAGTCAGTTACAGTGGCAGATTCCAATTTCAATCTTAACCTTTTAGTAATCTCATGGCCTCAGAAGTCACTTAATCATTCTTAGCCTCACTTTCCTTATTAGTACAACTTAGTGTTCTCGTTGTCCTTTGCTGTGTAGCAAACCATCCAAAACCTTAGGGTTTTGACAACAATTTCATCTGCTATGGTTCTGTGGGTTGGCTGGGCTCAGCTGAGTGGTTTCTATTTGTGATTGATTTCTCATGGTTATGTTTAGATTGTGGCTGGGTCTGGAGTTACCCAAAGCCTTGACTGAGGTGGAAAGTTAGGATGGCATCTTCTCTTATGTGTTGGGGACCCAGGCTGGGATGGCTGGAATGACTGGGGGCTGGCAGGGCAGCTCTCTCTCCACACAGCCTTTCCATGTGGCTGCTTTGGCATCCTCACAACATGTCTGTCTCAGGGTAGCTGATGTCTTACATGACTCTGGCTTTCAAAAGAGCACCCATTCTAGGATGGAGGACATGGAAGCCACTACTCATTTATGGTCCAGCCCCAGAAATTGGCACAGTATCACTTCTTCCATAGTATACTTCACTAAACTGTCACAGGGTCCCATCAGACTCAGGATAGGAATAAGGAGTCTCTTCACCATGGAAGGAGTAGCAAAGAATTTATGTGGCCATTTTTAATCCTCCTCCTTATTAATACTTACCTCCAAATACCACTGGAAGCACCAAGTGGAGGAACATATGTAAAGAATCTTATTGAATACATGACACTTGTAGGCACTCAATAAATCCCAGTTTCCTCCCCCTTTCACCCTCTTGGCCTCTGGATACTGATAGTCTATCAGCAGTAGTGACAAGAGACTTGGCTGTCCTAACTCTTCTTTCCCAGCTGGCCAATTTATAGGACATTCTCATTTTGGAGGTTTTATATGAATGGATTTGTTCTCAACTGTGGCTGGCTGCACATTAAAAACCTATGAGAAACTTTTTTCCAAATGTCAATTCTTGGGTGTTAACCCTAGGCCTAGGGTTGCTAATTTGGTTGCTTGATATGAGGCCCTGTTAGGTTTCTAATCCTCCTTTGCCAGTAATATTCATGGGAGGGTTAAGCATTTATTTTCCAAGAAGCCTGTATTTACCTGCAAATACATTTCCAGGAGAGATAAGAGATTGATATGTCCTGACCCTTTCTGGATTGGATGTTCAAAAGAGCCCATGCTCACTCACCAGGACTCCAAGAGGTGGGGACTCATAAAAATTCTAGGGCATTCCTGGAAGAGGGTGCAGGAGGGAAGTAGCAGAACTTGGGTGGGTAACAGGGTGGTGGACCCCAATGAGCATATGTGTAACACACAAGTCAATTATCAGCTGGACCATTATCTGTCTCCTGGTGCTGCCATAACACAGCTACCACAAATGGTGGCTTCAAAGAACAAACATTTATTTTCTCATTGTTCTAGAAGTTAAGTCCAAGTCAGGATCTCAACCAAGACAATTTCTTCTTTGGGCCCTCTCCTAGTTTCTGGTGATTGTCATCAATCCTTGGAATTCCTTGGTATTCCTTGGCCCCTTTTTCTTATGTATCTTTGTGTCAGTTCTGCTCTTTTTATATGCAGAAGTAGTTATATTTAAGACCCACACTATTGTGGTATTATTTCATTAACATAATAAAAGAAAACCCCTATTTCTAAACAGAGTTATATTTATAGGTACAGGGGTTAGGACCACAACACATATTTGGTGGTGAGTGGGGGACCACAATTTAATCCATAAAATCCAAGCCTCCTGGTATTAAGTGGATTCTGATTCATAGTGACCCTGTAAGACAGAGTGGAATGGCCCTATTAAGTTTCCAAGGCTGTAAATCTTTATAGAAGCAAACTTCCACATTTTACTCCTGTGGAGTGACTGGTGGGTTCAAATCACCTACTTTTTGGTTAGAACTGAGCCCTTAACCACTGTGGCACCAGGGCTCCTTATTTAATCCATAACCACCACCATTTTATACTCACCAGGTGGCCCTGCTCTTACCTGGGCTCTGTAGTGCCCACCAGAAGCTGGCAGGTAAAGACAAAGTCACTCAAGGTGGGTCATTCCCTGTCCCCTGGTCTCCTTTTGTGAGTACCAAATGAACTTCCTGTCTCCAAAGATTGAACGCCAACATTCATAAAAATAAAAAGGTTGCCTGAGACCCCTCCTGAAGAGAATATCAACTGCATTTGTTCCCCATCAAGTCCACGATGGTGGTGATGGATATAAATAGCTGACTTTTAAGAGGAAACTGCTGAGCAGGTACAAATATCACCAACACCTTGGAGGTATCTGCTGAGCCTTATTATTCTTGGGTAATTGGGGTTATGGGCAGTTGCTCTCTCTTATCGGTCAATGTTTCTGTTGTAAGCTTGAGCCTCAAGGGTGAATCAGTGCCCCCTGCATAAACTGTGAGAGCTATCTATCAATCCTTTTTCTACCTGAGCAAGGAGAGTTTGTGCTAACCTCCTCAGCTTTCCTCTGTTGGGAAAACAAACAAACGAACAAACAAAATCTCTTTCTTGCCCACTGCCAACATCTAAGAGGTGGGAGACACTAGACTGGAGCACATGACAAATATGAATTTAACTGTTGTTGTTGTTGTTATGTGCCGTCGAGTCAGATCCAACTCATAGCAACCCCTCCTTGGGTTGCCGAGGCAGCATCACTATGGAAGTAGATTGCCCAGTCTTCCTTCTGAGGAGTGGCTGGTGGGTTTGAACCACCAGCCTTCTGGTTAGCAGTCAAGTGCCTTAGGCACTATGCTACCAGAGGTCCTATGAATTTAACTAGGTTACCTAGATTCAGAGTTTCTGGGTGATGCAAGTAGTCAGGGTTCTTGATTGCTAACCAAAATAATAGAGGTTCTACTCCACCCAGAGGTGCACAGGAAGAAAGATCTATTGATCTATTCTAAAATACTCAGCCATTGAAAACCTTGTGTATAGATCTACTCTCATACACAGGAGGTTAACATGAGTTGGGGTCAACTAGATGGTCCCTAGTAGAATTGGGCTGTTTATAAAGCATGAAATGCTGCTATTGGTTTCTGATAAGTTAGATGCATAACTAGCCTGACATTCTGGATCACCACCTCACTTTTCAGATCAGAGCAGAGTTTGCGGAGCCAATTTTCCTAAACAAAATGTCTCAATGTCCCACTAATGCTTTAACCATCACAGCTCAAATATCACTGAGCAGTTGATATCTTAGAAAGTGCACAAGGCAGAAATCAGGAAACTGTTACTTATCTAGGGTTTTCCTCTTTCACATGAGTTTCTCATTAGTCTTCATTGTCCTGAACAATAAATCAGTTCTAGGAGGACTCCACAATTCTTCTGGTCTGTAATCATTAGTGTTCAATGCATCAAATCAATTGTTGACATGGGATATACTCAAGGTTGTACTTTGGTGCTTGTGGACTTGTTTTAATTTTCTTCAGCTTGAACTTGAACTTGCTTATGAGTAATTGATGGTCCATTCCAAAGTAAGCTGCTGGCCTTGTTCTGACTGATGATATTGAGCTTCTCTGACATTTCTTTCTACAGATGTAGTTGATTTAATTTCTATGTATTCCATCTGGTGAGATGTATGTGTATAGTCTCTATTTATGTTGTTGAAAAAGGTATTTGCAATGATTAAGTCTTTGATCTTACAAAATTCTATCATGCAATCTTCGGCATCTTTTCTATCACCAAGACCATTTTTTTTCAACTACCAATCCTTTTTCTTTGTTCCAACTTTTGCATTCTAATCACCACTAATTACCAATGAATTTTTATTGCATGTTTGATCAATTTCAGCCTGCAGAAATTGGTAAAATATTCAATTTCTTCATCTATTACTCTAGTGGTTGGTGAATAATTTTGAATAATAGTCATATCAACTAGTCTTCCTTGTAGGTGTATGGATATTATTCTGTCACTGGCAGTATTATATTTCAAGATCGATCTTGAAACGTTCTTCTTAACAAAGAATGGAATGTACTTTCTCTACAATTTGTCATTCCTGGCATAGTAGACTATATGATTGTCTCATTCATAATGGCCAATAGCAACCCATTTTAGATCACTAAATTCCTGGGATATCAATCTTTATGCATTCTATTTTGTTTTTGAGGACTTTCAATTTTCTTAGGCTCATATTTCAAACATCCCACCTTCTAATTGTTAATGGATGTTTGCAACTGTTTCTTCTCATTTTGCCTTGTGCCACATCACCAAATGAAAGCCCCCAAACCTTTACTCAATCCACATCCATTAAGGTTTACTCTACTTTGAGGAAGCAGCTCTTCCCCAGTCATATTTTGATTGCCTGCAAACCTGAGAAGCTCA
>NW_006922095.1:392147-401810 GCF_000298275.1 Orycteropus afer afer | reverse complement strand
AAAAAAGAGGAAGACCCTCAAGGAGCTGGTTTGACACAGTGGATGCACCAATGAGTTCATACATGGCAATGACTGTGATGATGGTGCAGGACTGGGCATTAGTTTGCTCTGGTCTACACAGGGTGACTGTAGGTTACTGTGAGTCAGAACCAAACGGATGACATATAACAACAACAGGATTACATTCTGATAGTCTCCCCAGGGGATTTGGTGGGAACCAGTGGGAGGGCAATGAGGGCCCTGGGGATGTAGACATACACAGAATAAGGAAGGACTTCCCTTCACAAACCATAGCAAGAAGGTTGAGCAGAGACTCTTCCAGTCATTTTGAAAGTCAATAATGGTTGTGTATGGATTGAATGGTATCACCAAAAAAAGATATGTTGAATTTCTCATTTCTGGTACCTGTGAATGTGAGTTTGTTTGGAAACAGGATCATTGAAGATATTATCATTTGAGTTAACATAAGGTCATATCTGAGTAGGATAGATCCTAATCCAATATGAGTTAGGTCCTTATAAAAAGAAGAGACACAAAGACGAATGATGGCCATGTTATAAAGGTGTATACAAGCTAAACAATGCCCATGGCTACCGGAAGATTAGGGAGCCCTGGTGGTTCAGGGTTAAGTGTTCAGTTGCTAGCCAAAAGTTGGCAGTTCAAACCCACAATTTCCTCTGCAGGAGAAAGATGTGGCTCTACTTCCACAAAGATTCTCAGCCTTGGAAACCCTGTAGGACAAGGTTTCTAAGGAGCTCTGGTGGCATAGTGCCTAAGGCATTTGACTGCTAACCAGAAGACTGGTGGTTCAAACTCACCAGCCACTCCTTGGAAGGAAGGTTGGCCAATCTACTTCCATAGTGATATCACCTCGGAAACCCAAAGAGGGGGTTGCTATGACTTGGGTGTGACTTGATGGCAGTGTGTGTTTTTGTGTGTTTTATAGGGTCACTACGAGTCAGAATTGACTCAATGTCAATGGAACGATCCAGAAACTGGGAGACACAAAAAAGGGTCTTGCCCCAAAACCTTCAGAGAGAGAGAGAGAGCACAGGCCTGACCAAAACTAAACTCACAGACATCAACTTGACCCTTCATGGGTTTCCGAGGCTCAAAATCTTTGCAGAAGTAGATTGCCTCATCTCCCTCCCTCAAAGTAGCTGGTAGATTTGAACCACCCACCTTCTGGACAGTAACAAAATGCCTTACCTACTATGCCACTAGAGATATTTATGGCCCGGACAACACCCTGAATTTTGATACCTAGTCTCCAGAACTGTGAGTGAATAAATTTCTATTGTTTTAAGCCACCTACTTAGGGGTACTTGGTTACCCTGGAAAAGCCCTAGGAAACTAATACAGTCCTATGAAGGTCTCTGGTTTATATAAAAATCTCATAAAGCATTTTATCCCTTTCTAAATAATTAATTTTAAAAAACCTCAGTTCTATTTATTTTGATTATTCATGCTGTGACTAGCTAATACAAAGCCCATCATATGAACTTCCATTGGCCTTGGTGTTTAGACATGGAATACGAGTTTATATGCATATCACCCAAGGCCAGCAACACTGCCTCTTCTCATGGCCAATCTGAGTGACCAGAGGTGCTGACCTGTGGAAACTTCCTGGCCTCTGCACCCACCTTCTAAGACAGGCCCTTTTTGTTCTCACTGAAGCTCTGTAGGGATGCCTCTGGCTCCTTCAGGAAAGTTATGCATCTTATAATAATGACCTTTGCTTCCTCACTTCGGGGTTATTGAATACAGCACCTCTTCTTCCCACCCCTGCAGCCATAAACAAAGACAGATTGCTCCTTTCACGTTTAAAGGTTTCTGAATATAGAGTAGAATCGATTTTATATATGGGAGAAAAACCTTTCTCTCATACATAGCTCCTTGCTCTGCAGATTCTTCCTCCCTGGGAGATCATATATGAACTTGCTCCCATATGGAGCTGAGAGTATAACTGATAGAATACTTCACTATTACCCCAATGGGCCTGAGTGAAAATTTTACTTCCCTAATCATTTACCTCTCTGCTGCCTCTTGATGGAACACAGTTTTGCAAGTCATATAAGTTGGATTCATCAGCAGTTTCAAAACTCACTACCTTTCCTGCTTTTCTTATGTGGCAAGCCTCAGCCCTCCTTGTCAATCATTCCCATTTCTCAAGAACCTTTGGTGGCTCTCTATTAGCACTTAGAAAAAGTCCAAACTCCTTGTCTTGGTTTAAAGTCTCTCCAAAGCCTGCCTCACTCCATTGACCCTGCTTCCCTCTCCCATTTGCAAATAGGAACTTTTTCCCTGAGCAAGACTGCACCCTTGCAACTTTGTAGGACCCCTTTTACTTCCCTTGAGACTTTAAGGTTCCCTTCCCACTTACTCAGTGCTCTCCAGCTCCCTTGTTGTCAGTTGCCATTCAGTTGGCCCATGACTCAAGGCAACCTCATGAACAACAGAACAAAATGCTACCCAATCCTGTGCCATCCTTATGATCAGTTGCAGATTGGACTGTTGTGCTCTGTATGGTTTTCACTGGCTGATTTTCAGTAGTAGATCATCAAGCTCTTCTCCCTGGTGCATTTTGGTTTGCAAGCTCTACTGAAACCTGCTCAGTGTCAGAGCAACACATAAGCCTCAACTGAAAAATGGATGGTGGCTTGGCATGAAATGCATTGGCCATAAATTGAACCCAGGTCTCTCACATGTTATTGTTCTTGTTGTTAGGTGCCATAGAGTTGATTCAAACCCATTGCAATCCCATGCACAACAGAACAAAATGCTGCCTGGTCCTGTGACACCCTCACAATCCTTGCTATCCTTAGTCCATTGTTTCAGACATTGTCAGTCCATCTTGTTAGGGTCTTCCCTCTTTCTGTGACCCTCCACTTTACCAAGTATAATATCCTTCTCCAGGGACTGGTCCCTTCTGACCACATGACCAAAGTAGATGAGATAAAGTCTGACCATTCTCACTTCTAAGGAGCATTCCAGCTGCACTTCCTCCAGGACAGATTTGTTCACTCTTCTGGGAGTCCATGGTGTTTTCAGTATTCAGGGAAAAGCACGGGGCAATCCACTTCTGAATGAATTGACCACTGAAAACCTTAGGTCTCCCACATGGAATGCAAGAATTCTGTCACCACCACTGTCCCCTCTCCAGTTGTCTACCTCTCTGAATTACCAATGCTCCTTTAACCCACCCAGGGAATTGAGAGCACAAAAAACACTCGAGTGTATTTGTTTTATAAATATGAACCTTGTTTGTCTGAAATTGCAGAAGGCAAATGAGTGGAGAAATTACTGAGCAATTACTAGGTTTGGTTCAGACAAGATTGAGTATTTTTTTTAGATCATGACATTATTTCTTACCTCACCAATCATGGTTTTGAAAGAAAGACATTATCCGTTTATTCATTGAAAACCCTCAGATATTTTAAAGTGAAGGAATTTTATCTCTGTGAGAATCAGCTTAGATCCCTTAAAAAGAAGTGCTCTGAAGTAATTATTGCCCCTTTCTCTCCTGCCTCTTTGGACACTGAAGTCTTACATAGGTGCAGAAAGGAGAAGTCCCCTACCACCTAACTCACAAGCGACACTTCTGTCATTTCCAATTATCTTTGGTTCTGTGGCAGCTCACTTCTCTCTGAATTGTTTTCCTTGTCTATTTGGACTTGTTTTTGCAAGTGTCACTAAATGTAGGGGTCAAAAGCATGGGCTCTGAAGCAAAATACCCCAGGTTCAAATTCTAGCTCTGCCACTTACTAGCCATGCGACCTCTGGAAAGTTACTTAACCTCTCTGTGCTTTAATTTTCTCAGGGGTAAAATGGGGAATAATATTAGCACCAGACTAAGTGTTGTTTAAAGTGCTGAGAACTGAGCACATGCTGTTCCAGTCTTAATTAATTAACCACTTTCCATTGAGTCGATTCCAATCATAGAGACCACATGTATGCCAGAGTAGGTAGAACTGTGCTCCACATGATTTTCATTGTTGCAGAGCCAGGGTTTTCAATGGCTGACTTTTTGGAAACAGATAGCTAGGCCTTTCTGCCAAGGTGCCTCTGGATGAACTTGGACCACCAAGCCTTCAGTTAGCACCTGAGCACATTAACCTTTCCACCAGTTGGGGACTCAAGGCTTAATTACCCACTGCTGCCACTCCTTGGAAGGAAGGTTGGGCAATCCTACTTCCGTAGTGATACTGCCTCGGAAACCCAAGGAGCGGTCGCTATGAGTCGGGGCCGACTCGACGGCACATAACAACAACAACAACATCATAGGGCTATGGATTACATCTGAATATAAAGAAAACAAAAATCCTCACAACCAGACCTAGAAGCAGCATCACGATAAATGGAGAAAAGATTGAGGTTATCAAAGAATTCACATTGCTTGGTTCTACAATCGAGGCCAATGGAAGCAGCAGTCAGGACATTAGATGATGTGCAGCACTGGGCAGGTCGGCCGAGAAGGAACTCTTTCAAGTGCTGAGGAACAAGGATGTCTCCTTGAGGACTAAGGTATGTCTGACACAAGCCATGATATATTCAATCACCTCGTATGCATGTGAGAGCTGGACAGTGAATAAGGAAGACTGAAGAAGAGTTGATGCTTTTGAGTTGTGGTGCTGGCGAAGAATGCTGAAAGTACCGTGGACTGCTAAAAGAACTAACAGATCTGTCCTGGAGGAAGTGCAGCCCAAATGCTCCTTGGAAGCGAGAATGGCCAGACTTCGTCTCACCTACTTTGGTCTTGTTGTCAGAAGGGACCATTCCCTGGAGAAGGATGTTATGCTTGGTAAGGGGGAGGGTCGGTAAAAGAGGGAAAGGGCTTCAATGAGATGGATTGACACAGTGGCTGTGACAAAGGGCTCAAGTATAGCAGGGATCATGGAGCTGGCGCGGGACCGGGCGGTGTTTTCGTTCTGCTGTGCATGGGGTCACTATGGCTCAGAAACGACTCAACAGCACCTAACAACAACAACATCATAGGGCTAAAACTAAGGCAATTGCCCCTTTACTATTTGCCCTAAGAAATTCTTGTCTGAGAAGGCTTCTATTCCTAATCTGTCTTTGTCTAAAAGCTCCACTGAAACCTGTTCAGCATCATAGCAACAGGCAAGCCTCCACTGACAGTCAGTTAGTGGCTATGCAGGAGGTACACTGGGTAGGAATCAAACTCTGGTCTTCCGCATGTTGTTGTTGTTATGTGCCCTCGAGTCGGACCCAACTCATAGCGACCCCTCCTTGGGTTTCCAAGGCAGTATCACTACGGAAGTGGATTGCCCAACCTGCCTTCTGAGGAGTGGCTGGCGGCTTTGAACAGCCAGCCTTCTGGTTAGCAGTCAAGTGTCTTAGGCACTACGCTGCCAGAGCTCCTGCATGGAAGGTAAGAATTTTCTTACTGTTCCATCACTGGGACTTTCTCCAATAGCATAAGGGAAAAGAAAATAATCATTTTGTCATGGCTCTGTACCATACTCTAGGGTTTTGGATGATCCTACAAATACCCTAATTCTTTAGCTCTGTTCTCACGTCCCTTGTCAGGCTGGTTAATTTTTTATGGACTTCATTTCTTGGTCTCTATGAGCATTTTAAACTGGTTTATGCTGTTGGATATAATTCCAAACCCATTTCTGATTCAGTTACGGTACTTAGAACTTCTTAGTCTAAGCAATTTGCTTCTAAGGCTGCAGTTCTGTTGAGGCTTTTCCACTCTAGCCCGAACCTGTCCCACAGGGCCAGTTAGTCATTGCTTAGGAACTGCATTAACTCATTCAGGCCAGTATGGTGCCTGTTAAGTCCCTGAGGCAGGGGACAGCTAAGAACACCCTTGTTAGTAACTATTCCCAGAACCTTTGCTGAGGCTTAAATAAATGGATCCACTTAATGAAATGGGGCCAATTAACTTCCAGTTTATAACCAAGAAATAATTTTGACTCTGCTTTAGGAGCTGAGGACACTAATATTACTAGGATCTCAGGAGCAGGGTAACATGATCCCGATTTCTGTATGTGGATTCTTCTGGGATATCATTTACACTACCTCTTCAATATCAGTGTTCTGGTTACCTAGTGCCACTCTGACAAGAATGTACCACAGATGAGACAGCCTTAACAAACAGGAGTTTATTCTTACAATTTGGAGGCTTTAAGTCCAAGTTCAAAGTGCCAAGCTCTAGGGGCTGGGTGAAAGCCCTCAACCTTGAGCTTCAGCTCTGCCTCCAGCTCCTGGCCCATTGAAGTTGAGGCTTTTCTTCACTCAGACAGCTGCCAACTGCTGAGGCTGCCAAGCCCAAGGTTGACAAGTAAAAAGGCATGGTCCCAATGTTACCAAACCACACATCAGGCCATTAATTCAAGTCCATTTTAAGTCCCCAGGTCGGCAGAGCATGGCAGGCTACTGAACAACAACACAGCTACATGCAAGGTCCCAGTGTGCCATAAGCTAGAGACCATTCCCCAAGGCTTCTGTTTATATACAGGAAGCAGACCACATTCCCTAAGACAGCTACTCAGCTGCTCCCAGTAGATTCCACCATGGACTTGATTACCAGTCTCATCATGGGGAATGCTACATCCAGCTGCCCAGACACTCAACCAGGCCCAGCCAAGTTGACACACAAACTGAACTACCAAAATCAGCAAACTCAAACAGGCTGGAGCTGCCTGACAATCGCAGCCCCTAAAGAGCATTCCTCTTTTATGTATAGTTTCATAAAACATTCTGACACAGAACTTTCTAGGTTCACCTTATAGAGCAGGGACCATTTCCATATGCTTGGTTTGTTCTTCTGCTATGGAAGACAAAAGACATCAATGTTTTTAACCACTGTGGGTAATCCAGACCACAGGTCCCAAAAATTCTTAGAGATAGAGAAGACTACCCTAATGTGGACCTTGATATTGCCTTCATGGCTTTCATGCTTCTTACTGTTCCATTTGCTGAAAATTAGTTCCTGCTCTACCTCCAGACTCACTGGTCTGAGACTTATTTCCAAGATTCTTATCTTCACCAGGTTGGTCCTTGACTTGACTGGAGAGGCTACCAGAAGATCCCTGGTGACATTGAATCCACTCATGCTCTGGGACAATCTTTCTCTGATAGTGGAATCTGATGACATTAGGATGTGCTATGGAGATTTGGCACCAGGTCCCATACTCACATCATTCTAGTGCCAGTTTGTAGGGTAGGTTGTAGCAGTAGGAGGCAATGCAGTAGTTGGGCCATCTCACCAGAAGTATTCACTTTCTCCTCAGTTTCTCCTAACAATAGTGGTGCAACTGGCCCAGGTAGCCCTTCAAGTTGTCCTCCAAATCTGGTCTTAACTAGTGTCGTGTACAGTTCACATAACTGTCATAGGCCAGCACTGTTCTAGGTGAGGGGAGTACAGAGATTAAAAAGGAACAGTCCCTTTCCAGAAAATCATGGATGAGCCAAGACAGGATCCCAAGTAACACTAATATAAGGTAGCTAGGGCTATGCACCATGACAAATGATGAGAGGATAGGTGAAGAGAAAAAGGAAGAGCACTGGAGAATGGAGATTCAGGGAATTTTTCATGGAGGAGATGCCATTTGTGAATGACCTTGAAGGACTTAAGGTACAATAGATAAATAAAGATGGAGAATGGACAATAAATGAGGCAAAGATGACAACAAAGGCAACAGTTTGCAGTCATCTAGGAGTGAATAAGGATGTATGCAAACAAATATAAGAGACTCCCAGGATATAAAATTGGTATCCTTTGTGATTGACTGTATATACAAGATGAACGAGAGAAAAGAGACATGGGTGACATCCTAGTACCAATTGGAAAAATGACAATGATATGCTCATTAACATGCTTAATTGAGCTTGGGACATGTTTAGTTTGAGAAGTAAGCAAAATAAGCAATTGCAGGTGTCCATCTAAAAGCTTCAAAAACAGATCTGGAGCTCATGAGGATGGTTTGACCAGAGATGGGTCTAGCATTGATAACGGAATGAAATGATGAACCTAAAAGGTGAAGTAGACTTATCATCCAGGAAAATGCTTGGAGTAAAAAGAACAGAAGGCCAAGGCACCTAAACATTGAAGTCATGGACAGAGAAAGAGAAGCATGCTAAGAAGTTAAGGGAAAAAAAAGAGAAGGGAGGACAGCCAGAGACACAGCAGTGATTAGTATCGTTCTTGATTAGCTTCTATCTTTCTTGAAGACTTATTTCATCAAGGTGAGGAGAAATAGCATGTTTGTACTCTGCTTTCTGTCCCCCATGACTGTCACACTACCTGGTAGGCAGTCATTACTCAACAAACACTCATTGTTGAATGAGAAGAGGGAAAGGAAGTATGGAGTTGTAGGGGTTGTGATGGGGGAAGGGGCCTTGTGAAATTTGAAGTAACTGGGAGAAGAATGGCTTGGATCAAACCATACTTAGTGGTCTGGCACTTGTCATCTTATGAATGCATACATTGTTGACACTGAAGGATGAACTTCTCTTCAAGGAACACAAAACGATTGAAACATCAATTCTCCTCCTCTCCTCCTTCTCATGAGCTTTCTGTGGGGCATGGCTCCATGGTGAATGACCATGGTGAGGGAGAAGGGAAAGGAGTGAGTCAAGATCATGTAGTGCACAGCTGCCACCCCACAGAGGACTAAGGGGTCCCCAGAGTCTTTCCCAGCTCTTGATGAAGTCTAACATTCCGATTACCTGTGTTTTGTTCTCTTTATTCTCAGATGACATTTGTATTACAAATGCAAATTCCCACAAGGAAAGTTCACCTGCTTTTACCTCTCATCTGTCACATACATCTTAATGTGAATACAGAGTCTAAGAGAAAAAAAAATTATGAGCAGGAGAGACCCAGGAGGTCACTAAGTTTCTTATGGAAGGAAAAAAAGAGACACCAGGTAAGACAAAAGACAAACAAAACAGAAACTAGAACATTAAAGGCACAAATCCCCAACTTTACAATTTTTGCCTGGGGATTTTGGTAGAAAAAAAAAACTTTTAGAGAATTTGCAGATAGTAAATATCTAAATTTTTAGTTATTTGGTATCAAACCAGTAACTCTGGACTCAGAGGTTACCCTGCTAAATGCCATGGACAAAGCTGTCTGACATAACTTAGGATCCTGTTTGGATTTTTCTGAGCTCTGAACAGTAATTGAATCCCCAGATACTTAGCAGAATCTGACCACACACGGTGAAATTATTTCTTGGTCATAAACTGAAAAGTTAATTGGCTTCATTTCTTTAAATAGATTCAATTATTTTAGCAACAATGATTCTTCTAGAGGTACTTACAAGTCAGGAATGACTTTGGGAGATGAAGGTTTAACACATACTACCCAAAGGCCTGTGCAAATTGCCACCAAGGAGTTTGCAGATTGGGAAGGGATTTATTTGTGCTTATAAAATATAAAAAGTTCTTTCAGTGGCATTTGATACAACTAGCTTATTGAAAAATTTACACAGTCTCAACAATTACTTTAAAACAAAGATGAGAATGTCAGGGGGCTGGGAAACAAGATTAATGGAAATGGAACAACCAGTATGGAAACAATGAGAATGCTCGTGCATTGGGAAAAAAATGTACCTGATGTCACAGAACATTTTGTGTGAAAATTGTTGGATGGGAGCCTAAACTTCTGTGTGGACCTCCACTGAAAAC
>NW_006922095.1:384399-391667 GCF_000298275.1 Orycteropus afer afer | reverse complement strand
TTGAACCGCCAGCCTTCTGGTTAGCAGTCAAATGCCTTAGGCACTACGCTACCAGAGCTCACTATTACATGACATTATGCTGGGTGAAATAAGTCAGATACAAAAGGACAAATACTGTATGATATCACATATGTGACATAAGAAAATTTATAGGAATCAAAAGAAATTAATGTTTATCAAGGGTGAGAAGGAGGGAGGAGGAGGGAGTTTTGCTTATAGTATATCGAATTTGTGTTAATGGTGGTGGGATAATTTGGAAAAAGATAGCAATAATGGTTGCACAACTTGAGGAATATAATCAATGCCATGGAATTGTACATGTAGAAATTGATGAAATGCTATATGTTTTGTTTTATGTATATAACTACAATAAAAAAACTGGGCAATGAATAAGAACGACAGAAGAATTGATGCATTTTCATCATGGTGTTGGCAAAGAATATTGAATATACCATGGAAGGATGAACAAATCTGTCTGGGAAGAAGTAGAACCAGAAAGCTCCTTAGAAGTGAGGATGACGAGACTTCTTCTCATAATATACTTTAGTCATGTTACCAAGAAGGACAAGTCCCTGGAGAAGGTACATGATGCTTTGTAGAGTAGAGGATCAGAGGAAGCGAGGGAGACCCTCAATGAGATTGATTGACACTGTGGGTGCAGCAATTGGCTCAAGCATAGCAATGATTGTGAGGATGGCATAGGACTGAGCAGTGTTTCACTCTGTTGTACATTGGGTTGCTTACTTTATGGCACCTAACAGCAATAACATCAACAATAATAAAAAATAATTAGAGTTTCTGAGTGGGTAGTTTAGGTATAGAGCCTATCATCTCCTCAGCCTTTCAGGGAAAGCAGGGAAACCACGTATCTGGGGCTGTCTTTGCCTCCACTAGCTGTTCAAGAGCACTCTTCCCTTTGACAGGGTTAACTATTGGGCTTGAAATGAAAACATTAATTTCTAAAGCTCACAGAGCAAACACAGAGTCATGGCTGAATTCATCCCTAGGTATGAGGCTTCATTCTACTCAGTAGGCATCTATGGGCTTAGTTCAAACACCCCTTCCTACTATGTCCTTTCTCCCTCCAGCATTGGCCCTGACTCTGAATGTTAATCAGTCCCAGGACAAAGAGTATGTAATTAGCTGAGAATCTGACCTAACCTCCAACCCGCTTCCTGTTGCCTTAATAAAAATGGCTCAACTTGCCATGACCCTGTTGCAAGGGCATGTTATGCTCCTGCATGCCCCCTCTAGTGTGCATGAATTACCTTCAGAGAGAACATGCTTAGAAGCAGGATTGAGTCATTAACCTTAACCCAGAATTCCAGAGATATTTAAAACTGCAAGGTTAGGGGGGTTAATTAGGACCCAATATCTATGTATTTCTTAAAGCAAATGGAGATGAGACATGAGATTAAGGCATTGATAGTCACATGCATACTTCTCTCTATTAAGGAAAAAAAAAAAAAAAAAGATTGCTGTTGCTTCTATTCCAATTTATGGTGACCCCATGTGTCGTAGAGTAGAAATGCTCCATAGGGTTTTCAAGGTTGTGACCTTTCTAAAGCAGATTACCATGCCTGCCTTCCAAGATGCCTCTAAGTGGGTTTGAACTGCCATTAGTAGTCGAACACTTAACCACTCAAGGGCTTTGCACTATGAGCAATCTATTTTTCTGATTGGATTTTTTTCTAATAAATCTAGAGAGGAAAGACAAACATCCACTCTCTTGTTTCCAAACAGGTTCACTCTGAGGATAAGAGAAAAGGTGATGGAACCAGCTTTTGGCAAAAGATGTTATTATGCCCAGGGAGGAAGGTTTATGCCATTGTGGAGCTGTCCAGAGACCCAGTGCTGAAATCCAGAAAACAGTGCTTGTGCAGATAGTTAATGGGCTCAGTTATTGAAAGGTTGGAGGATTTAGTCCATCCAGAGGTGCCTCCTAATAAAGGTCTGGTGATCTTCTTCCAAAATCTCAGCCAATGGAAACCATATGGAGTAGAGTTCTACTCTGATGCATTTGGGCTTGCCATGAGTCAGAATTGACTCAACAGCCACTGCTTTTTGGTTTACATCTAGAAATGCCATTATGGGCTACTGTCATTCTTTCTCTAGGGTCAAGAGTAGGAAATATTGAAGAGAAGATACTATGAGACTACATATTTAATGTTTTTCTGAGAAAAAGGATGCAAATAAATAAAAACAAAAGGTGTACATTAACTATGAATGATGATTGGGCCACCAGCTCTTCCCATCACCAGTATATAGCAAAGATATTGGCATATAGAAAACTTCCCATCACCAGTATATAGCAAAGATATTGGCATATAGATACCTTATAGGCTGACACATTTGCTTTTTTTTTTTTAAATTATGAACTAAAAACCTAAAAACAAACTCTTTGCTGTCACATCAACTCTGACTTACAGTGATTCTATAGAACAGAGTAGAACAGCCCCATAGAGTTTCCAAGGTTGTAAATCTTTGTAGAAGCAAACTGCCACATCTTCCTCCTGTGGAGTGGCTGGTGGATTGAACCACTTCCCCTTCAATTAGAAGCTTACTTAATTAACAATTGTGTCCCTAGGGCTCTTATAATGATCTAAGAACCCTCCCACACCAGAAAAAAAAAAAGTCATATAGTTGATTCTGACTCATAGTGACTCCCGTTGGGTTTCTGAAGTGGTAAATCTTCACAGAAATAGATTACCAAGTCTTCTGTGGAGTGGATGGTTGGTTTGAATGGCTAACTTTCTTATTAGCAGTCAAATGCCTTAGACACTGTGCCATCATTGATACTTAATCTTTCCTTCAGAGGGTACCTCTATGTCTGAGTGTGACATGGCATTGCCAGAGCTAAGTGTGGAGAACTTCATCTTCTTTCAGCTTTACTTTTGATCAGTGAGCCTTCTCTCCCTAAACAACACCAGGATGACACTGGTATCTCACCATTTATGCAACATGTCTATATGTTCCTTGACATTTCAAAAATTCGTTTGAAGTTAAAAGCTCAAAATCTAATGTAAATAAGAAATTAATTAAATCTATCTGTGCTTAAGCCTTCTCAGAATTAACTTATGAAATGTTTGCCAGTAAAATTATTAACATGTAACTCTGCAGATAATGAGTCAGTTTAATGTTATTAAATTATTGGTAGAATTATAATACTTACACAACACTCTCTCTTTTCAGCAGTTCTATTCTCATACATTCTAAGTTGCTGAAAGGTTGTCAAGTTGAGCCCCTCTGACATTTCATTTGGATGATTGTTTTCACCTGAAGCAATGAAATTTGTTTTAAAAATGGAGTCATTGAATTTATATTGTCTAGGCATCATTGGAACCTATAACAGTACTGATAGAGAAGCCACTGTTCTTGTTGTTAGTTGTTGTCAAGTCAGTGCTGACCCATGATGACCTTATGCATAATAGAACTAAATGCTGCCTGGACCTGTGTTATCTTCATGATTGTTGGTATGTTGGAGTCCTTCCTTGTAGTTATTTTGTCACTCCATCTCATTAGGGTGTCCTTTACTTGAACACCATTCCCAAGTGTAGTGTAGCTGACATGAAGCAGAGCAAGTTTTGAAGACTCTGCACCTGGCTTGTTTCTGGTAGAGGATAACTTAGGGTGGAGTCAACTCCCACTTCTTCATGGAACCAGTTAGAGCCTTATTAGACCTTGCAGCAGAGAGGCCACCTTCCCTTTGAACTTTTGCTAGATAATACAGAGAAGCAATCGAATGTCCTTTGTTTCTTTTTCACTGTCTTTCAGCCCTTATGTGGGTTGAGGTAGCAAGTTGGTGGGCTGAAATAACAGGTTGGTGGGCTGAGATAACTGCTGATATTGTGGGTCACTGTTGAGTTTTGGACACTCTTTCAGGTTTTTTTTTTTTTTTCCCCACCCAAAGAAGTTCTGCTTTCCTGCAGGAAATCCAGCTAGGGCTTAGAGCAGTTTGCCTGGAGCAAAGGCCTTCATGTTGTGAGCTGTCAAAGAGACTGCATGCATCAAACATTGCAGCCTCTGTCCATTGAATCCTTTGATACTGTTTTTTCTCTAGCCAGATTGTCAATAACTGACCTTTAAGAATAGAGCAGGAGATAAACCACTATCAGAGGCAATGTTGACACTGCAGAGAAGCAGAAGCTCTAAAGGAATACTTTGGTCAGGAGCTTGGTCTGCCCTCTTCTTAACTGGAGTAGCTACAGAGTACAGAGCTGGACCAGTCTAAAGAAAGCTAAATTAAACAAGTTTAAATAAGTGTTGATTTCATGATGACCATCTGTGATCCCTTACAGTGTATCAAATCAGAACCAGCCATGGTGGGGGTGTAAGGAAGTATGAAATAGAGTTGTTGAATACTTGGAACTTACTACTTGGGGACACAAAATTTGTATTCATAACCAACTAGAAAAGAATATTGTTCTTGTTATTAGTTGCCATTAAGTCAGCTCTGTAGAGCTAATGTAGAATAAAACTAAATATTTCCTGGGCCTGCACCACATTGATGATCATTGGTGTGTTTGAGTCCATTATTGCAGCTATGGTGTCAACCCACCTCATGAGAGTTTCCCTCATTTTTGCTCTTCCTCTACTTTACCAACCATGATGTCCTTTTCTAATGAGAAAAATATGGGCAGAATATAATTAAGAGTAAAACTAAATGGTATGTTTTTTAAGAAATTTAAGATTCAGAGAAAGACATCCTCACTCTTTGTCCTCATTTCACAGTAATAGACCAGGAGCTCTCAGGGCCTTGAGTGAGGGGATCTATCCCACTAGAGACAATAGGAACAGGAAGCCCAACATATTGGAGAAAAAGTTTTTGTGGGAGTTCAGAGTCTCATGTCTCATGTTCCAGTCCTAATTAAGTCATGTGGGAAACTGAGAAGCTCCCATCCATGGACTGGTCATTCAACAATATCTAGGACAGTGTGTCCTTTAGTGGGCCACAATGCTCTTCAGTCTTGTCTGGATCCTACCAATAGATGAAGATATGCCTCTGTTGTTGTTGTTAGACTCCATCAAGTCAGTTCCAACTCATAGTGACACTATGCACAACAGAACAAAGCATGGCCTAGCTGTGCACCATCCTCACAATTGTTGCTATGTTTCAGTACTTTGTTACAGTCATAGGGTCAATTCATCTTGTTGATAGTCTTCCTTTTTTTTTTTTTTTTTTGCTGATCTTCTACTTTACCAGGAAGGTGGGTGTCTGTGTACATGGAGGCACCCAAGGCCAAGGCCACAGAAAGCCAGCCTGGAGTGAGCAGAAGGGGGATGTTTGTGTGTGTGGAACACCCCAGGGGAAGGCTGTGTAAGTGAGCAGAGTGAGGGAGATCAGGAAATGAGCAGAGCAGTTTGGAACTAAGATAGACAAACTTGTCTGTCAGCTTGTTTTACCGTGGTGGCTTAAGTGTTGCTGTCAGGCTGGAGGCTATGCCACCAGTGTTTCAAATACCAGCAGGGTTACCCATAGTGAACAGGTTTCAGTGGAGCTTCCAGACTAAGACAGACTTGGAAGAAGGAAGATGCCATCCACTTCTCAAACAATTGGCCAGTGAAAACATTGTGAACATCACTGAAACAACTTCTGATATATTATTGGAAAACTATGAATATCCCTGAAACATTGTGCGATATGGTGCCAGAAGATAAGCCCCTCAATTTGGAAGGCACTCAAAATATGACTAGGGAAGAGCTGCCTCCTCAGAGTAGAGTTGACCTTAATGATGTGGATGGAGTAAAGTTTTCAGGACTTCTATTTGCTGATGTGGCAAGACTCAAGCTGAGTAGAAACAGCTGCAAACATCCATTAATAATTGGAACATGAAATGTACAAAGTATGAATCTAGGAAAATTGGGAGTTGTCAAAAATGAAATGGACTGCATAAAGATCGATATCCTAGTCATTAGTGAGCTGAAATGGACAGGTTTGGGCCATTTTTAATCAGAAGATCATACTATCTGCTATATTGGGAATGACAAATTGAAGAGGAATGGCATGGCATTCATCATCACAAAGACTGTATCAAGATCTATCCTGAAGTACAATGCTGTCAGTGATAGGATAATATCCATATGCCTACAAGGAAGACAAGTTAATACTAATTTTATTCAAATTTACACACCAACCAGCCAAAGCCAAAGATGAGGAAACTAAAGATTTTTACCAACTTCTGCAGTCTGAAATTGACCAAACTTGCAATCAAAATGTGTTAATTATCATTGGTGATTGGAATGCAAAAGTTGGAAACAAAGAAGAATCACTGGTAGTTGGAAAATATGGCTTTGGTGATAGAAATAATGCTGGAGATCACATAATAGAATTTTGCAAGACCAATGACTTATTTATCACAAATACTTTTTTCAATAACACAAATCGTGGCTATACACATGGACTTCACCAGAAAGAGTACACAGGAATCAGATTGACTACATCTGTGGCAAGAGGTGATGGAGAAGCTCAATATCTTCAGCCAAAACACAGCCAGGAGCTGATTGTGGAATAGACCATCAACTGCTCATATGCAAGTTCAAGTTGTAGCTGAAGACAATTAAAAGAAGACCATGAGAGCCAAAATATGACCTTGATTTTAGAGACCGCCTGAATTTAGAGACCATCTAAAGAATAGATTTGATACATTTAAAACCAATGACTGAAAACCAGGTGAATATTGGGATGACATCTAGAACATCATCCATGAAGAAAACAAAAGGTCATTAAAAAGAAAGAAAGGAAGAAAAGACCAAAATGGATGTCAGAAGAGACTCTGAAACTTGCCCTTGAATGGAGAGTAGCTGGAGCAAATGGAAGAAATGACAAGATAAAAGAGCTGAACAGAAGATTTCAAAGAGCAACTCGAGAAGACAAAGTCAATTATTATAATGAAATGTGCAAAGACCTGGAGTTAGAAAAACAAAAGGGAAGGAAAAAACTGAGGAAAATATTCAAGCCTCAAATTGCAATATTGAAAGATTCCATGGGCAATATGTTGAATGATGCAGGAAACCTAAAAAGAAGATGGAAGGAATGCACAGAGTCACTACACCAAAAAGAATTTGTTGGTGTTTGTCCTTTTCAGAAGGTGGTGCAGTGTAGTACATTACTTAGTATGGCTTTTCTACCCATAAGTCATTGTAAACTCAGTGGTGGAATGAGCAACTGAGGAGCTGATTGTAAATGTTATCCAAGTGGAGTATTTCTGTTGGGCATGGCACAATATAATGTTCTGGGAGGTGCCCACTCTCTCTCAGGTGCTTAGAGT
>NW_006922095.1:363403-381829 GCF_000298275.1 Orycteropus afer afer | reverse complement strand
GAGGTCAGAACATGTGGCCTCCTTGTCGTTTTTGCAGGTGGTATATATTAAAGAACCAATGGTATTGAAGGAAGAAATCAAAGCCACACTGAAGGAATTGGCAGAAATAAGGGTCTAGGAATTGACAGACTACCCATTGAGATGTTGCAACAAATGGATGCCTTGGTGGAGGCACTTACTGTGTTACACCAAGAGATTTGGAAGACAGCTACCTGGCCAAATGACTGGAAGAGATCCATAGATCTATATTTGTACCCATTCCAAACAAAGGTGATCCCACGGAATGTGGAAATTATCAAACAATTATCATTGACATCACACACAAGTAAAATTGGTTGCAGCAATATACTGAGAGAACTTCCAGAAAGGTAAGCTAGATGTAGAAGGGACCGTTGAGCAAGGGAAATCATTGCTGATGTCAGATGGATCTTGGCTCAAAGCAAAGAATACTAGAAAGATGTTTTATTCTGTTTTATTGACCTTAAAGGCAATTTGATTGTTTGGATCATAACTAATTGTGGATAACATTGAGAAGAATGGGAATTCCAGAACACTTAATTGTTCTCATGAGGAACCTGCACATAGACCAGGAGGCTGCTGTTCAAACAGAATAAGGTTTTAAATCAGGAAGAGAGTGTGTCAGCATTGTGTCCTTTCACCATCATTGTTCAACCTGTATGCTGAGCAAATAATCTGAGAAGCTGGATTATATGGAGAAGAATGTAGCATCAGGATTGGAGGAAGAATCATTAACAAACTGTGATACGCTGATGACACAACTTTGCTTGCTGAAAGTGAGGATGACTTGAAGCACTTACTGATGAAGATTGAAGAATACAGTCTGCAGTATGGATTACACCTCAATATAAAGAAAACAAAAATCCTCACTACTGGACCAAATAAGCAGCATCATGATAAATGGAGAAAAGATTGAAGTTGTCAAAGGCTTCATATTTCTTGGTTCTACAATCAATTCCAATAAAAGCAGCAGTCAAGACATCAAAAGACATATTACATTGGGCAAATCTGTTGCAAAAGACCTCTTTCAAGTGTTGAAGAGCAAAGATGTCTCCTTGAAGACTAAGATGTGTCTACCCAACAAAGCATGGTATTTTCAATTGCCACATATGCATGTGAGAGCTTGACAATGAACAAGGAAGACCAAAGAAGGGTTGATGCTTTTGAGTTGTGGTGTTGGCAAAGAATGCTGAAAGTACCATGGACTGCTAAAAGAACTAACAAATCTTTCCTGAAAGAAGTGCAGCCGAAATGATCCTTGGAAGTGAGAATGGCCAGACTTCTTTGGTCATGTTGTCAGAAGGGACCATTCTCTAGAGAAGAATGTCATGCTTGGTAAAGTGGAGTGTTACTGAAAAAGGGAAAGGCTCTCAACACAATGTATTGACATTAGTGGCTTCAGCGAGGGTCTCAGATATAGTAGGGATCATGAAGCTGGCACAGGACTGGTGTTTTGTTCTGTTGTACATTAGGTTGCTATGAGTCAGAGACAACTGGATGGCATAAAACAACAGCAATAATTACTACTTTACCCAGAATGATGTCCTTCTCCAAATCCTGGGTCCTCCTAATACAAATTACATGAAACCAAGTCTCATCATCTTTGCCTCTAAGGAACATTCTAAGGAACATTGCAACTGTATTCCTTAGGGCATCACAACCATCTCAATCCTAAACTTTTCGTGATCTTCTCAGAGCCTTTCTTAGTCCTGTCCTTGTCTTTGAATGGCTGAGCATGGGTTGAGCAATGATTGTTTTTCTCTGAGGCAGGTTTTTGTACCAACAGTAGAGTAGTATGTGCACTTAAAGAGGAGCCTTTGGGATTTAATTCATGTGGCTGATTCTCCAGGTATCGTGGAAATGAGGTGATCTTGTGGCCCCTCAAGCACACATAGAGGCTCTGTATAAAGAAGCTCAGGTGGAGGAACTGGGTGTGATCAACACAGAAGATCAAGCTCCTTTTTCCTCTTCTGCCTTGCCTACCAACAACCTGGGATCTCACAAAGAGTAGTGTGGTTGTCCCAGGCCTCCTCCACCTTGGCTAGGTGATGGAGAAGAAGAGCAATCAGATGATTACTCACCCAGGTCTCTGCCTGCTAGAGGTATTGTCCTCTGGCACTACTTCTGTCTCCATTACCACCAGGCTTCCTGGGATGCTCAAGTTCTCCAAGATGAGGAGATGGGTGTGGTGCAATATGAAGACTATAAATTAAAACCAAAAAGGAAAAATAAAGCATTTTGTGTTTGAGAGGCAGACTAGGGGCTTCCCAAATCTAATACAAAGTGCTGAGATTTGAAATGCAGCTAATTTTCCCCAGGAAGGTCTATAGCTTTTCATGCTCAGAGACAAGGAAGCCAATTTCATGCTTCAGGGACTTGGTAGATGGTCTCTGGGGTCAGGAGGAGACTTCTTCACTTGGGTGGACAAGGCCACTCTGTAAGTGATGTACATGGGAAGTTGCAAGCTTTGAATGACTCTCCAGAGACCTGCAGATTGGCCTGAAAGAGAGGCTGGGATTTTGGGGGGTGAGGGAAATGCAATGATTAAAATAAAATCCAGCCAAAGAAGGGGGAGGGGGTAATTGATGACTTTCATACCACCACTCTCCTGCTCATTTTTAATAACAGTGCTGCCTTTGCAATATTAGCTCCTTTAATTCTCACCCTCATTCCATTTGCCTTTGTTTTCACACACTTGTGCTGTAATTTTCAATTTAATTAGTTGCAGTTCTGTTAGATGGCAACAGGTCCTGGTTTATTTCTCAGCTAATACTGCTAATTGTTTATCCAGCCTTCAGTAATATCTCATTAACTTTATAGGCTATCGTTTCCACATCATCTACAGAATTAATTTTCTGCAAATCTAGAGATGTTAGTGCTTGTGAATATTTTCTTTCAGAAACAAAACAAGGAGAGAAAAAAAAAGAAAGAAAGAAAGAATAAAGGCACCTGAGTTGGATAAGGCAGTTGTCATTTTCTGTGGTGGTGTCCATCAAGGAAATGATATATGCAAATGATCTTCCTTTTACATTTTTAAGAAAGAACCCACCTAAGCAATTCATCATTTTTATAATAACCATTATCCAAAGCATTTATGGATCCACAGGTAAAATATGGAAAGTGCATGCAAAATATTTGGAGGAGACACAATGCAGGCCTTTCATTTATTTGCTTTAATATTATGAGGTTGTTACCCAGGTGATTTTTAAAATATTCATTTTGTTTTGTCAGAATGTTTAAAAGCGGTTCCCCTCCTCTCGATTTTAGAGCATTAGAAATGTAGAAGACAATAGTGTGTGATTTGGCTGCAATTCACCATAACTTCATCTAAGAGTTTGACACCCAGTATGTCACTTCTACCCCTGGAAAGAACAAGGGGGGAAAGATTCACATGCCTGCCCTCCACCCACCCCATGCCAGTCCCTTGTGTTTAAGATGAGAAGATGCATTATGCCTCCTCCTCCGGTCTTTCACTGCTCTTGGATCACATGGATTGACTGGCCCTCTTTACTAAGTTGCAGAAAGTAAGAAATGACCTCAATTCTTTGTTGAAAAAACAAGAGAGCTTTGTGGTTGCTGTTGGTGGGTGTCATCGAGTCAGCTATGACCCTATGTACAACAGAACAAAACACTGCCCTGTTGTACAGCATCTTCACAATCCTTGCTGTGCTTGAGCTTATCATTGCAGCCACTGTGTCAGTTCATCTTGTTGAGGTCCTTCTGCTCCTCCACTGACTCTCTGTATTACCAAACATGATATCCTTCTCTAGCCATCTCTGAAAACTATTATCTCACACTGGAATCTCCACCTCAAGACCTACCCATCACCAGCAATATCTGTCCAGTCATTTGTTCAGAATTTTGCTGAGTTACAGGTCCCTTCAGGAATACTAGCAAAGTATGAATGAGAAGTGCATATATTCCCAAACACTACCAAATTTGCATAGGTTTCAGGGGATTTGTGGGTAATAACACCATCCTTATTCTATATGTAAAAAAATCCAAAATCTCCAGGAAATCAGCAAGTTTACTAGATGTTTTGGAAACAATGATAAGATGAGACACTCCAAAGAGGATGTGGAACAAGGGATATCATGCTAATGTCAGATGAATCATGGCTGAAAGCAGAGAACATAAAAAAGATGTTTCCTTATACTTTATTGACTTTGAAAGGTATTTGACTGTGTGGATCATAACAAATCATGGATAATATTACAAGAAATGAGACTTCCAGATTACTAAATTGTGCTCATATGGAACCTACACATAGACCAAAAAGCAGTCATTCAAACAGAGCAAGGAGAAACTGCATGGTTTAAAATCAGGAAAGGTGTATGTCAGGGTTGTATCCTTTCACCATACTTACTCTATCTGTATTCTGAGCAAATAATCTGAGAAGCTGGACTAAATGAAGAAGAATGTGGCATCATAATTGGAGTAAGAGTTAAAAACAACCTGTGGTATGCAGGTAAGACAACCTTGCTTTAGTATAAACCATATATTAAACATGAAGATTAGAGACTACAGCCCTCAGTATGGATTACATCTCAACATAAAGAAAACTACAATCCTCACAACTGGGTCAATATGCAGCATCATGATAAATGAAGAAAAGGTAGAAATTTTCAAGGATTTCATTTTACTTGGATCCATAATCAATGCCCATGGAAGCAGCAGTCAAGAAATCAAAACATGCATTGGGCAAATCTACTGCAAAAGACATCCATAAAGTGTTAAGAACAAAGATGTCACTTTGAAGGTGCACCTGACTCAAGTCATGGTATTTTCAATAGCCTTATATGCATGTGAAAGCTGGATAATGAATAAAGAAAACCACAGAAGAATTGATGCATATGAGTTGCAGTGTTGGCAAAGAATATTGAATGTTCCACAGACTGGTAGAAGAACAAATAAATCTATCTTGGTGGGAGTACAGAGTACTCCTTAGAAGCAAGAATGGCCAGACTTCATCTCTCCTACTTTGGTCTTGTTCAATGAACATGAATGGACACCAATGACTGAAAACCAGAAGAATTGTGGGATGACATCAAGAGCATCATCCGTGAAGAAAGCAAGAGGTCACTAAAAATACAACAAAAGAAGAGAAGACCAAAATGGATGACAGAAGAGACTCTGAAACTTGCCCTTGAGTGGAGAGTAGCTGAAGCAAATGGAAGAAATGACAAGATAAAAGAATTGAACCAAAGATTTCAAAGAGCAGCTCGGGAAGACAAAGCCAATTACTATAATGAAATGTGCAAAGACCCGGAGTTAGAAAACCAAAAGGAAAGAACAGCCTTGGCATATCTCAAGCTGAAAGAATTGAAGAAAAATTCAAGCCTTGAGTTGCAATATTGAAAGATTCTATGGGCAAAATATTGAATGATGCAGGATACATCAAGAGAAGATAGCAGGAATACACAGAGTCACTGTACCAAAAAGAACTGGTCAATCTTCATCAATTTCAGGAGATGGCATATGATCCAATGGTATCGAAGGAGGATGTTGAAGCTGAAATGAAGGAATTGGTGGGGAACAAGGCCCCAGGAATTGACAGAATACCAATTGAGATATTTCAACAAATGGATGCCTCACTGGAGGCACTCACTCAGTTATGCCAAGAGATTTGGAAGACAGCTACCTGGTCAACTGACTGGAAGAGATTCCTATTTGTACCCATTCCAAAGAAAGGTGATCCCACAGAATGTGGGAATTATTGAACAATATCATTAATATCATATGCAAGTAAGATCTTACTGAAGATAATTGAAAAACGGTTGCAGCAGTATATTGACAGAGAACTTCCAGAGGTGCAAGCTGGATTCAGAAGAGGAAGTGGAACAAGGGATATCATAGCTGCTGTCAGATGGATCTTGGCTTAAGGCAAAGAATACCAGAAAGATGTTTAGTTGTGTTTTCTTGACTATGCAAAGGCATTTGATTGTGTGGATCATGACAAACTGTGGATAACATTGCGAAGAATGTGAATTCCCGAACACTTGATTGTACTCATGAGGAACTTGTAGATTGACCAAGAGGCTGTCATTCGAACAGAACAAGGGGACACTGTATGGTTTAAAATCAAGAAAGGAGTGCTTCAGGGTTGTATCCTCTCCCCATACTTATTCAATCTGTATGCTGAGCAAGTAATTTGAGAAGCTGGACTATACGAAGAAAAACATGGGATCAGGATTGGAGAAAGAGTCATTAACAATCTGTGATATGCTGATGACATGACTTTGATTGCTGAAAGTGAGGATGACTTGAGGAACTTAATGATGAAGATTGAAGAATACAGTCTGCAGTATGGATTACATCTCAATATAAAGAAAACAAAAATCCTCACAACTGGACCAATGAGCAGCATCACAATAAATGGAGAGAAGATTGAGGTTGTCAAAGAATTCACGTTGCTTGGTTCCACAATTGATGCCAACGGAAGCAGCAGTCAGGACATTAGACAATGTGTAGCATTGGGAAAGTCAACTGCGAAGGAACTGTTTCAAGTGCTGAGGAGCAAGGATATCTCCTTGAGGACTAAGGTGCGCCTGACACAAGCCATGATATTTCCAATCGCCTCGTATGCATGTGAGAGCTGGACAATGAATAAGGAAGACCAAAGAAGAGTTGATGCTTTAGAGTTGTGGTGCTGCTGAAGAATGCTGAAAGTACCGTGGACTGCTAAAAGAACTAACAGATCTGTCCTGGAGGAAGTGCAGCCAGAATGCTCCTTGGAAGGAAGAATGGCCAGACTTCATCTCACCTACTTTGGTCATGTTGTAAGAAGGGACCTGGAGAAGGATGTCATACTTGGTAAGGATGTCATGCTTGGAGGGTCAAAAAAAGAGGGGATGGCCTTCAATGAGATGGATTTACATGGTAGCTGGACAATGGGCTCAAGTATAGCAAGGATCATAGGGCTGGCATGGAATTGGGCAGTATTTCGTTCTGCTGTGCATGGGGTCTCTGTGAGTCAGAAACTACTTATGGCACCTAACAACAACAACAATTTTGGTCGTGTTATCAGGAAGGACTAGTCTGTGAAGAACGATATCATGCTGGGTAAAATAGAGCATCAGAGAAAGAAAGGAAGACCCTCAATGAGATGGATTGACACAGTGGCTGTAACAATGGGCTCAAGCATGGCAATGATTGTAGGTATGTTGTAGGACCAGGTAGTGTTTCCTTCTGTTCTACATATGGTTGCTATGAGTCCAAACTGACTTGACAACATCTAACAATAATCAGTGATCACATGATCCTTATTCTATATATGAAAAATCTGAAGTCTCCAGAAAATCAGGAAAATTTTGCTGGATGCTTTGGAGACAATGATGAGAATCTCATGGATTAGGATTGGTGATTCCTGGTCCTAAGCAAATAGTCTACTAAACAATCCAAAAAACACAAAACCCATGGCCATTAAGTTGATTCCGATTCATAGTGACCCTTTCAGACAGAGGAGAGCTGTTCCATAAGTTTCCCAAGGCTGTAAATCTTTAGAGAGACTGCCTCATCTTTCTCCCATGAAGTGGCTAATACATACTAACCGCCTGTCTTTTGGTTAGCAGCCAAATGACTTAACCACTGCATCACCAGAGCTAAACAAACATTTACTCCTTAATTTTTATTGTCTTTTGAAATAGCAAATGCAATTCAATTCTACAAATATTTTTAAGCGTTGACTGTGGTCCACCAAAACCTACATACAGGACGCTTTCAGATAAAAGTAGCAGAAATCCAATTCAAAATATTTTAAGATAAAATGGGACTTATAATCTCCGGCAGTTGGGAAGGCCAACAATGGAACTGGCCTCAAAGATCCCCACGATGAAGTCAAGTGTCCAGGTTTTCTTTTATTCTTCTATTCACTTTCTCTTTTTCTGTCTTACAAGATCCCCCTCACTCTCTTGATTTCTGTCTTTTAGAAGGATTTTCTCTAAGGAGGGAGGAGGCAGTTAGGGAGAAGTTAGAGGAAGGAAGATCACAGAGAGGTCTAGGCTTGTATGTATGCCATGAGTATCCTGAAGTAAAGAGAGTGTGTGTCTTTTTCTTTTTGAATCATGAACTGAAAAGATAGGAGGATGGCTTTAGCAGGGTCAAAGAGATTTGGTGGTGCAGTGGTTAAAGCATATAGTTCTGTGTTAATAATAGATTGAAGAAGACAAGTTTGAAGCACGGTAATCAGTAAACATTCAGGCCAGAGAAGAAGAATTCACATTTCTCTAATCTCTAGTGATTTTGAACATCTTTTCATGTGTTCATTGGCCATTTGTACATCTTGTTTGGAAAGATGCCTATTTAAATATTTTGCCCATTTTCAAATTGAGTTATTTGCCTTCTTTCTGTTAAGTTGAAAATATCAGTTCTTTATATATTCTGGAAGGAGCCCTGGTGGCTCAGTGGTCAAAGAGTTTGGCTGCTAATCAAAAAGTCAGTGGTTCAAACCCACCAGTTGCTCCATGGGAGAAAGATACTGCTTCCATAAAGATTTACAGCCCTGGACATCCTATGGGGCAGTTGTAGTCTGTCATATAGGTTTGCTATTAATTGGAATCAACTGCATAGTAGTGAACTTTTTATTTATATATTCTGGATACTGCTAACCAGAAGGCTGGTGGTTCAAACCCACTGGTCACTCCTCAGAAGGAAGGTTGGACAATCTACTTCCAAGTGATACAGCCTGAGCAACCCAAGGAGGGATTGCTATGAGTCAAAATTGACTTGATGTCAGTGAGTTTGTTTTATTTTTTGGTTCTAGACACTTTTCAGATATATGATTTACAAATTTTTCTTCCATTCTGTGGGTCGTTTTTGCAATTTCTTTACAGTGATCATTGCAGTTTTTTTTTTTTTTTTAATTTGTATGAATCCTAATTCATCTATTTGTTATTTGTTCCTTGTGCTTTAGATGTTATAACTAAGAAATCATTTCCTGATCCAAAGTCATGAAGACTCACACTTAAGAGTTTTACAGTTTTGGCTTTTGTATTTATATCTTTGATTCAGTTAGAGTTACTTTTTGTACATGCTGTGAAGTAAGGGTCCAATTTCATTTTTTTCCTTGTGATTGCAACACTATTTGTTGAAAAGACCAGTGTTTCTCCACTCAGTAGTTTTGACAGCTCTGTTAAAATCAATTGCTGATGAATGTAAGGGTTTATTTCCAGACTCTCCTTTCTATTCTGTTGATCTATATGTCTATCCCTATGTCACTCCCAACCAGTTTTGACCAATGTAATTTTATAGTAACGTTTGAAATTGGGCTGTGTGAGTCCTCCAACTTTGCTCTTCATTTTTAAGATTGTTTTGGCTATTCTGTGTCCTTTGCATTTCCATGTGAATTTTAGGGTCAGCTGGTTTAATCTCCATTAAACAATAAAAATAAAAACAAAAAACCTGGAATTTTGGTAGAGACTGCATTGAATCTGTCAATCAATTTTGGGAGTACTGCCACTTTACCAATATTAAGTCTGCCAATCCATGATTATGGGATGCATTTTCATTTAAAACTTTTAGTGATATTTTATAGTTTTTTAGTCATATACTTATTTTGTTAAATTTATCCTTTGTATAATTTTTGATGCTATTCTAAGTGGAATTGTTTTTCTTTATTTCATTTTGGGATTTTTCATTACTGGTGTACAGAAATAGAATTGATTTTTATATATCAGTCTTGCATCCTGCAACATTGATGAACTCACTTATTAGTTCTAATAGATTTTTTAGTGTATTACATAGGATTTTTTAATGTATAAAGTTATGTCATTTGCAAGCAGAGATAGTCTTACTTCTTCTTTCCCAATCCAGGTGTTTTCTTTTTTCTTGCTTAACTGCCATAGCCTGTGGCTTATCTTTGCACTTCTAAAGTAGTGTCTCCTGATAGACAAACTTTAAAAAAAAAAAAAAAAGTAATTGAATTTAACAATGATTTCTCTGTGATCTGTGTCTTCTTAATCTTCTTTAAGAAATACATGCTGTAAAAAAGGGATGAGGGTAACATCTGACCTCCTCTAACTTCAAAAGGGAAAAGAAAGATTAAAGTCAACAGCCCAACGCTGACTCCTGTGAAGCAGAGGTCAGACATGCTGCCACTCTCCAATCTTTTTACCAATTCTAACACCAGTTGTCCTTCCCAACAGCACTCTCCACTTCTCTGCTTTGTTCAATAATTTGTTGCTGGCCACAGGGAAGTCATAGACAACATTCATGGATATGGAGTTTAGTAGGTATATAAGTTTTTGGCTGAAAGCAAAGAATACCAGAAAGATGTTTGCTTGTGTTTCCTTGGCTGTGCAAAGGTATTTGACTGTATGGATCATAACAAATTATGGATAACATTGCAAAGTATGGGAATTCCAGAACACTTCACTGTGCTCATGAGGGAACTGTATATGGATCAGGAGGCTTTCATTTGAACATAACAAAGGGATACTGCCTGATTTAAAATCAGAAAGGGTGTGAGTCAGGGTTGTATCCTTTCACCGTACTTATTCAATCTGTATGCTGAGCAAGTAATCTGAGAAGCTGGACTACATAAAGAAGAATGTGGCATCAGGATTGGAGGAAGACTCATTAACAACCTGCAATATACAGATGACATAACTTTGCTTGGTGAAAGTGAAGATGATTTGCAGCACTTACATAAAGAAAACAAAAATCCTCACAACTGTACCAATAAGCTGCATAATGATAAATGGAAAAAAGATTGAAGTAGTCAAAGATTTCATTTTACTTGTATCCACAATCAACACCCATTGAAGCAGCAGTTAAGATATCAGATGTTGTACTGAACTAGGTAAATCTGCTTCAAAAGACCTCCTTAAAGTGTTAGGGAGCAAAGATGTCACTTTGAATACTGAGGTGCAACTAACCCAAGCCATGGTATTTTCAATAGCCTCCTATGCATATGACAGCTGGGCAATGAATAAGGAAGATGAAGAAGAGTTGATGCCTTTGAGTTATGGTGTTGGTGAAGAATACTGAAAATATCATGGACTGCCAGAAGAATGAAAAAAACCTGTCCTGGAAGAAGTGCAGCCAGAATGCCTCTTGGAAGCAAGAATGACGAGACTTTCACCATGTTGCCGGAAGGGGCAACACCCTGATGAAGGATATCATGCCTGGTAAAGTGGAGGGTCAGTGAAAGAGGTGAACGAGATAGATTGCCACTGTAACTGCAATGATGGGCTCAAGTTAGCAAGGATTATAAGGATGGCACATGAGGAGGAGTTCTGGCAAGATGATAGTACAGGCAGACAATCTACATAGACCCTTTGCAACAAAGCAATGAGCAACCAATTAAAACTGATTGAGAAGACAACCCTGGAACCCTGAGCTTTGAAGGGAAGGATAAACAAGTGGATTAAATACCAACTAGTAGAAGAACCTGAATGAAACTGTGAGTAAGGAGACAAACTGATCTGCAGACTGCCAATGGTCCTGAGGGCACAGCCATTTTTAATATTTCCCAATAGCAACCTAAGAATCAGCTCTTCCTTGCTGTATGGGCAAGGACTCAGTGGTGCCCGAGGCCCAAAAGGGAGAACAGCGAGGAAGGGGACAAATGGACCTGTGGACTGCCTGTGATGTCCTGAAGGCACAGCCGTTTTGGTTGTTTGCAAGCCTCCAGCACAGCTGCTTTGAGTGTGGGTGGGTGGCATTCTTACTTGGACTGTGACCAGGAAGTGGGTTCCATCTACCGAGAACAGCACATGGAATGACACTGGAGGCTGACTACTGGAGAAGTGTAATATTCCCCTTGTTACTGTTGTGGCACATGCACTCATGATGAAAAAGAGTGTGGTAATCCTCCCACTCAACTCCATCTACTTTCTTAACCTGCAAGGGTTCCATCCCAATCTGACCCTGACAGAGCCTGGGTGGCTTGCCCCACCCCCCTCACAGTTTTGTTTTTGACTTTTTGTTTTCAAAGTATTCTTTTTATCTTCTTACTTTCTTCTTCTTCTTCTTCTTTGCCTTCCCTTCTTTTTCCTTTCTTTTCTTTTTGTTCTTCCCCTCCCTCGTTTTTTTCTTTTGCAATTTTCCCTATTCTTTTATCCTTACTCTTTTCTTTCATTCCTTCCTCCACAGATATTGTGACATTTTATATTTTTTGTTCACCCCATGTTATCTTTCTTAATGCATTTTAAATTTTTTTCTTATTATTTATTAATTCTTTCTTGTTACAATTGTTTCTGTTTGATTATGTGGTTTGAGTTTTTATTCTCTTGTTTCTGTTTCTTTGGTGGTTTTTTTTTTTTTTTTTTTCCTCAGTGTGAGACAGCAACTGTTCTCATGAAACCCAACCATACCTGCACCTCCTGCAGCCCCACCCACTAAGTGAGGGCCACCACTTGCTTTTTCACCAACTGACCAATGACAGACAGCAGCCAGTGTCAACTCAGCTCACCCTCAACTGGTCTTTATGAACAGCTAACAGAGATCTGTGCACATATTCTTATCCTGTATCACACCCACCAGAAGACAGACGGTGAGGGCCTAAGTGCTAACAACTAGCAAATAGAGGAGCATAGTACCCTGCTCATATGGATATATCAAAATAAATAAATAAATAAAGGGGAAAAAATATTACCTGAATAGCACCATCATAAAACCACAAATTAAACATAAATACAAGAACACCACAATGTCTGAGATAACACACCATCATATTCTACACAAAAAAGCACGATAAAGTAGTAGAAGCAAGGGACCAAGATATAAACCCAGAGAACATCCCTGAGGAAGAAGCAGCATTGGAACTCCCTGATAAGGAATTCAAAATAATTTTATTTGGGTGCCTTCAATGGATTGAGAGACAGATCAAGGAAAACACTGATAAAGAAAACACAGGTAGAACTCTAGAACAATTTTGGGAAACAATAAAAGAACAAATTAACAAAAGAAACTATAAATAAAATAACAAAATAAACAAAACAAAATTAGAAATGATACAAAAGCAGCAACCATAAATCCAAAAGAGTAATACTAAGATTTCAGAAATAGTTAATACACATTGAATGGGCAAAAAAGTAGAATCAAATCAATGGAAGGCAGAATTAATGAAATTGAACACAAATACTTCAACACAACTTTGTTAAGGGATCAATCAGACAAAAGGTCAAAACAAAATGAAGAAAGTCAAAGATTCATGTGGTATACCATCAAGATGAATAACCTATGTGTAATTGGAATTCCAGAACAGGAGGAGACAGATAAAACTATAGAGAACATTGTCAAAGATTTGTTGAAGAAAATTTCCCTAATATGATTAAAGATGAGAATATATCAATTCAAGAAGTTCAGTGAACCCCAAATAGGACAGACCCCAAAAGAAAATCACCAAGACCTGTCATCATCAAACTCACGAAAACCAAAGACACAGAAAGAATACTGAAAGCAGCATGGGAAAAAGGAAAAGTTATCTACATAGGGCAACCAATAAGACTAAGCTCTGATTTCTCACAGAAACCACACAGGTGAGAAGGCAATGGGGTGGTATATATAAAAACCCAAAAGAAAAATCTCCAACCAAAAATTATATACCCAGTAAAATTGTCTATCAAACATGAGGATGAAATCAGGAGATTTCTAGACAGGCAGAAATTAAGGGAATTTGTTATAACCAGGGCAAACTTACAAGAGATGCTAAAGGGAGTCCTTTGGACAGAGAACCAACAACAGCAAATAACAACTGAGGATTACCACACACTACAACATAACCCAGAAACCAACCCAGTTATAGAAGCATCCAAAGTAAAATAAGTTCACAAGGCTAGAAACAGGGAACCAGAGACATCAATTGGTAAATGAGGACAACTACAAATGAAAAAGAGGGAATAAACAGTGTAGTCATAGAACTTCTAAATAATGAGGAAGTTGAGACAATTGTAAGATAAAACAGATTCTTTTAAATTTGGGAAGAAAATTATAAATCAAAGGATAACCTCAAAGAAAAATAAGAAACCTTTGCATCAAAATAAAAATGGGACAAGCATAAATACTTGCAAGTACTAAAACAACAGCAATGAAGGAGATGATAACATGACTCATGAATAAAATGATCTCAGCACAGAAAATTTTATGGAACAAAGAAATCAAAAACACTACAAAAAGAAAAAAAAAACACATAAAATGGCATTAATAAATTATTACTTGTCCATCATTGCACTCAATGTAAATGGACTAAATGCACTACTCAAAGGATGGAGAGTTACTGACTGGATAAGAAAACATGACCCATCAATATGCTGTCTGCAAGAGACTCACCTGAGACACAAAGACAAAATTTGACTAAAAATCAAAGGTTGGAAAAAAGATATACCAAGCAAATGTCAACCAAAGAGAGTAGGAGTGGCGATATTAATTTCTGATAAAATAGACGCTAGGACAAAAATGACCATAAGAGACAAGGAAGGACATCATATAATGATTAAAGGATCAATTAAACAAGAGGACATAATCATAATAAATATCTATGAACCCAATGAAAGAGCCCCAAAATACATAAAGCAGACTTTAACAGAATTGAAAAGACAAATAGATGACTCAATAGTAATAGGAGGAGACTTTAATACACCACTTTCAATAAAAAAATAGAATAATGGGAAAGAAACTCAACAAACATGCAGAAGAACTAAACAATTCAATCAACTAACTTAACCTTATAGACATCTACAGAGCACTTCACCCAACAACAGCAAAATATATGTTCTTTTCCAGCACACATGAAATATTCTCCAAGATTGAGCATATGTTGGGCCACATAGCAAGCCTCAATACATTTAAAAACATTGAGATACTGCAAAGCATCTTCTCAGATCACAATTCTATCAAATTAGAAATCAACACCATGAAGACCAACAGAAAAAAAGCAAACACATGTAAACTGAATGACACCCTCCTCAAAAATGACTGGGTAATAGAAGAAATAAAAAAATGCAGTTAAAAAATTACTTGAATCAAATAAGAATGAAAACATAACATACTAAAATCTTTGGGACACAGCAAAAACAGTGATCAGAGGGCAATTCATACCAGTAAATGCACACAAGAAAAAAGAAGAAAGATCCAAAATCAATACCTTAACACAACATCTTAAACAATTAGAAAAAGAGCAGCAAAAAAAAAAAGGCCCACAGTCACCAGAAGAAAATAAATAATAAGGAAGTGAGCAGAAATAAATGAAACAGAAAATAGAAAGATAATTAAAAAAAATAAACAAGACTAGAAGTTGGTTTTTTGAAAAGATTAATAAAATCAACAAACTATTGGCAAACAAAACAAAGAAAAAGAGGGAGATAATACAAATAGCACAAATATGAAATGAAAGGGGTGACATCACAACAGAACCAATAGAAATAATAAATAATAATAATATCAGGATACTATGAAGAATTGTACTCCAACAAATTTGAAAATCTAGAAGAAAAGGATAGATTTCTAAAAACACACTACTGACCAAAACTAACACAGACTGAGGTAGAAAACTTCAACAGACCCATAACAAAAGAAGAAATTGAACAGGACATAAAAAAAAAAGGAAAATCCTGCTCCAGGTGATTTCACAGGAGAATTCTACCAATCATTCAGAGAAAGCTGACACCAATCCTACTCAAACTATTCCAGAATATAAAAAGGATGGAATATTCCCAAATTCATTTTAAGAAGGAAGTATAACCCTGATACCAAAACCAGGCAAAAACACCACTAGAAAGGACAACTACAGACCAATATCCCTCATGAATATAAATTCAAAAATCTTCAACAAAATTCTAGCCAATGGACTTCAACAATACATCAAAAATATAATACATCAGGACCAAGTGAGATTCATAACTGGTATGCAAAGATGGTTCAACATGAGAAAAACAGTCAATATAATCCACTACATAAGTAAAATAAAGGAAAAGAAGTACATGATCATACCAATAGATGCAGAAAAGGCAATTGATAAAATCCAATACCCATTCTTCATAAAAGGAGCTCTGGTGGCATAGTGCCTAAGGCATTTGATTGCTAACCAGAAGGCTGGTGGTTCAAACCCACTATGCACTCTGTGGAACAAAGACTGGAAAATCTATTACCATAAAGATTTACCACCTCAGAAACCCAAAGGGGGTCGCAATGAGTCAGAATTGACTCAATGGCAGTGAGTTTGATTTGGTTTTATTCTTGATAAAAACTCTCAGAAGTAGAAGGGAAATTCCTCAACATAATAAAGAGTACATATGCAAAGCCAAGAGCCAACACTATTCTTGATGGAGGCTGAAATCATTCCCCTTGTGAACAGGAACCAGACAAGGATGCCCTCTATCTCCACTTCTATTCAACATTGCATTGGAATACCTCGCCAGGGCAATAAGGCAAGAAAGGGAAATCAAAGGCATCCAAATTGGTAAGAAAGAAGTAAAATGATCCCTATTTACGTATAATTTGATCCTATATATTCAAATCCCAAGAGACTAAACAAGAAAGCTACTAGAACTTATTGAAAATTTTAGCATAGTGGCAGGATAAAAGATCAACATACAGAAATAAGTTGGATTCCTCTACACCACCACCACCACAAAAAAAAAAAAAAAAAAAAAAAAACTGCCGTTGAGTCTATTTGACTCATAGCAACCCTTCCTTGGGTTTCCAAGGTGGAATCTCTATGGAAGTAGATTGCCTAATCTTCCCTCTGAGGAGTGGCTGGTGGGTTTGAACTGCCAGCTTTCAGGTTAACAGTAAAATGCCTTAGGCACTATTGCATCAGAGCCACCAGCAAAGAGGTCCTTAAAAAGGAAATAAGGAAATCAATGTCATTTACAATAGCTATCAAAAAGATGAAATACTTTGGAATAAATCATACCAGAAATATAAATGACCTATATAAAGAAAACTGCAAAACATTACTTCAAGAAACTATAAGAGATTTATATAAATGGAAGAACATACCATACTCATGGATGGGAAGATTGAACACTGAAAATGTCAGTACTACCCAAAGCAACCTATACATTCAATGTAATCCCAATCCAGATTCCATCAATGTTCTTTGTTGTTGTTGTGTGCTGCTGAGTCGGGCTGGACTCCAACTGCCAGCCTTCTTTTCAATGTCTTTAAAGACAGAAAAACCAATCACTAGTTTTATATGGAAAGGAAAGAGACCTTGGATAAGTGAAACACTACTGAAGAAGAACAAAGTAGGAGATCTCACACTCCCTGATCTCAAAACCTACTACACAGCCACAGTTATCAAAACAGCCTGGAACTGGCACAACAAAAGGCACATAGACCAGTGGAGCAGAATTGAGAATCCAGAAATTGATCCACCAAGTTATGGTCAGGTGATCTTTGACAAAGGGCCAAAATCCATTAAATGGGAAGGAGATAGTCTCTTTCACAAATGGTGCTGGGAAAACTGGATTTACATTTGTAGAAAAATGAAACAATATTCAAACTGTGAACAATATTCACACCATACACAAAAACTAACTCCAGAAGGATCAAAGACTTAAATGTGAAACTTAAAACTATAAAGTTCATCAAAGAAAATATAGGGGCAAACTTAAGGGTCCTAATTTATGGCATAAACAGACTATCAAGCATAACCCAAGATGTACAAACAGCAGAAAATAAACTAGATGATTGGGACCTTCTAAAAATTAAATTCTTCTGTGAATCAAAAGACTTCTCCAAAAGAGTAAAAAGAGAACCTACAGAATGGGAAGAAAAAAAAAAAAATTGGTAATGACATGTCAAAGGACTTATCTCTAAAATTTATAGAAAACTCCAACATCTCAACATCAAAAAGACAAACAATCCAATTTAAAAATGGACAGAAGATATGAACAGACACTTCACCAAAGAAGATACTCAGGTGGCCAACAAACACATGAGGAAATGTTCTTGATCATTAGCCATTGGAGAGATGTGAATCAGAACAACCATGAGATACCATCTCACCCCAGCACTAATAATAAAGTCCAATGAGACAGAAAATAGCAAATGCTGACGAGGATGTGGAGAGATACATACACTGCTGGTGGGACTGTAAAATGATGCAACCTCTGTGGAAATCCATATGGTGATTCCTGAAGAAGGTGGAAATAGAAATAGCACTTGATCCAGCAATCCCATTACTAGGTATATATCCTAAAGAAGTAAGAGGCAGGACATGAATAGATATATGCACACCCACGTTCACTGCAGCACTATTTACAATAGCAAAGAGATGGAAACAACCTAAGAGCCCATCAGCCAAAGAATGGATATTGTGGTCAATACACACAATGGAATACACAATGGAATACACAAAATGGAATACTATGCAACCCTAAAAAATAATATACAATCTGCAAAACATTGTATATCATAGATGAACTTGGAGGACATTATAGTGAGTGAAATAAATCAATCACA
>NW_006922095.1:355430-360268 GCF_000298275.1 Orycteropus afer afer | reverse complement strand
TAAATCAAAGATTATTAGTGGTTACCAGGAGTAAGAGGAAAGGGAAAAGGGGCAGCTTTTGTTCGAGGGACATTGAATTCATGGTAATGGTGGTGGAATATTTTGGAAAAGGAGAGCAAAAATGGTGGCACAACATGAGAAATGTCATCAATGTCCCTGTAAATGGGAAAGTTGTTATGTTGGCAAATGTCTTGTTGTATATGTTTTCACCACAGTAAAAGTTAAAAAAAAAAAAAAAAAGGATGGTACGTGACTGGGCAGTGTATTGTTTTGTTGTACATAGGTGCATATGAGTTGGAGCCCACTTGATGGCACCTAACAATAACAACAATAACAGGTTAAAATTCAGGATCAGGAACAACTCAAGATACAGTTATTTAATCAGAACATAGACATACTTCTCTCTGGCCTCACCTTCTCAACCCTGTGGCCTCTTGGCCTCTGTCTTGCTCAGGCAAGTGTAACAAAGCTCTTGCAGCTCTGCAAAAGGTGTCCAAAGGGATACCCCAACTGCCAGCCATCCTCATGGCCAAAGGTACTCAGCTTTCTCAATCTGTAGGCCAAGAAGGCTACCATTCTGTCTCATACAGGGTCTGCTGTCATCTCTTGCTATCTCTGCAAAGTGTTACAGATCTCTGTCTTCTGGGCCAAGGAGATTTTGTGCAGGTATCTCAGGTCCAAAGGATGTGCTCCGCTTCTGCCTTTTTTTCTGGATGGTAGTGAGATCTCACCTCTTTCCTCTCTGGGATGGCTTATTTTAAGCCTAGTGAGAAGATAAAACTGACCAATCCCCATTTTAGGGTTCCATATATCTTATTTGTGTGGTTCCACCCACACAAGTGTGCCATGTACCTTATTTACATTATTGATAAGTTATCCAATCCCCTTGGGAGGCCACAAACACCTCATGTTTGTATAGTCCCACACAGTCACCTAGAGAAAGTCATAAAGACCATGGCTAGAAGAGTAATTAAGTAATTCACTACATCCTACATCCCTCCTTCAGAATTGTGAACATGTTCCTGATTTATTTTCCTAAATTATTCTTTTCTCTTATTTAGCTTTTTATGCAACTGAATTTAAATATTCTACATGGCATGAGATGCAGACCTAATTTGATATTATTTTCCAAATGAAAATTCAGTCATCCCAGCACTGTTTATTGAATAGTCTATAGTTTTATCCTTCACCCCGTATCTTAGTTTTCTAGGGCTAATATAACAAAATACAAATGGGCGACTTTAAAAAATAGAAATGTGTTTTCTCCCAGCTATGTTTGGCTGTGGGTGGATTCAGTCATTAGAACAGTTAATAAATGTGGGAAGTTGCAGATGCTGACTGAGCAGCGGTGCTTGGCTGTGTTAATACCATTTGTGGGTCTTTCTCAGTTTCTTGTGTCTGCCAGGGATAGTTGATGTTACTTTGGTTGTAGAGGATCCTCACATGGGACCTTCCTTCTGCCTCTGTGTCTCTCTGCATAAACACACTACTCAGAAGTGATTAGGGTTAGGACTCACTCTACTATGTGTGACTTCATTAATATAACAAAAGAAAACTTCTATTTCCAAGCAGGACCATATTTATAAGTACACATATTTTAAGATACAGAATTCAAACTATATAGTGTACAATAACATCTTTCTCATATTTTAATTTTCCATACACATATAGATTTGCTTCTGGACAGTGTATTCTGTTCAGTTGGTCTTTTGCTAATACCACATAGCTTACCTACCAGAACTTTGTAGCAAGTTCTGCTCACTGATATAACAGTCTCTGCCAACACCTTGCGTCAGTATGCTTAATTCCCTCAAAATTGTCTTGGCCATTTTAATTCTTTCACTTTTGCATTTAAGTTGAAGAATCAGTTCATTGATATTCTTTCTATAAAAGATTGAAATTTTGATTGTAAATGCATGACATGATAGATAATTTTCATTGTTATAAAACATGACACACTAATTAGCTCTTCTATAGTGTTTTAAAGTAAATTGTTTAATAATTGTACCCTTAATATTTCCATACTTCTTCTAATAGATGTATTCCTATTGTTTTTGTTTGTTTTAGTTTCCATTTATAAAAGCAACAAAAGTATAAATTATTTTTTTTCTTTTCATTGCTAATATGTGGACTCAAAATAGATTTTTTCTAAATTGTTACTTTTCAAATAACATTTATTCATGAAAAATGTGTTGAGCACTCCTGAGAAGGTGAGGATAGTAAACAAATAACTAAATACATGATGGGTCCAAAACCAAAACACCAAACTCACTGCCATCAAGTAGATTCCAACTCATAGCAAACCCCATTGGGTTTCTGAGGAGGTGAATCTTTAGGGAAGTAGATGATTGTCCCATCTTCCCTCCATGAGGTGACTGGTGGGTTTGAACTGCCAACATTCTGGTTACCAGTCAAATGCCTTAGGCACTGCACCACCAAAACTCCTTTACATGATATGTCAGAAGGCGGTAAATGTCATGGAGAAAATAAAGCCAGGTGAGGGGAATATGGAGTGCACATTTTCAAGGGCCAGCAAGCAAGGCCACCTGATGATGTGACAATCAAGCAGAGCCTTAAGGAAGTGAAGAGAGAGTCCTCCAGGAGTGAGGGCACAGGGCAGTCCAAGCAAGAGGAACAGCAGGTGCAGAGCCTGGAGGACCTCACCTGTGTAGCATGTTCAAGGACCATCTGAAGGCCAGTGATTGGCTGGAGTCATGAGAAAGGCATGTGGAAGAAGACAGTTCTGAGCAATAGTCAGAGCAGACCAGGTGGGGCCTCACCCAGGCCTTTGCAGGGCTGCTCTCTGCTTGTGTTTGGTCTCAGCTCAAATGCTTCTTCCTTGGAAAGGCTTCTGCTCCTGTTTTATTATCTTTTATCTTTGTAGTCCCATACATCAGTAACTGAAATTCATTGTAGTGGTTTGGATTATGTTCCTCCCAAAGAGGTGTTCAAGTCTTAACCCTGTTACCTGTGAATGTGACCCTACTTGGAAATAGGGCCTTTGCAGATGTAATCAAATTAAGATAACGTCATAATGGATTAGCATGAACCATAAATGTAGTATGACTAGTTACATTATACCTCATAACCCATTGTCATCAAGTCCATTCTGACTCATAGTGACCCTGTAGGACACAATATAACTGCCCTGTAGTGCTTTCAAGGCCGTAATCTTTACAGAAGCAGACTGCCACATCTTTCTCCCACACAGTAGCTGGTGGGTTTGGGCTGCTGACCTTTCAGTTAGAAGCTGAGTGCTTAACCATTGAGCCACCATGGATCCTTAGTGTGTTTTTAAGAAAAGGTAAATATGGACACATACACACAGAGAGGAAAGACAGCCAAGTGCAGATGGAAGCAGAGATTTGATTCATTCTGCTACAAGTCTAGGAATACCTGGAGCCACCAGAAACTAGGAGAGACAAGGAAGGATCTTCTGCTAGAGCCTTGAGAGAGAGAGGGCCCTGCTGACACCTAGATTTCAGGCTTCTGGCCTCAGAAACAGTCAGACAATATATTTCTATTACTTCAAGTCATCCAAATTTGTTGTAATTTGTCACAACAGTCTCAGGAAACTAAGACATGGCTGTACTGTCTCTGTCCTCCCCAGTCAAATGTCAGCTCCATGACAACAGTTTCTTGCCCATCCTCTTCACCACTGCTCAGTCAACATATGCAACTTTCCACATTTATTAACTGTTCTAATGAGTAAATCCACCCACAGCCAAGCACAAGGTTTCCTCCACTCCACTAAATCCACTGAAGGAAGACCAAGGAAGAACTGACGACTTTGAATTATGGTGTTGGTGAAGAATATTGAATATACGAAGATCAAACAAATCTGTCTTGGAAGAAATATAGCCAGAATGCTCCTTAGAAGTGAGAATGGTGAGACTTCAGCTCACTTACTTTGGACATGTCATCAGGAGGGACCAGTCACTGAAAAAAGACACCATGCTTGGTAAAGTAGAAGGTCAGTGCAAAAGAGGAAGCCTCCCAAGGAGATAGAGTGATGAAGTGACTGCAACAATGGGCAAAAATGTAGCAACAATTGTGAGGATGGGTGTAGGAGTGGACAGCATTTTGTTCTATTTTACACAGGGCCTGTATGAGTCAGAACTGACTCGATAGCACCTAATACAACACCAAAACCACCACAACCCTGGGATTCCATATCCACCATGGCCACATATATTATCCTAATGATCTGTTTCCATCTCCCTCATTCAATTCTAGGTTCTTAAAGATAGAACCTAGGTCATTCTTCTTCCATATCCTGTGCCACACACAGGAGTCAGCATGCTATCAGTCAGTGAACATTGATAAATGATAGCCAGGACTGGTCACCTCTGGGATAACAGAGATATGGATGAAGGAGCTTGCCCTGTACTCCATGCTCTGTTCCTTGTTCGTTACTGTTGTTCAGTGTCTTAGTCTGAGTTCTCTAGAGGAGTAAAACCAGGGAATTGTGTTTGTAAATACAAAGAAATTGATTTATTTCAAGGAAATGGCTCATGCAATTGTAGAGGTTGGCAAGTCACAAACGTGTGGCTCAGGAGACAGGCTGGAGACCTCTGCTAGCTTATGGAGTTATAGGTGTTAGAGAATCCAAAATCTGTAGGCAAGGAGATAGGCAGAAGGCTTCTGCAGGTTTATGTACCAGGAATGGGAGGCCAGAAACTGAGAAGAGTGTAGGGTAGAGAGAGAGAGAGAGCAAGCTTTTTCAGAACATCCAGTTACAGGCATTCCCAGGTTATGAATGGCCAACCTACCCACAACTCATAGTTACAGACCAACCCCCATAAAGGCTATATTAAAACCTCAAGGTAAATGCATTG
>NW_006922095.1:354569-355104 GCF_000298275.1 Orycteropus afer afer | reverse complement strand
CACGCCCAAAGCAGCAGGGCGGGAGAGTGGGACAAAGGGGATTAAAAGCTAGGAACCTGGACAGAGGAATAGTCAGCCACAGGGAACCAGGTGAAGAGAGGGAAATCAGGCATGCGCAAAGCAGCAGTGAGGGAGAGCAGGAAAAGGGGATTAAAAGCCAGGAACTTGGACAGAGGACCAGTCAGCTGCAGGGATCCAGGTGAGGAGAGGAACTCAGGCAAGCCCAAAGCAGCAGGGCGGGAGAGCAGGAGAAAGGAGATTAAAAAGCCTAGGTATCTGGACAGAGGAGGAGTCAGCTGCAGGGACCCAGGTAAGGGTTGTACGAGAGGTTTCCAACAGGGAGACAAACCTGCCTGTCGGTTTGTCCTACTGTGGTGAAGTGTTGATGTGAGTCTTTAGGCTGAGCTACTGGTGTTTCTAACCCAGTGGGATGCACATGGTACACAGGTATCAGCCCAGCTTACAGACTGAGACAGACTAGGAAGAAGAAAGAGGCCATCCACTTCTCAAATAATTGGCCAGGGAAAACCTTATG
>NW_006922095.1:322682-339036 GCF_000298275.1 Orycteropus afer afer | reverse complement strand
AAAAGAACTAACAGAGCTGTCCTGGAAAAAGTGCAGCCAAAATTCTCCTTGGAAGTGAGAATGGCCAGACTTCATCTCACCTACTTTGGTCATGTTGTGAGAAGGGACCATTCCCTGGAGAAGGATGTCATGCTTGGTAAGGTGGAGGGTTGACAAAAGAGGGGAAGGCCTTCTATGAGATGGATTGACGTGGTGGCTGTGACTATGGGCTCAAGTATAGCAGGGATCATGGACCTGGCATGGGATTGGGCGATATTTTGTTCTGCTGTGCATAGGGTCCCTATGAGTTAGAAATGACTCAATGGCACCTAACAACAACAACAACAATTTTCCTAGATTCATACTTCATACATTCCCTGTTCTGATTATTAATGGATGTTTGCAGCTGTTTCTCCTCAGTTTGAGTCATGTCATGTCAGCAAATGGAGGTCCTGAAAGATTTACTTCAGCTGCATGATTAAGGTCAGTTCTATTCTGATAAGCAGCTCTTTCCCATCATATTTTGAGTGCCTTCCAACCTGAGGGGCTCATCTTCTGGCTCTGTATCAGACAGTGTTTCAGGGCTATTCATAAAGTTGTCCAGTAATGTATTAGCCAGTATTTCTCTGCTATTCATAAGGTTTTCCCTGGCCAATTCTTTGAGAAGTGGATGGCCTTTCCTTTCTTCTGAGTCTGTTTCAGTCTGGAAGCTCGGCTAAAACCTGTCCACCATGGGCAATCCTGCTGGCATTTGAAACACCGATGGTACACCCTCCAGCCTCACAGCAACATGCAAGCCACCTCCATAGGACAAACTGACAGACAAGTTCATCTCCCTTAGCTGTTCCAAACCTCTCCACCCACTTCCTGGCCTTCCTCTTACGTGTTCTGGCTGTCAGCCCTGGCTTCTTCTGGAGGCTTCCTGCCTTCCTGCGTGAGTTCTCTCCCCCCCCCTCCCCTTACCTGGATCTTTTTATTGTGATTTTGGTGAAATTTTACAGAATAGATTCATTTTTCATTCAACTATTCATACACGTTTTGTTTTGTGGCACTGATTATATTTCCAACAGTGTAACAGGTCTTCTCCCACTTCCTCCCTGTGGTTACCCTTTTCCTGTGTCCTTCTTACATATGCCTTCCTGCCTCTACCTTTCTTCTTGTGCAAATGCTGCTCTTCTGATCTCCCGTCGTTGATTTCTAAGGAGTGCATCTCCCTGCTATAGGTGTTCACCTCATAGTCCTGTCTATTGTTAGGCTGAGTTTTAAGCCACGGAAATGAGTTCAATTTCAGGCCTGAAGGGTGATGAGAATATACATCATTAGTTTTTATGAATATTTTCAATTTAAAGTCAGAACTATGCAATTTTTACCAAACATCATCAAATCTTACATCTGTATCTTGTTTCTCATACAATAAAAATTCTGATTTTCATGACATCAATATAATTGCTTATTTTCTTTATATCACAACACGCACATAACCAACTCAGAAAAATAACAACAATGGCACTACCAACAATTTGATTTTTGAAAACATTTTATATATGTCTACATTTCTTTTACCTTAAGGAATGTACTATTAGGGATGTATATCCAATTAATTAGTTGATTTTTTTAAAAAAAATTATTGTGTTTGGGTGAAAGTTTTCAGAGCAAATTCACCTTCTGTACAGAAGTTCACATACACTTTGTCCCATGATGTTGACTGTAATCTCCCATGGTGCAACAGTTCTCCTCCCACTTCTTCCCCATAGTTACCTGTGTCCTTCCCTCCCATGCACTCCTGCTCCCCATGCTGTCTCCCTGTGTCTACACAGCCCTTCTATTCTCCCATGATCGATGTATGCAAGGAGTGTATCTACCTAATGTAAATGTTCAGCTCATATGCTTGTCTTTTGTTTGGCTGGAAGCCACAGGATTAGGTTTAATTCCAGACTTGATGGGCAGCTGGGCCATAGTCTCAGGAGTTCCACCAGGCTCTATCAGACCAGCAAACCTTGTCCCTTTTTTTTTTTTTTTATGATTTTGAGTTTTGTTCCATATTGTTCTGCCACTCTATCCAAGATCTCCTACATATATCCCCCTCTGAGTGGTTGCCAGTGCAATTAATTAGTTTTAAAGTCATTTAATTATCTCTTATTCATAATTATACCACCCAATTAAATATACAGTTAAGTTCAATTGTTTCCTTTTGATTTAAATTTCTAGGGACTGCTTGTTTTTTGTTTTTGCTTTGTTTTGTTTTATATGACATAAAATATTTGCACTCACTCCTCACTTGTTGACATAGTTAGGTTCCAAAGACCAGGTCATTATGTGAAAATCGGTGTTATGTGAAAGTGAAGGATGACTACATGAGACTACAAAATGAAGGATGATTGCATCATTACACAACTGCTAAATTACATCATTACATAACTGCAAACTCACTGAGAATCATGACCTAGCCAAGTTGACACCTAACCTTAGCCATCACAGCCAAAATTACATCTTGGCATTCATTACTGCCAGACATACATCACTAATGTACAAATAGTCAGAGAGTTGATTTTTTACTATTGTTGTAAATGCAAAATATCAGTTAATGAGATTGTCAATATGTGAGGAGTAAATGTACATGGTTCCACATCAAATCTACAACACAGTATATATGCAGACATCTGGTTTCCCTCCACTTTCCTTATTTCTTCCTTCCCAAGTTACCAAGTACTCTTCACTTATTTTCTCCTGTTATTAACATCTTACCTTGTCATGGTACACTTGTCAAAACTGAGAAATTAACATTAGTGCAACACTATTAACTAAATTACAAACTTCGTTTGTCACCAATTTTTTCCACTAAATTATTTATTTTGATCTAGGAACCAGTCCATTATATCATCTTACATTTAGTTGTGATATCTCCTTAAACCAAACCAGCCAAACCCATTGTCATCAAGATGATTCCAATTCATAGCAACCTCGTGTATTATAGAGTAGAACTGAGCTCCCTAGGGTTTTTCCATAGGGTAATCTTTATGGAAGAAGATTGCCAGGGCTTTCTCCCACAGTGTCACTGAATGGGTTCAAACTGCCAACCTCTAGGTTAGTAGTTGAGCATAAACCATTTGTGCCCAAGGACCATAATCTCTTCCAATATTTGATAGTTCTTCTGTCTTTTCTTGTGTTGACACTTCTAAAATCTATTTGTCAGAAATGTTATAGAATGTCCCTCTATTTAGGTTTGCTTTAGGTGTTTTCAATATTAGAATGAGGCTATGAGTTTTTTTAAGAACATCAAAGAGCTGAAAATGCCCTTCTCATCACATCATATCTGGAGGTGCAAGATACCAGCATGATTTATCATCAGTGATATTAACCTTGACCACAATGCAACAGCTTCCTCCCACTTCCTCCCCATAGTGGGTTTCTCTACTGTTGTTGTTAGTTGTCTTCAAGTCATCTCCAACTCATGGCAACCTTATGTACGACAGAATAAAGCATTGTCCAGTCCTACAGCATCTTCGTGATCATTGGTATTTCTCAACTGTCAGCAACTACTTTCCCCTGGTGTGCTCTATTCTTTGGACAAGAGTCGCTAAGTCCAGCACAACCTAAAGAAGAAGGAAGTTAAATCCTCTAATTCCTAATTAATATGTACTGTTGTTGTTGTTATGTGCCGTCGAGGCAGACCTGACTCATCGCGACCCCTTCTTGGGTTTCTGAGGCAGTATCGCTAGAGAAGTAGATTGCCCCATCTTCTTTCCAAGGAGTGGCTAGTGGGTTTGAACCTCCAGCCTTCTGGTTAGCAGTCAAGTGCCTTAGTCCCTATGCTACCAGAGCTCCCTAATATATACTAGTATATATAGCTCTGATAGCATAGTGGTTAAGGCACTTGACTGCTAACCAGAAGGCTGGCGGCTCAAACCCACCAGTCACTCCTCGGAAGGAAGATGGGGCAATCTACTTCCTTAGTGATACAGCCTCAGAAACCCAAGGAGGGGTCGCTATGAGTCGGGTCCAACTCGATGGCACACAACAACAACAACATGTATACACACACACACACACACACACACATATATATGAAGATCTGTCCCTTCCTACCATTTATTTATTAAGTCAGTCATTTATTTATACCACACTGGGCTGATGAATTATGGACCATGATGGATTATGATCTTCTGCTGTCATTTATTTTGTTGCTTATTTTTTTCAATTATTAGCTATTAAGACCTCTTTTGGGTTGGCTCTTGTATTCTTTGGCATGAAAATATATTTTTTAATACAAGAAAAGTTCACATTTCTTCACCTTGCTTTTTTCACTTAACTCTGCATCCTGCTGATTATTTCAAAGCATCCAAAGAAACATATCTACTTTCTTTTTACAACTGCAAATGAATCCATTGTATGGGTGAACCACAGTTTATTCAGCCAGTCCCCTAGTGACAGATGTTTGAATTGTGACTCATCTTCCACTCTTTCAAACAGTGCTGTAATAAATAGGTTTGTGCACGTGTCTTCATATTTTTCCTCGCAGAGCATCTCTGGGTTAGATTTCCCTGGGATGTGTTTCTGGATCAAAGTGTAAATGCATGTATAATTTTGCTAGATATTGCCAAATTACCCTTCATAGTGTTTCTGGTAGCATAGTGCCTAAGGTACTTGACTGCTAACCAGAAGTCTGGTGGTTCAAACTCACCAGCCACTCCTCGGAAGGAAGGTTGGGCAATCTACTTCCATAGTGATACTGCCTCAGAAACCCAAGAAGGGGTAGCTATGAGTCAGGTCTTACTCCACGGCACATAACAACAACAATGTTTATACGATTTTGCATTTACACTAGCAGTGTTTCCCTTCAGCCTAACCAACAGAGTTAGGTTGCCAACATTTTACATTTCTGCCTATGTGCCAAGAGAGGGTACACCTCATCAAAACTGCTAACACCTGTGAAGGGTGAGCAGGTTCAAGAGGAGCCCAAGAGGTTCCCAAAACATAGTCTTATGTGACAGGTGGAAGACAGACTAGTAGGAAGCGCTTCCAGTTCTAACTTAAGGTACAGGAGCTTGACACTCTATCACCTCCAGCAATATCTGAATAAACCTTAGGACAGCAGGGCTCAAAGTGCCAGATTTGATAATTAGATCATTGATATGATTGGGATTAATGTGCTAAGGAACTCTGGGTGGTACAAACGGTTAAGTGCTCCACTATGAGCCAAAAGGTTGGTGATTTGAAACCATCCAGAGGCCCCTCAGAATACAGGCCTTACCATCTGCAAAAAGTCAATCTATGGAGCACAGTTCTTCTCTGCACACATGGGGTCACCATAAGTCCGGATTGATTTGATGGCAGCTGACAACAATAACATGCAAAGGTCTTCTCTTCATGGGAAGGAGACTCATAGGTCTGGCACCAATGTGCCAGGCATTTCACAGGGGCTTCCTGCTTAATCCTCACAACAGCCTATGAGGTCTATAATCATTTCTCATTTTTCTAGAAGAGAAAACTGAAACTGAGAGAGGCTAAGCAATGTGCTCAGTGCCTCCAGTTAGTATCTGAATGCACTAGGATTTAATCCAGAGTTTTTAGTTTCCAGGGACGTTGTTCTTTTGAATGTTGGTGAAGCCAGTATTAGAAGCATCTACTCTTGCTGGGCCTCAGAAGGAAGACTGGGCAACCTACTTCTGTAGTGATACTGCCTCAGAAACCCAAGAAGGGGTCGCTCTGAGTCGGGTCCAAGTCAATGGCACATAACAACTCTTGCTTGGAAGTCCCTGGGTAGTGCAAATGGTTGATGCATTTGGCAGCTAACCAAAAGGTTGGAAGTCAAGTCTGCCAGAAGTGCCTCAGAAGAAAGGCCTGGGGATACATTTCCCCAAACATCAGCCATTGAAAACACTATGAACATCGTTCTGCTATGACACACATGATGTCGTCATAAAATGGAATCAACTCAATAGCAACTGGATTTTTAAAAAATCCTTGCTTGGGATGTTATGTTCTTAACCCTAAATATACTCAATTTTTTTTTCTTTTTTAATTAATAGACTTTATTTTTTTGGAGCCATTTTAGCTTTACAAAAGTGTTGTGCAGGAAGTAGGTTCCTATATCCTATCACTTCTGCATTTTGATATCTCGTATCCATGTGGTGAAAGCAATGGTGGTTCAGTGGAAGAATTCCCACCCTCCATGTGGGAGACCCCCCCTAAAAAATAAACCAAACCCACTGCCATGAGTTGATTCCCACTCATAGTGACCCCCATTGGGTTTCCCAGCCGGTCAATCTTTACGGAAGTAGATTGCCCAGTCTTTCTTCTGTGGAGTGGCTGGTGGGTTTGAACTGCCAACCTTCTTGGTTAACAGTCAAACACCTTAGGCATTCCAGCACCAGAGCTCCTTCCATGTGGGAGATCCAGGTTCAATTCCCAGCTAAGGCACCACATGCATAGCCACCACCCGACTGCCAGTGGAGGCTGTGTGTTCCCATGATGCCGAACAGGATGCAGCAGAGCTTCCAGACTAAGATGGAGTATGGAGAAAGCCCTATTTATCTACTTCCAAAACTCAGCCAATGGAAACCATATGGATCACAATAGTCCAATCCTGTTGTGCATGGCATCACCATGATTCAGGGGGCAACTCGATGGCTGTTAACAGCAACAACATTCCTGTGGTGTGTTTGCTAAAATTACCGAAGCACTTTTGATGCATTCTTATTCACTGAAATCCATGTTTCACACCAGGGTTCACTCTCGCTGCTGCCCAGTCTTATATATTTTGACCAATGGTCATCGTCTTTTGACAGGATGGCTTGTGCTTGCTGTCCTGCCTGGGCTCTGATTCTGGGACGGCGCTCTGTGTGGGGGTTTGTTCACCCTGTTGCTAGGAGCTGCCCTCGCAGCCTGTGTCCTATGTTCTTCCTATTGATGCGGTCAGCTGAACAGAAAGGGAGAAGCCCTGTATTCTGCCGTATGCTCGCTGCTTCAGTCCAAGATGTGATGTTAAAGATAGCTCCGCTGCACTCTGCAGTTCCAGCTCCTCTCATCACTCTGTTAATGAGTTTATCTTCACAGACGAGCTGCTTCTGGCTAAAGAAGGCATGAACACCATTTGCAACAACTTGTATGTATTTTTCCCTAGCCCCCACAAGTGACTGCTACTAGGTAATAGCGACACTGGCATGTTGAAGTGGAAAGAGGTGGGTTTGATTTTGCACTTGAAGATTGGACAGCTCATAATTTCCTCTCAGCTTCACAAAAGTCCTTTCTGACATTTATTTTATCTTTCCAGTTTGGTGTCCATCAGTGCTGCCTTCGGCATCTTCCTGTTTGGAATGGAGAATGGGAACAAGCGGAAGAGGGTGTATTTAAGTGGAAGCCTGCACTTGGGGTGTCCTGAGCACTGTGGCTCTTTTTCAGAAGGGAAGCATCTCCAGGGACAGAATTTCTTGACCCATGATGTGGGCAAACACCCAGACCCTCTGCCATCTTCAATACTCATGTTAGCAACCAAACAGCATCTTTCAGGTAAATTATACTCAGGGGACCTCTTTCTGTTTTCAAACAAGAAAATTCTGAAATGATGCATTACAATGAACTTGATCAGATACAACAGAAATATCATAACTGTCACAGCTCACTGATGACTAACTCTCCTGGTGGTGTAGTGGTTAAGCACGTGGCTACTAACCAAAATGTAGGCAGTTCGAAACCATTACCACTGCACGAGAGAAAGATGTGGCAACATGCTTCTGTAAATATCACAACCTTGGAAATCCTATGGGGCAGTTCTACTCTGTCATATAGGGTTGCTATGATTCAGAATCAACTCCACAGCAATGGCTTTGGTTTATGAGTTTGGCTAACTGTGCCAAACATGTTATGCAACATACAGTGCTGTGGTGGCTCAGTGGTAGAATTCTCACTTCCCATGTGGAATACCTGGGTTCAATTTCCAGCCCTTGCACCTCATGGACAGCCACCATCCTTCTGTCAGTGGAGGCTTGTCTGTTGCTAGGATACTGAGCGGGTTCCAGTGGAGCTTCCAGAGTAAGATGGATGAGAAAGAATGACCTGGTGACCTACTTGAGAAAATCAGCCAAGGGAAACCCTGAGGATCACAACAGTCCAATCTGGAACAGACTGTGGGAATGGGACATGACCAGGCAGCATTTCGTTCCATCATGCATGGGGTCACCACAAATCAGGGGACAACTGGATGGCAGGTCACAATAACAACACAGATGAGGAAACAGAGGCTTTGTGAAGTTAAGCAGTTTGTCCAAGAGCATTCTGCTATTAAGTTGTGCTGTGGTCGTATCTGCCAGCTCTGAAGTCTGGACACTGAGTTGAATCACACAACCTTGGTTGCCTTGGTTTTATCCACCAGGGTAGAAGCAAGCAGATGGGGTTAACTGTGGGGTCTTTAGTGAAAATCCCAGAAGAGATCTTGATCACATATTCAGATGAGATGGAAACATGCTCACTTGTTGATCATTCACAGTAAAGAAGGCTCATAAGGGCCTACATTTATGATGTGGTTGGTTTTTACAGGGCCAACCTCTGTAAGCCTTGGGGCCTTTCTTCACCTCTGCTGTCTTCTTCATCCTATTGAGACCCATGCAGTCAGAATGGGTGTCTATTTGTTTCAGGAAACAGAGTTGCCCCCCATGCCCAGTTCAACAAATGATTGATCCATCTGAGATCAATAACATATTATCTGTTTGGAACTGGTCTGCCATACTATTGAGGGGTCACATCAGAGCGTTTGCAAACTCCCTGAGCTGAGGCTTACACCAGCTTCTGCTTCCTAGCATGGATCTTCTGTGAGCATATTGCTCTGGGCAAAGACCCTAAAGATGGCCATAGTCAGTCCTTCCTCCCTCCTCAGGGATAAGCCAAATATCAGAAGGTAAGAGGATGATGGCTAGAAGCTTATAAACCTGCTCTAAATATTGCTTCTGGTAACACTGTAAATGCCATCGTGTTTGCTTGTATCTTTCTGCTTCCAGTGAACAGACCCATAATGAGATGTACAAGACATCTTCCAGTCAGTAACTGTAACCTCTCACCTCCACTTAGCCAGTCAAAATGAGAAAATTGACTCCACGAGGAGGGTGTTTTACAGACTTCGCACTGAACATGGAGTTTATCGTAACCTTTAGACAGAAGACTGACTTCTACTCATCAAACAACTTGAGAGATCTCGGGTTTCTTAAAAAATAGCTTCCAGATACACGGCATGCTAATGAAAGTATTAGGATGTTTGGTGGAGTTGGGTCGTTCATATTCAGTGTTACTGCCCTCTGCCAGCCCCTTCCTGGAAAACACTTTACAGGCACCCCTTTTCAACCGTTGCTTACAGATCTCATGGCAATTGCTGGCAGGCAGCTTTCTGTAGTCTCCGACTCAGGATTTAAATCCTCAACTTTTCACCTACCTTTTATGACTCCCATCGTGTGCACATGCCTCTCCAAAGCAGCCCTCTTGGGAAGAAATCAATAGCAAAGGCAACTGCCTGCTGATTTCTCGACCACTAGCAGCTCAGACACTTGCATTGGCTTCAACACCACTGCACATCTGACAATGATTCCCAGTGCCACCTCAAGGACTGTATTTGCCCACTGGAAGAATGATTTGCATCATCCTTGAACACCTAACAAGAGTGAAACCTAACAAGACCACACACTAGCTGGAGATTTAGCAAATGTTTTTGTTCTGTCCTCTGAGTTTCTCTACATGTTCTTGGAGCATCACAGCCCAATGCTGCTGCACTCAGGTGAGGCGGGTGTGTGTGGGGGTCTCCTGACTTGCAGCTCAGTCCCTCCACCATGCAAATCCCATGACCACACACTATAATTGGTCTTGTAAGCATCAGAGTCTCAGTGCAACTTTGATAATCTTGCATGTGTAACTAGTGTGACTTTTAGCAAATAAAGAGAAGAATCCGGAAGACACGATATATGGAAAGGGAGATACTGGCTGCCAACCCTGAGCTTGCCTCTGAGAAGGTTGGCAACTGTGTGTGTGTGGACATAATTGGCCAATGGGCTTGTCAAGGCATTGCTCGCTTCTGATGCTATGATCAGCACATTTGAGCTGAGGGCAGTGGTGTTCAGTGGTAAAATTTTCCCCTTGCATGGGGGAGACCCAGGTGCAATTCCTGGCCAGCACATCTCATGTGCAGCCACCGTCTGTCAGAGGACTAGGTCTTGTTTGATGCTGCACTGGTTTCAGTGGAGCTTCCAGTCAGACTATGATGGAGCAGGAAGAAAGGCCTGGTGACCCACTTCTGAAAATCAACCAATGAAAACCCTATAGATCATGATGGTTTGATCTGCAATGGAACATGGGGAGCATGTGATTCTGTTGTGACTGGGGGTCACTGTAAGCCAGGGGCCAACTCCATGGCAGCTTTTAACAATAACAACACGTTTAAGCCAGTGGGACACACATCTTCATCAGCTTAATATTTTTCCCAGATTCTTTCTCCCTGTGCTCTTTCTCCAAAGGGCTTTCCCAGCACATGGGCCTGGCACAGTCTTCATTCAAGGTCCCACATTGGGCCTGATATTCCTCGAGGCCAGGCTGTGAATCCACTGAAGAATCAGCCCTGGAGGGGAAGTGTGGGGAGGACAGGACTACGGCAATCGGGAGTGACAAATGGGCCAAAGGCAAACAGCTTCAGGCTCAGCATTTTTGTTGTTTTATCCTCAGGAGAAATGGAAATCATAGTGGTGCCTTCTATGAAGACCCCAGAACTGTGTCCCACACTATGGAGAGGCATGCGAGAGCTTTAGGACATCCAGAGATGCCCCTTTCTCTCTCTGAGGGAAATTGATTCCTGTTCTATAGCTCACTGTCCTTCCACAGGGCCCCTCCCACCTGGGATCTGTCATCAGTCATCCTATAGCGCAGATCCATGAACTTGACCTGCAGACGCTGGCTGTCTTGATGGCCTGCAGGCTGGCCTTGGTAGGCCAGCGCAGCAAGGTGACTTTGCTCGGATAACATTCTAATCATATTTCACAGCCTCCAGCAACCCTGTTTTGTTTCAATTAATAAAAAGGGAGCTTGTCCCGACTCTGGATCCTCTACCTCTCCTGTACCCACCCCGCTACCCCCAAACAGGCTTAAGCAGCATTCCTTGTTTGAGACAATGTTAGAAAAGGACAGAAAAGGCAGGGGAATACTTGTAGTTGCAGCCTCTCTGCTTTCACATCATTTCTGTTCAAGGCAGGAAGCAGAGCAGCCACAGCCACCAAGGTTGGGAGCCACAGCTTCCACATGAGCTGAGGGAAGGAGGTGGGCGGGCACCGGGCACTAAGTGTGTGATACGTGGGGTTGAGAAGAAGTGGTCGACACTCAGCTGGGATGGAGGAAAAAAAAAAAAAAAAAATCAAACTCACTGTCATCAAGTCAATTTCGACTCATAATGATCCCTCCTTGGGTTTCCAAGGTGATATCTCTATGGAAGTACATTGCCCAATCTTCCTTCTGAGGAGTGGCCGGTGGGTTTAAAGCACCAGCCTTTTGGTTAGCAGTCAAATGCCTTAGACACTATGATGGAAGCCACTGGCAAATCCAAGAAAAAACAAACTCATTGCCGTCAAGTTGATTCTTACTCACAGTAACCCCATGTGTTTCAAAGTAGATGGCCAGGTCTTTCTTCTGCTGGATTTGAACTGAATGGATTTGAACCAGCAATCTTTGAGCTGGCAGTTTGTGCACTGTTTGTACCACCCAGGGACAAGGCACTGACAGCAACTGCTCCGGGTGCCCGGTGGTGTGCAGTTGTGAAGCACTCGGCTGCTAACCGAAGGGTTGGTCATTGTACGCTCTGTCCGTCCACATTGCATATGCAGACAGGCTGTGTCTCAAACTTCAAGTCTGCTAAAAATGAGATACATCCACACATGGGTATTAACTTCCATGGGCGCTGTGTTCATCCATGATCAAGCAGGAGGTACAAGACATTTACACAGTGTTGTCAAAGTGAAAGTCATCATTATTATTTATAGAAGGTAAGTGGTAAACAACAGCAGATTGTCAAAGGCGAAATGCTTTAAAAAAAAAAAAAAAAAAAACCAAACAAACAAACTCACTGCCATCGAATTGGATCCGACGCGTAGCCACCACTCCTTGGGTTTCTGAGGCAGTATCACTACGGAAGTAGATTGCCCAAACTTCCTTCCGAGGAGTGGCTGGTGGGTTTGAAGTGCCAGCCTTCTGGTTAGCAGTCAAGTGCCTTAGGCACTATACCACCAGAGCTCTTTCCTCAAATTACCGATGTCCATTCTTATGTGCATGGGCAGGTATATCATGGTTCACGTCAGATGTTATCTTGATGTTACAACTGCCTCTGGCTATCATCACACTGCTGGAGGCTGGAGGGCTCCTGCTGCTGGGCCTTGTCTGACGTTTGCTGGGTCCCACCACACTACCTGGGCCTGCAGGCTTTCTTACCACCATGCTGCTTGGGCCCACGCTGCCTGGGTGGGAGGCATGCAGCTCCTGAATGGGGCATGCTCAGGCATCTCTTGCTCTGCACAAGCGTTATAACTCCTTGTGCTCTGGTGGCAAGCTTCCTGCCCAGACATCTGGCTCCATCCTATGGTAGGAAAACTCCTGCACAGGATCCCCCAAGGCAACCCCTGTATGAGGCACACACAGGCCTCTGCCGTGCATGTTGTTGTTGTTGTTATGTGCCGTCGAGTCGGACCCGACTCATAGCGACCCCTCCTTGGGTTTCTGAGGCGGTATCACTACGGAAGTAGATAGCCCAACCTTTCTTCCGAGGAGTGGCTGGTGGGTTTGAACCTCCAGCTTTCTGGTTAGCAGTCAAGTGCCTTAGGCACTATGCTACCAGAACTCCCTGCCATGCATGGGCAAGCATTACAACTCTTAAGTTCTGCTGTCAAGACCCTTGCTTTTGAGCACACAGCTCCTGCTCCGTGGGCCTGCAAGTGCACTGCTCTTACTGTCTTCAGTGTTACAGCTCTCTGTTCTGGATCTGGGTTGTTGTCAGTGCAGGGACCACAGAGCTAAAGGATGCACTCCAATTAATAAAGATTCTACTCTAGATTCTTCTGCTTTGTCTTTCTTTCTTTCTTTTTTCAATTGTGATTGGGTGAAAGTTTACAGAGCAATTAGTTTCTCAGTCAGCAATTGTGTTTTTCGACATTAACTGCAATGTAACATCACTCTCGTCACTTCCTCCCTCAGTTCTTTCCTGCCTCTTCCTGCTTTCTGAACTTTGTGTTTGGGCAAATGCTGCCCTTTTGGTCTCCTGTGGTTGATTGTTGTAAGGAGTACATTCCTCATGGGTGTTATTGTTCACTTTATATGCCTGTCTCTTGTTTGGCTAGGAGCTCTGGTAGCATAATTCCTAAGGCACTTGACTGCTAACCAGAAGGCTGGTGATTCAAACCTACCAGCCACTCCTCAGAAGGAAGATGAGGCAATCTACTTCTGTAGTGATACTGCCTCAGAAACCAAAGAGGGGGTCGCTATGAATCGGAGCTGACTCGACGGCACACACCAACATTATTTGGCTGAAAAGTGATCTCCAGGAGTGGGTTCAGTTTCAGGTTTGAAGAATGTTCAAGGGCCATTGTCTAGGGGCTTTCAGCAGTCTCTACCAGACTAGTAAGTCTGGGCTTTTTTTTATGATTTTGAATTTTGTTCTACATTTTTCTCCCACTCTGTCCAGAACTCTATTGTGATTCCAATCAGAGCATTGGCAGTGGTAGGTAGGTGTATCTAGTTCTTCTGGTCTCAGGCTAGTGGAGGCTAGAGTTGACAAGGTCCTTTAGTCCTTTGCACTAATTGTTTCCTATGTTTTTTTCACTCTTCTTTGTTCCAGAGACTAAGAGACTAGTATTGCATCTTAGATGTCTGCTTGCAAGCTCTTGGGACCCTAGTCACTCACTATTCACCAGAGTAGGATGTAGAACATTGTCTTTATGGACTGTTGTTTTTGTTGTTAGGTGCTATTGAGTCGGCTCTGACTCAAAACCAATGTACCCTATGTACAACAGAACAAAACACTGCCCTGTTGTGCAACATCCTCACAATCCTTGCTGTACCTGAGCCCATTGTTGCAATCACTGTGTCAATCCATCTTGTTGAGGGTCTTCCCCTTTTTCGCTGACTCTCCACTTTACCAAGCATGATATCGTTCTCCAGAGAATGGGCCCTTCTGGCAACATGACCAAAGTAAATGAGACAAAGTCTGGCCACTCTCACTTCCAAGGAGCATTCTGGCTGCACTTCTTCCAAAACAGATTTGTTCATTCTTCTGGCAGTCATGGTACTTTCAGTATTCTTCGCCAACGCCACAACTCAAAAGCATCAGCTCCTCCTTATTAATTATCCAGCTTTCATATGTGTATGTGGTGATTGATAATACCATGAATTGGGTTAGGTACATCTTTGCTCTTCAGCACTGTAAAGAGGTCTTTTGAACAGACTTTCCCAGTGCAATATGATGTCTGATTTCTTGACTGCTGGTTCCATTGGTGTTGATTGTGAAAACAAGTGATATGAAATCTTTGAAAACTTCAATCTTTTCTCCACTTATTGCGATGTTGCTTAATGGTCGAGTTTGTGAGGGTTTTCATTTTCTTTATGTTGAGGTGTAATCCATACTGAATCCTGTAGTCTTTAATCACCATCAGTAACTGCTTCAAGTCATCTTCACTTTCAACAAGCAAGGTTCTGTGGTCTGCATATTCCAGGCATATTCCAGGTGGTTAATGACTATCTTATCCCAATTGACCTAGATGTCCCCAGACTATGGTCCTGAGTCTACAGGCCTAATGACTCAGTCCTTCAAGGTGTTTACTTAGGATTAAAAAGTTTTCATAGCTTTGCCCCCTGCATGCTCACATATTTGGATATATCTGCAGCACATACAAATATGTACATAGAAATATCTCTGGAAAACATGTATGTACCAAAAACAAAAAAAGGAAACTCACTGTCAGTTAGTCATTTCTGATTCATAGTGACCCCTCCTTGGGTTTCCAAGGTGGTACCTCTACAGAAGTAGATTGCCCCATCTTCTTATACTCATGAATATAATCTCATATACTATCCCACATCTCTTCAGCTCACATATCTACCTATGTATTCAATCATAAAGTACTGTTTGTCATTACTGGTATTGCAGGATTGTGTATGTAATATTTAAATGTGTATGCATATATTCAAAGTTGTTGCTTTTTCACTCTTGCATAACTCCCAGCATCTTCCTCTGCCTTGGTCGTTCTGTGCTGACCACCCCCTCCTACTGATTTTCCTTCCCTTCCCCTCCCATTCCTGGAAATCATCAAAGAATGTTTCTTTCTGTGCACAAACTTTATCTTGACTTTTTTGTAATGGTAGTCTTACACAAGATTTGTCCTTTGGGGATTGACTTATTTCACTCAGCATAATGTCCTCTAGGTTTATCCATGATGTGAAATATTTTGTGGATTCATCATTATTCTTTAATGTTGCATAGAGTTTCATTAGGAGCTCTGGTGGCATAGTGCCTAAGGCACTTGACTGCTAACCAGAAGGCTGATGGTTCAAACTCCCTAGCCACTCCTCAGAAGGAAAGTTGGGCAATCTACTTCTGTAGTGATACTGCCTTGGAAACCCAAGGAGGGGTTACTATGAGTCAGGTCTGACTCCACAGCACATAACAACATAACAGTGTTTCATTGTGTGTATGTACCATCGTTTGTTTATTCATTCCTCCTTTGATGGACACTTAGATTGTTTCCATCCTTTTGCTATTGCTAATAATGTTACAATGAACATACATGTGTTATATCTGCTCATGTCATGGCTCTTATTTTTCTAGGATATAAACTTAGTAGTGAGATTGCTGATAATATGATACTTCTATTTCTAATTTTTTAAGGAAGCACCATACCTTATTTCACAGTGGTTGCACTATTTTACTGTCCCATCAGCAGTGTATGAGGGTTCCAGTCCTTCCATATCCTTGCCAGCATTTGTTGTTTTCTGTTTTTTTTTTAATCATTGCTATTACTGCTGGAGTAAGATAATATCTCATTGCTGTTTTGAGTTGCATCTCTCTAATGGCTAGTGAAGAGCTTGGGTGGTGCATTAAGTTGTTAAGGCATTCAGCTACTAACCAAAAGGTCAGCAGGGCAAATCTACCAGCTGCTCCACAGGAGCATGATGAGGCAATCTGCTTCCATAAAGACTTACAGCCTTGGAAACCCTACGGGGCAGTTGTATTCTGTCCTATAGGGTTGCTATGAGTCCGAATAACCTTGACAGCAGTGGGTTTTTAAAGGCTTCTTGTTGTTGTTATTTGCCGTCAAGTCGACCCCGACTCATAGCGATCCCTCCTTGGGTTTCTGAGGCAGTATCACTA
>NW_006922095.1:310936-321172 GCF_000298275.1 Orycteropus afer afer | reverse complement strand
AATAGCTAATGATCGTGAGCATTTCTTCATATGTTTGTTGGCCGCTTGAATATCCTCCTTGGTGAAGTGTCTATTCATGTCTTCTGCCCATTTTACTTTATTCATTCTTTTGTAGGTCTTTTGATGTGCATAAGGGTTTAATTTTTAGGAAGTTATCTAGTTTATCTTTTCCTCTTTATGAATTTTTAGTTATGTTTGATAGGCTACTATGCCATAAATTAGGAACCATAAGTTTGCCCCTATTTTTTCTTCTATGATCTTTATAATTTTAGATTTTACATTTAGGTCTTTAATCCATCTTGAGTTAGTTTCTATATTTGCTGTAAAGTATGGATCCTGATTATTTTTTCTGCAAATGGATATTCAATTTTACCAACACTGTGTGTTAAGCAGACTATCTCTTCCCCATTTAATGGATTGTGGTCCTTTGTCAAAGATCAGCTGTCCATAGGTGGATAGATTTATTTCTGGGTTCTCAATTCTGTCCCATTGGTCTATGTGTCTATCATTGCACTAGGACCAGACTGTGTGACTACCATGACTGTATGGTTCTGAGATTGGGAAGTGTGAATCTTCCTACTTTTTTCTTCTTCAGTAGTGCTTTGCTATCCAGGGTCTCTTTCCTTTCTATATAATGTTCATTAACTAGTTTTTCCAGATTTTCTTGATGGTAGTGAGGTCCCCCTGAACCTCTCTGGGATTGGCCCTAATAGAAATTAAAAGCCTGATCCTCCCACCAGGTCCATGAATTGACCAGTCCCCTCTGCAGACCACAAATCAGTCGATTTGCATAGTAAACTAGCCAATCATTTTGAGAGGGTTAGAAGACCATGGCTAGAAAGGCCATATAAAAGCAATTCACTGCACCACATAAACTCAAACCCACTGAGTGTCTCTGTGAAAGAAAGACCTGGTGATCATCTTCTGTAAAGAACACAACCAGAAAAAAAAAAAAAAAAAACCTGTGGGGAAGTTCTACTGTGTCACATGGAGCTGATATGAGTCTAAATCAACTCAACAACACCGAACAACTAGGTTAGGGAAGGGAGTCACACGTCTTTCGCTTCACAGCATCCTCAGAGACCAAACAAGTGGCACTTGGCACCCACACCCCAAGGGGTCTCTGATGGTCATATTCCTGCACCTGCCTCCCTCTGGGGAACCCTAAGAAGAGGTGTTTGGAAAAACCTAGCTTGTGGTAACCCAGCCCACTGATTATCAACAAGAAGGATGAGCACTGGAAAGTCACATGGCTTTTAATGTTCTGTTCTTTGCTATCTGTCAGGTTTAAAGTATAATCCAGGTATCCCTGTGTCCCAGCCCTGTTGTTGTTTTGTTGTTAGCTGTGGTCAAGTTGGCTCTGACTCATGGGGATCCCATGCAAAACAGAACAAAATGCTGCCTAGTCCCGCACCATCCCCATGAGCAGTTCTGATCAGACTATTGTGATCCATAGGATTTTCATTGGCTGATTTTTGGAAGTAGATCACCAGGCCTTTCTTCCTCATCTGTCTTAGTTTGGGAGCTCTGCTGAAACCTGTTCAGCATCATAGCAACATGTAAGCCCCCACTGACAGATGGGTAGGGGCTTCACATGAGGTGCATTGGCCAGGAATAGAACCTGTGTCTCACACATGGGAGATGCGAATTTTACCCCTGAACCACCACTGCCTCATGGTCCTGTCCTGTTATCCAGTTGAAAACTCACCTTTTACATTCATTTCTTAGTTAAATGTAAGCAGGATGCTTCAGATGTGACAGAAGGAAGAGAAGTCAGAAGGGATGGGGGTATCTTCCCCTCCTCTCGTCTCAAACTGCTTTGACTCCTGTTCCCAGTTCGCAGCTCCAATTAACCCCAGTGCCTCTCAATTTCCGCAGTCAGGGGTGAGGCGAGCCAGGGCACTGCAAGGACAGCTGACCTGAGATCCTGCAAGATCACGCTCTTCCTATAAATAGGAACACTCACATCTGCCCTCAGTGGCAGCTTTGGGGCTGGAATTTGTGCAAAACTAAATGACCAAATCATGTGAAATCAGAGCACAGGCTGTAAAGTAATAATTTATTTCCTGAAATGTAGGAACTTGGTCATCTTTCAGGCTCTCCAGCATGATGAACCAGGTGAGAATCAAACACTAACAACAGGATAATGAGCCATGGCCTTCCCAGAGCTTTTTGTGATAATTATCTTTTAATGTACTGTTTCTAAAAACTGTCATTGGAGTGATCAGTAACCACCGCCCCAAGTCAGAGATTATTAACTTCTATAGAGTTGGCCCACAACTTAAGGTGACCCCATGCACAATGCAACACAACTCTGCCTGATGGTCTTGTGTTATGTTGTTGTTGTTGCTATTTGCCGTCGAGTCGAACCTGACTCATAGTTTCCGAGATGGTATCACTATGGAAGTAGATTGCCCAACCTTCCTTCCAATGAATGGCTGGTGGGTTTGAACCTCCAGCCTTCTGGTTAGCAGTCAAGTGCATTAGGCACTACACAACTGTGCTATGGAAGGCAAGAATTCTATTGCTGAACCACCACTGCCCCCTTATTTTATGGGAAGAGATGCACTTAAATGGGGTGCCTAGATGACTCTCAAGGAACCTGGAGTGGTACAGCAATTAAGCACTCAGCTGCTAACAAAAAGGTTGACAGTTTGAATCCACCCAGTGGCTCCTCAGTATAAAGACCTGGCAATCTCCTTCCGTAGAGATTACAGCCTAGAAAACACTATGGAGCAGTTCTACTCTCTCCCATGGGGTCACTATGAGTTGAAATCAACCCAACAGCCCTGAACAACAATAACAGACAACTCCCTCAGAGGACACATTGCAGGCTTATTGTCTAAATAGATAGCATATGCTTTCCTTCTTGATTTTTTTTTTTTTACCTTTAATAGTGATGCTGTCTTACCAAATGTAATTAAAAATAAAAACAATACTAATCCATCTATAATTGTAAGGAACTCCAACACAATTTTGGTTTTCCTTTATGATGACTCATTTTATACTTAAAAATATAATATTGGTGTTTTCCTCATATTTGGTGCCCACCTATATTAGTTTCCTAGGGCTGCTATAACAAAGTACCACAAATTGCATAACTTAGAAGCGCAGGGATATATTGTCTCACAGCTCTGCAGGTCAGAAGTCTGATTCAGGGTGTTGCCCATGTTGATTCCTTCTGAAGCTCTGAGGGAGAGTATGTTCCTTGCTTCTCTGCTAGCTTCTGAGATGGCCAGCTTATAGATGCAACAGTATCATCTCTGCCTCCATCTGCACATGGTTGTCTTCTCTCCATGAATCTCCTCCTCTTTTATAAGGACAGCACTCAGATGGGATTAGAACCTATCCACTTCCAGTATGACTTCATGTTAATTTAACTGATTGCACTTCAGATATCTTATTTTAAAACAAGATCACACACAAAGGTACTGGGGCTTAGGACTTCAACATATGGTCTGGGGCACACTGCTCAATCCATAGGAGCTCTAGTAGCATAATGCCTAAGGCACTTGACTGCTAACCAGAAGTTTGGTGGTTCAAACCCACCAGCCACTCATCAGAAGGAAGGTTGGGCAATCTACTTCTGTAGTGATACCGCCTTGGAAACCCAAGGAGGGGTTGCTATGAGTTGGAGACAACTCTGCCAGTTCTCAAGGCATATTATGGTATGCCTAGTGAATAAGCCAGTGAAACAGTGTTTCACTGCTATTCATAAGGTTTTCAATAGCCAATATTTTCAGAAGTGTATGCCCACGTCCTTCCTCCCAATCTGTCTTAGTCTGAAAGCTCTGCTGAAACTTGTCCACCATGTGTGACACTGCTGGTGTTTGAAATACCAGTGACATAGCTTCTAGCCTCACAGCAACACACAGGACACCACAGTTTGACAAAATGACAGATGAATGGTAGTCTACTTTGGTCCTGTTGTTAGAAGGGACAAGTCCCTTGGGGAGGAATATCATGCATTTTAAAGTAAAATGTCACTAAAAAAAAGGGGGAAGACCCTCAATGAGATGGATTGACACAGTGACAGAAAAGATGCGCTCAAGCATAGCAACGGTTGTGAGAATGGCACAGGACTGGGCAGTGTTTCATTCTGTTGTACATAGGGTCACTATGAGTCTGAGCCATCTTGATGGCACCTAACAACAATGGCAGCAGCGAGTAATCAACCCATCACAATGCTTTTGGATTAAGGGCTGACCTGGCCATACAATTTTCTGTTTACCCCAACCCTGTGATCATACTAGAGGCTAGTGATGGACCAAATAGGGTTGATCCTTAGGGGAAGTGGCCATGTGTACATAGATTCATGTACCAGTTGTCTCTGCAGAATCCTTCTGTAGCATTAGACAGCTCCTCAGGGATAGAACAGCTTCCCTGGCACCATGAGACACTGAGCAGGGGACACCCATCAGATCTCTGAGCTTTGATTCAGCAGACAGTTAACAAGGCTTTTTGGGTGCCTGGGGATAAAAAGACAATGAAGACATACTCCCTGCCCTAAGGAGCATGGAACCCATGGGCAAGATAGACAGATGATTACACTGGCATGTGGTATGTGCTATGAGAGGGTTCTATGCCCAGGGTGACATACTTTTCCAGGAAAGGGCCAGAGAGTAAATATTTTTCACTTTTGTTGGCTGGACAGTCTCTGTCTACATTATTTCCATGTTGTAGTGAAAGTAGCCATAGACAGTATATAAACAAATGGGTGTGACTGTGTCCTAATAAAACTTTATTTATAATTATGGACAGCCAGCTTGCAGATCCTGGTCTGAGCACTAACTCTGGTCTAAGAAACTGATCCAAATCAGTTTGGGAGCTTTTGAACAATCAGTGTTGGAGAGACTTCCTGAAGAAGTGGGTCCAAGCCAGTTCTTGGAGACTGAGTATGATTTTGTTAGCCAGGTAGGGAGCAAGAATACTCTAGGCAGAAGATGGTTGTGTATGAAAAACATGAAGGATCTCATTTAGGGGTTGGGGATAGCTGGAGCCTCAGCAATTGGACAGCAGGGAGGCCGACAAGTCAACAGGGCCCACTGGGAAATACCATGAACACTTAGGGCTCCTGACTCCCATCTAGAGTGCTCTCCCTCAGACTTTCTTTATTCATTTCATAGCAATTGTCAGAGTTGAAATGGTTCACTGATCTTTCAGCTCATTACCTTGCTAGCTAGCTCCCCAAGAATGCAAGCTCTATGAGGCTCTAGGTCCCACATCTGTCTCAATTCATGGTGGTATCCAACGCTGGAATGGTGCTTGGTACTTAGTACCACCAGTCCCACTTGGTACCATGACTCTTACTCGTGGCCCCTATGTTTGTCAGAGTAGAACTCTGTGCCATAGTTTCCAATGGCTGATTTTTCAGGAGCAGATCATCAGGCCTATCTTCCTAGGCACCTCTGGATGAACTCAAACTTCAAATCTGTTGTTGAGGAACGGAGCATGTCAACCCTCTGCACCACCCTGGGACTCCCTATACTTACTAAGCACTTGGTAAAAGACTGAGTGGAGATCAATCAATTACTCCAAAGGCTTAGTCTAGCTAGCTCAGTTGAGGTCAACTTACAGCTCCTGCTGCTAACTCAGAGCTTCTCAAACATTAATGTAGCTGAGAATCACCCAGGATCTTTTAAAATGCCAATTCTGTCTCAGGAGGTATGGAGTGGGACCCAGGAGACTCTATTTCCAACAAACTGCCAGATACTGCTACTGCTGGTGCTGCTGGCCCATGGGACCCTGAAGGGAAGGGGCTAGAGACACTGCTATTGGAGCTTCCATCTCATAGCCAGGCTCAGCACAGACTGCAACAGCCTCGGCAGTCCTGTGTGTTTCCTAAGGACTTGATGATGATGACCAGGATTTTGGCTTCATTCTCACCAGCTCACCTTACACCCAGCCCTGGTTAGATTTGCACAGTGCCTCTTTAAACAATTTACATAATAGCCTCTTTGTGAAAGGGTCAGGAGAAGAAGAGTGGTGAACACAAAAGATTGTCCCCACCTTGATGACGATAAAACTATAGCCCAGAAAGTCAAAACAGGGTGGCCAAAGCCTCACATAAGCAAGCTTGAGAAGAGAAATCTGTTGCCATGGGGTTGATTTTGATCCCATGTGTGACAGAGTAAAGCTATGCTCCATAGGGTTTTCAGTGGCTTATCTTTCAGCACATCACCATGATTTTCTTCTGAGGTTCCTCTAGGTGTACCTGAACCACCAATTTTTTGGTTAGCAGTTGAGTGTGTTCACCATTTGACCCACCCAGGGACTACAGGCAGAAAGGCTTCACTTACTCCATTGGTTGAGCAGAACTCCCAGAAGAAGGTGGATGGACACTAAAGGTGAGCAGGTGCAGCTGAGCTTCCTGTAGCTCAGGTAATTCTGGGTAGACCTATCCAGAGCTCATTGGACAATCATGGGCCAAAGCGAGTCCACCTAGTAGATCTCTGAAACAGTGGAAGCCGGGTGCATGATCTGGGTACAGGATCCAGGTAGGGAACTAAGGTGCAAACTCGGTTTTTCAGTGACAAGACTGCTTTGCTTTCACAACACATCCAGTCCCACCTCGTGTGAATGAGAACCACACAAAGACAGGAGATTATTTTGAAATTCATCATGCTCTCTCTGAGAACGTTTGTCCAATGTCTGCCCCTTGAGTGCAGGACCAATCAGAATAAACATCTCAAACCAGTCCTTAGAGCTGTTTGCCGCCTGTACCAATCTATTTTAATTTGTACTGTCATCATCATCAACAACAACAACAACGACATTCTCGATTCCAATCCACACTAGACTCCATTTGGCTGTCTTGTCATCCCTCCATTTTCTGCCCACAATGAAAATACTCCCCACCTCTGCTTTTAGCATCCTCATGACTCCCCATGCCATCTGGCATCCCTGTTTATGGGAAATCTGTGTGTGTGTGTGTGTTATTGTGATTTGTGTGAAAGTTTACAGAGTAAATTGGTTTAGATTCAACAATTCATACACGTTTTGTGACATTGATTGAGATCTCCACAATATAATAGCATTCTTTCCATTTCTTCTTTACATTGACTGTTTCCATTCATCCTTCTTTCCCATTCTTTCTTGCCTTCTAAACTGTATCCCAGCAAAAATGCTGCCCTTTTGATCTCATATGGTTGATTGTTCTAAGGTGTGTGTACCTCTAGATGTTGTTGTTCACTTTATAGTCCTGTCTGTCCCTTGGCCAAAAGTTGAGCCACAAGGTTGAGCTCAGTTCCAGGCTTCAAATGTACCTAACGGTCATAGCTTCTGGAGTTCCACCAGTCTCTATCAGACCAGTAAGCCTGGTGTTTCTTTGTGAGAAAGATGTTTTATCCAGCATGTTGACAGTGGTGGGCAGAGACTGGAAGGAGGAGAGAACTGGGGAAATGGGATGGGACAGTAAATATTGTGTTCATCTCACCAATCCTATACCCATCTTAGTGAAGAACTAAAGCAAGAGGAGTCATTGATCAGCTCTTCTGAACATACTGGAAGATGGAAGATTTACAGATGGAGTAGCAAATGTTAATATTTAGGGTAAATGTTGACGGTATCTTCAACTGCACAGGTACTTACAGATGCTTAAGTTAGAGAGATCCACTTGGACATCTACAATTGATTAAACTGGACCCATTCTCCAAGTGATGGCTTTTCACCAATTAGTATTTAAATAATCTGCAAATTCTAGACCATTTGTTCTTGGAGTGGGTCTTCAGGCCAGTAGCATCTGTTTTATCTGGGAACATGTTGTTAGTTGCTGTCCACTTGGCTCCAATTTATGTTGGGTGACCTTTTATATGTAAGAGAACAAAGAGTTGTCCAGTACTGCACCATCTTTGATGAGTAAGGCACATCTGCCCCAAAACATGGTCTTCTAAATCACCTCATATGCATGCAAGACTTGGATAGGGAAAAAGGAAGACAGAAGAATTGATGTCTTCAACTGTGGTGTCAGTGAAGAATATTGAATATTCCATGGACTGCCAGAAGAACAAACAAATCAGTCTTAAAAAAATAAAAAAATACAACCAGAAAGCTCCTTAGAAGCAAGGATAGAGTGACTTTGACTCACTTACTTGGAGCATGTTTGTCATCAGGAAAGACAAATCTCTAGAAAAAGATACCATGCTTGCTAAAGCAGAAGGTGATTGAAAATGAGGGAAGCCCTCAATAAGATGGATTAATAGCCTAAACAATGGACTCAAACTAGAGCTTCAAATCAGTTCTTTCTGGGACTACCCCCTGCGGAGAATGTGCATTTCCACCCCAGATGTAATGAGTCAGAATTTGGATTTTAACAAGAATTACCTGGGGATCTTGTTAAGCTTTAGATTCTTGTTCAGTATATCTGGGGTGGAAATGCACATTCTCAGCAGGTGGTTGAACTCAAATGAACCGGTTTGTGTCCTAAATATACGAGCAATTGTGAAGAAGGAGCAGGGAACTTGTTAGCTATGAAAGGTATGGGCTCCACCCCAGAAGCAGAGACTCAGAATCTCTGGAGGTGGGCCAGCATTCTGTTTTCACAAACTCTGAAGGGGATTCCGATGCCATTCAAGTTTGAGAATCCCTGTCCCAGGCTGTGTGGATCAGATCCCCTTCCCAGATGTCTCTTATTCAGCCTGCCTGTGTGCTTCCATGTGCAACACGTGTACAGGCAATGGGGTTGAAGCCACAGTAATCAAAATGTTGTGAATTCCTTGTGGCTGAGCTAGAATTCACCTTTTCATTATCTTTGAACAAAGGGCGGAGTAAGGAAATGAATTAAATGAAGGAAATTGCAAGGGAGATATTCAAAGGGGAGAAGAGTTTTTGGATACCTTATTACATTAATTGTCTGTATGCAAATCATTTCTTCTAATTACAAGTGAGTCTGGTATTAAAGCAGACCCATCCAAACCTGCATAGAATACTCAAGTCACCTTGTGACTCATGCATGAATGCATTCAAACAAAAATATCCTCAAATTAGGACCCTAGTAGGAAACCCTATGGGGCAGTCCTACTCTGTCATATATGGTTGCTATGAGTCTGAATTGACTCCACGGCACACAACAACAATAACAACAGTACACAGCTGTTAACCAAAAAGTTGAAAATTCAAACCCATGCAGTAAATCCACAGAGGAATGACCTAGTGATCAGCTCCCATAAACATTAAAGCCAAGGAAACCCTATGGGGCAGATCTGCTCCATCACGTGGGGTCCCTATGAGTTGGAATTGACTCAGTGGCACCAGCAACAACAATTTAGTCTGCTTCACCCTCCAACTAGTAAGTAATCCCTTAGAGCGATTACTTGAGGGTAGAACTCTTCATTTTTGTTGATAAATTGCTAATAAAATTCCCATACCTATTACTTCTTCCAACTCCGGACATATAGTTGCAATGGTACCTGAGAAATAATGGAAAATGACGGGCAATAAAGTGTGCCCCAGCTGATAGCCTCATCAGACAAAGTGACAGAAAGTCTCAGGAGGGAGGAACATGCAAATTGGTGAATGTTTCCCTAACCTCGTATTGACTTTGGCTTCTAAAATCAATTTTCTTTATTAGCTGATGAATCTCTGCAAAAGACTTTCAGCATGGAATCTGGATAAATTATTTAAGCAGTAAATTGTTTCCATTCTAACTAGTAATAGCAGGAATATTTAATAGGATAGAACACTAACTAAGGGCTTAGGACAAGGTCACCCTGGCAGGGAAAACAGGATCTTAAAGAACCCACACAGGTATGTCTTTGAAATCAGGATTGGGCAGGGCTCCCCAGCACAAAGCTCCAGGGCTTTCATCTCATACTGTAGACTTAGTGAGGAGGACCTTTTGCAGTTGGGCAGTTTTATATGGTGCAACCTTTATGGTGGCCCTGCAACCAGGTATCTAAGACTCATCATGTGTTGTGTTTACATAAAGGTCAGAATTTGTGTGACATGGAGTAACACAAGGTTTCTTTTTTCTAAGTTTCTGTTTCTTTGTGCTGTTGTAACAGAAATATCACAAGTGGGTGGTTTTAAAGAAAATTTATTTTCTCAAAATTTCAAACCAGAAGGAGGCGGGGCAAGATGGCGGACTAGGCAGAAGGATTGCACAGACCCTCTTCAACAAAGAAAAGGGAAACCAATTAACACAGATACAGAAGATAATCTTGGACCACTGAGCCTTGAAGGAAAGGATGCAGATTTGGACTAAACCCCAACTAGCAGAAGAATTTGCGTGAAAATACC
>NW_006922095.1:290033-303426 GCF_000298275.1 Orycteropus afer afer | reverse complement strand
AAAAAAAAAAAAAAAATTCAAACCAAAATAAATAAATAAATAAAACCCACTCACTGCCACCCAGTTGATTCCAATTCATAGCGACCCCTCCTTGGGTTTCCAAGTCGGTATTTCTATGAAAGTAGATTTCCCATCTTCCTTCAGAGGAGTGGCTGGCAGGTTTGAACCTGCAGCCTTCTGATTAGCAGTCAAATGCCTTAGGCTAGAAATCTGAATGCAGGGCACTATCTCTAGGGGATGGCTATCTCTGTCCATGTGGGGAAAATCCTTGTCTCACTTCTCTAGCATTCTTCTTGGTGTTCCTTAGAGATCTCCACATGGCATCTGTCTTACCCCCATTGATCCTTGCTTCTCTGGGCCTAATCTGCTCTTTTTATATCTCAAAACTGAGTAAGTTTAAGACACACTTTGCACTGATATCATATCATAAACATAATCAAGAAAACTCTATTCCAAAAAGGGATTCCATACGCAGGCATAGGGGTTAGGCTTCCAACACATATTTTGTGTCGATTCATAATACTTTCCTAGAGCTGTCATAACAAAAAATACCACAAGTGGGAGGATATGAAGAAGAGGAATTTATTGTCTCACAGTTTTGGAGGCTGAGAGTCTGAATTCAGGGCCTCTGTGGACCCATGTTCTCTTTCTCTCTGCTAGAGAAGATGCTCCTGGCTTATCTTTCTCAGCTTCAGTAGCCCCAGGCATTTCTTGACTTTCCTTGGCTTGTATTTGGGTCTTCACTTGGTGCCTCCCACTGTGTGTCTCTCTTTATGCATTTTCCCTTTTAATAAGACACCCCTCAGAAGGGATTAGGTTTAGGACCCAACCTACTCCAGTATGGCCTCATTAACAGAACAGAAGACACCCCTATATCCAAACAGGGCTACATTCACAGGTACAGGGGTGAGAAATGCAACACATTTTTTGGAGGATGAAATTCAACTTATAACAGTGTGTTTCTTCATACACCCATGTCCCTTGTGGGGGGTGTTTCTGGTTTTGTTTGTCAGCATCTGTTCCTCCTTTTGCTGATAGCCCAACCTGCATTTTCCTAAGAGTCTGCTCTTTTCTACTTTCAGTTCTTGAATCCATGTAATTTAAATCAACTGACTTAGCCTTGGCTTTCAGAAATACATATTTGAGCCAGGCTTGACCAAGTATCTCATTTCTTTGGCAACCCATCCTCTCCCCTTGCAAGCCAAGGACTCCGGTTTTGGTGTGGAAACATGACCAGGCTAGCCAATCAGAGCATCCCTCCCCACACCTTCATCCCAAGCACAATGTAGGATCCAGTATTGAACAGAAACCTAAGAGACCCCCAGTAACCCTACTCTAGTAATGTTATGTGAACCTATGGGAGAAAAGTACATCTTTTAATCCCTGAACCCCTGAGACAGATTGTGTGGTTAAAACCCTCAGCAGGCAGCAACCCATGATCCCAGAGGAAGAGCTGCCTAGAAACAGGCCACTTGAAGGAAACTAGACCCTTCAAGCCAAGGATGGAGAGAGGAAATGAGAGTTCTCTAGTACTGGATGACCAACACCACTCCGACCCATTGTCCATGAGTTCCCTTGGAAGGCAGAGTTGGGTTTTGCTCACTTCTCCAACAATAATGTCTAGAATCATACCAAGCATGGAATGTTGTTATGGGGCGGGGGGAGAGCATCAAGTTGATTCTGACTCATAACACCCTCATATGACAGAGTAGAATTGCTCCAAAGTTTTTCTTGGCTGTAATCTTTATGGAAATAGATTGTCAGGTCTTTCTGTGGAGCCACTGGGTTTGAACTCCCAGTCCTTTGGATTAGCCAAGCATTTAACCATTGCACCACCAAGTTCCACCTTTGTCATAGAATATTCACTCTCACTGCCCTTGAGTTGGATCCTACTCATAGCGATCCCTCCTTGGGTTTCTGAGGCAGTATCACTATGGAAGTAGCTTGCCCAACCTTCCTTTCAGAGGAGTGGCTGGTGGGTTTGAGCCACCAGCCTTCTGGTTGGCAGTCAAATGCCACCAGAACTCCCTGGCATAAAGTAGGAGCTCAATAATTATGTGTTGAGTGAAGGAAGGAAGAAAGGAAGGCAAGAAGGGCAGGAGGAAGGGAGGGTGGGGGAAAAGAAGGAAGGGAGAGATGATGCCCCATTCTTGGGTAAGCTAGTGGGTGTCTGGCACTTATCAATGAAGAGCCCTCACTAGCCCATGCCTACATGCATCACCTGCCAGATCCACACATACAGTAGTCCAGGACAATGGACCTTGTTAACCACCAGGACACCCTACATCTTTAAACCCAAAGACCATTCTAGTTTTCAATCACTCAAAAGTAAGCTGATATGGCAAAAACAAGCCTAGAGTTTTTTTGTTTTGTTTTGTTTTTTCTCCTTCCATTCCCTCTATAAGTGACACTGATATACTCCAGTAACTTGTCCTTCCAAAAACCTGCCAATTTTTCAATGCAAATCAGTTGCTAACAAAAGACAGGCCTGGATGAATGTGTCTGCTCCTGTATAAGTATTCCATACTCCTTGCTAGGGCTTCCAAGGGAATATTGATTGGAAGTCACCTGATATTTAGGTTTCATCAAAAGATTCACAAATGAGCTTAAAGTTCCATGACAAACCGGTGTCAGAATCCTTTTGTGTTGCATTTGCACAAAGAAACAGAGATCTGTGAGTCTGATGAATTGAAGAATTCATTGGCAGACATTGGCAGGAGATGGCGTCAGGGTTGAATCCCAAATCTTTGAAGGTCAAATAAGGGGTTTGTGTGTGGTAGGGAGACAGAGGGACTCTAGGGTTGGGGACCAATTATTCCCATTCACTCAGGTCTGAAGGGGTAGCAGGGACAGAGTTGAAGTGGTCTTGGGCTACCCTCAGCCCACTGCCCATGGGGACAGGCATGCAAGCCAAGGTAGCACACACTCTCCCCTCCCTTTCACGATGCAGCAGGACCAACCACCCCCTTCCCTTCTGAAGATTAACTCCTCCAGAACATGAGGAAGTTTCCATTAAAATCAGCTGATGAAAGTGGTATTAATAGGACATGATGACCTTTTTAACGGGGCTTGGTCATGGTCCTTTGACTGAGATCACCTCACAGGAAAGTATATAGGTGAGAGAGTGGGGACAGACAGGGCAGAGGGCTACATGGGCCCGATTTAAATTTAATACTTGATGATTTCATTTTTCACTGTGACTTAAAGCTGATCTCTGATTTGGGGCTCTTCACTTTTTTCTGCCATATCATCCATACCCTCTGAGAAGATTCTTTTTATTCCTTCCAAGGTGCATCCTTTCATGCTCACTTGAGATTCAAGATCAACAGCAAGTATCCCTGGGTGAAGCAAATGGTTAAAGTGCTTGGCTGCTAACCAAAAAGTTGGTGGTTTGAGTCCACCCAAAGATGCCTCAGAAGAAAGTCCTGGCTATCTACTTCTAAAAAGTCAGCCATTGAAAACCATATGGAGCACAGTTCTACTGTGACACACATGAGGTCACCATGAGTTGGAGTCAACTCAACAGCAGCTGGTTAAAAGCCAGAAGATAGGGCTGTGCCTTATCATTTACTGCCTTGTGGAAGGTAGTTGAGAAATTGCCAAGGGAAAGATCAATCAGTTTATCAGTGGTCTCTGCACATACAGACTCCACAGAATTCACCATAGCCCTAGATGCCACACTTAAATCACTTGCCACAGGTGGTGAACAGGAATGGAAGTCAGCCTGTGGCCAGCATGAGCAGAGGGGAGTCAGCTCTGCCCACTGATATCCATGTGGCATCTGTCTTCCTCTGAGCCATCTCTCCTCAGCCTTCTCCTTATATGTACTTTTGGATATGTAGCACCGTTTGCTTAGAGAACTCTGCTTTTCCAAGCCCCTGGATGTCATTTTATCTTATTTTATTAAATTTCAGATTGTTGTTAGTCCTTATGGAGTCAACATCGAACCATGGTGACCCAATGCACAACAGAACAAAATGTTGCCTGGCCCTGTGCCATATTCATGATCATTGACATGCTTGAGTTCACTGTTGTGGCCACTGTGTATTCTGTGCCTTCCAACCCAGCAGGTTCATCTCCCAACTCTATACCAGGTAATATTCTGTTGTGATCCATGGGATTTTTATTGTCTAATTTTTGGAAATAGATCACCAGATGGTTTTTCCTAGTCAGTCTTAGTTTCTTCTGCTGAAGCCTGTTCACCATGAGTGACCTTGTTGGTATTTGAGATATTGGTGGTATAGCTTCCAGCTTCATAGCAACATGTAAACCACCAATATTAACCATATGTACTATGTACCATTACGCTATGTGCCTTGGAGTCATACCTGACTCATAGTGACCCAAGGAGTTGGGTTTCTGAGGCAGTATCACTACGGAAGTAGATTGCCCAACCTTCCTTCCAAGGAGTGGCTAGTGGGTTTGAACCGCCAGCCCTCTGGTTAGCAGTCAAGTGCCTTAGGCACTACACTACCAAAGCTCCTATGTACCATCATGTACTACTAATATGAAAACTGGCAGATACTGGTAAAAATTTCAGGTATATGATTTTTATAAAAAATTTTATTGTGGTCAAAGATATTTAACATAACATTTTCCAATTAAATCATTTTTATGAGTAACATTTAGTGACATTAATTATATTCACTATGTATTTCAACTACCATCACTATGCATTTCCAATTTTTTTTCATCACCCATAAGAGAAACTAGTACACCTTAAGCAGTAACTCCTCATTTCTCCCTCCCACCTGCCTCTGGTAATCACTAATTTGCATTTGCCTATTCTAGGTATTTCATGCAAATAGGGTCATACAAGAGCCCTGATGGCACGATGGGTAAGCCTTTAGCAGCTAACTGAAAGGTTAGAGGTTCAAATCCACCAGCCACTTTGTGGGCAAATGATGAGGCAGTATAGTTCTGTAAAGATTAAACCCGCTGCCACTGCATTGATTCTAACTCATAGCAACCCTGCAGGGCAGAGTAGAACTGCCTCATATGATTTCCAAGACTGTAAATCTTTACCTAAGCAGAATGCCACATCTTTCTCCCATAGAGTGGCTGGTGAGTTTGAACTGCTGAACTTTTGGTTACCAGCTGAATGCTTTAAACACCAAGCCACTAGAGTTCCTTTCTGTAAACATTATGGCCTTGGAAAGCCTATAAGCAGTTCTACTCTGTCTTATAGGGTCATTATGAGTTGGAATCAACTTTATGGCAATGGGTTTGGGTTTTTTGGTTTAGGATCATACAATATTAGTCCTTTTATGTCTTGCTTATTTCACTTAGCTTCATGTTTTCAAAATTAAGCCATGTTGTAGCATGTATTATAACTTCATTTCTCTTTGTGGCTAAATAGTATTCCATTGTATGCATATACCACATGCTGTTTACCCATTACTTCATCCATGAATGCTTGGTTTGTTCACACCTTTTGTCAAAACCTTGAATTTTCACCAAGTCTCGTCAAGTTGCTTTTGGGGGCTGGCTTCTGATCATCCTTGTAGCTCTCTTTTTCCCATAAAGACTTATTCTGCTCACTAACACTGAGATGGCTGGGGAGCAGCCAGAATGTCTGTCAGACTATTGGGCTGCCTCCCAAATTCATGTATAGAGTTCACTTGTTTGACTGGCAGCCTCAGGGTGTGGTCTTGTATGTCACCCTTGTTCGTATCAACACCTTCCTTGGGCAGGCCAAGTGAGAAAGCTTGCCACTGGCCACCTAACAACATTAGTCTTTCACTTGAACATGAACTCAAGCATGGCTATAGCAGAAGGTCATCACTAGCACATCAAAATCTGCCCTATTGAAAGGGTCTTAAGTGGAGAAATCTGATGAGTGAGCACCATCACCAGAGCAAAGAGAGTATGGAGAGTAACACTCCACTGGATGATCTTCCGCAGCAACCATGGCACTGGGCTGGGGAATGAGCTCTCATTCCCCTTCTCTGGCTGGGGAGTCCCTGGGTAGTACAAATGGTTAACATACTCTCTGTTAACTAAAAGGTTGGAGGCTCAAGTCCACCTACAGCCTCCTTGGGAGAAAAGCCTGGAGATTGATCTTCAGTACTTCCAAAACGTAGCCACTGAAAACCCTATGGCACATATGGGGTTGTCATGAGTCAGAGTTGACTTGATGACAACTGGTTTGTTATGAGTCAGAGTTGACTTGATGACAACTGGTTTGTTTTGGGGTTTCATTGATTGGAAACATCTCCCAAACTAATTTCACATTCTTCTTCATAAACTTTCTTTTCTCCAAATATGAAACATTGAATAGTTTTTTCCCCTGCATCTTCTATTTCTATTTTCCCTGACTTTACCTTTTCTTGGCCTGAACTACACTGTTTAAGTTGCTCCACAAAGGTCCAGGGGAAAGGCTATGAAATAGTTCTTTCAGAGGGACATTCGAACAACAAGAAAATATGGTCTTCATCCACTCAGAACTCAGAGACCAGTATAGGGTTGGCAATCCCACTCTGTTTTGTAGTGAGGTGGTGCCCAGCAAGTAGATCATGGTCACAGGGATGAGAGGTTACCTTTGATCAAGGGGACCTGACTTATGATCTTGTAAAAGAGGAGAAGGAAATGAACAGGTGTGGAAGGAAGAGGGCCATGTGAGAACAGAGACAGAGATCAAAATGATGCTGTACCTGCAAGGCAAGGAGCCCCAGAAGCTAAGAGATAAGAATTGCTGTTCCCTTAGAGCCTTTAGAGACGGTCCAGCCCTATAGAGACCCTAGATTTGAACTTCTGGCTTCCACAACTGTGAAAGAACTAATTTCTGTTAAAGCCACTCAGTCTGTGGCATTTTGGCACAGCAGACCTAAGATATCAATGCACTGAGGAAATACTGGGGGCTGCAGTTTGCTCAGGGAGGGAATTGATGACAATATGGACAGGACAGGAGATCTTCTGTGATGTTCCAGGACACCTGCACTGAGAAAGAATGATGACATTCATCCAACAAGGCATGGGCTCACGTGGGGAAGTGGTCCCAGCCAAAGCAGGGAGGGTGAGTTGGAAAGAAGCAAGACCAAGTCAGGGGATGGTTGGCAAACACTGCGTTCCTCTCCACCAACATTGGTGGCTTTTGTTATACACCACCCCTTCTCTTTCCATCAGGTGCTTGTTGTTGTGGTTAGATGCCATAGAATCATCTTTAACTTATAGTGACCCTACAACAGAACAAAACACTGCCCTGTTCTGCACCAGCCTCACAATCCTTGCTATACCTGAGCCCATCATTGCAGCCATTGTGTCAATCCACCTTGTTGAGGACCTTCCCCTTTTTCGTTGACCCTCCACTTTACCAGCTTGATATCCTTCTCCAGGGAATGGTCCTTTCTGACAACATGATCAAAGTAAGTGAGACAAAGTCTGGCCATTCTCACTTCCAAGGAGCATTCCAGATGTACTTCTTCCAGGACAAATTTGTTAGCTCTTTTAGCAGTCCATGGTACTTTCAGCGTTCTTTGCCAAAACCACAATTCAAAAGCATCAACTCTTCTTCAGTCTTCCTTATTCATTGTCCAGTTCTCACATGCATATGAGGTTATTGAAAATACCATGGCTTGGGTTAGATGCTCCTTAGTCTTCAAGGAAACATCTTTGCTCTTCAGCACTTAAAGGGGGTCTTTTTCAGGTGCCTGGGTGGAGCAAGGGAGCTCTGGTGGTGTAGTGGCTAAGGCATTTGACTGCTAACCAGAAGGGCTGGTGGTTTAAACCCACCAGCTACTCCTCGGATGGAAGGTTGGGCAATCTACTTCCATAGAGATACTGCCTTGTAAACCCAGGAAGGGGTTTCTATGAGTCAAATTGGCTTGATGGCAGTGAACACAGTGAGAACTAGTTGGAGCAAAAATTTCCCTAGGCTGTGAACAGAAATGTTGTAGGTTTGAACCCACCCAGTGATGCCAAGGAAGAAAGGCCTGTCAATCTGCTTCCATAAAGATGACAACCAAGAAAACCCTATGGAGCACAGTTCTACTCTGCAGCATATGAGGTCTTCATGAGTCAGAATTGAGTTAGTGGATAACAGGGTCTGTTTCCATCTTTCCTCTCAGAAGGATTTATTGAGGACCCTCCAGTATCAGGGGCCTCAGACACCAGTGAAGGACAGGCAGAGTCCTCCCATGGAGTCCTCAAATACATCTTTGCTGCAATGACCTGTCCTGAGGCCTCTTAGGGAGCCCAGAGGGGTCCCCTGTGGTCTGAGCTTTGCAGAACTGGAGAGGCCTATCTACATCAGTAGCGAGAAGCCTGCATCTGCCAGCTTCCCAACTCCAGCTTGGCAGGGACAGGACTTTACGTTTCCTGGGGGATACAGGTAGAGCTACCAGGGCCCAATGAGTCATTATGTTACTGTTTCCCACCCAGCCCTCACTCCCCAAGATGACTGCAGCAAGGAGGGGTCAGAGTCTGCCACTACAAAGAAGACCATGATTAAAGGAACCACAAGTGGGTTGCCTACAGAAATTAACTCTATGCTGAATGGATGTCTGATGAACTTGTGTTTAGGAACTGAGGTAAATGCACCCAATTGTACACAGCAGGCATGTGGCTACCTGGATTAGCCACGCCCACCCTTGGCAGGATTCAGGCTGCTGAGGGTCCCATTCATTAACGAACTTTGGGTAGACATGTGCTTGGCATTGATGAAACCACTGTTTTTATCTCAGGATGATTTGTGTCTGATTGGTTAAAATGTTAAGAATATTTACACTTGTCTTCCTGCTTCTCAGCATTGCAAGGGCTGTTTAACTGTCTTTACCGGCATTTGCCTTTGTGATTTACAAAGTGCTGTTTCTAAGATGTCTCATTGGGAGCAGGCGATTAGGAGCGCACATGTGTCTTCCAAGAGCTGCGCAGCCTGTAAGCTCCTCACGTGCTACAGTTCATTTCCACTTTGTACTAAGCTTTTTGCAAATAAAAGGCAGTCACAGTGTCAGACACACACAGCTCACACTGCAAACACATGGCTCAGTGCTTTGATGCAGGAACATAATCTTGCTAAGGACTATCCCATCGAGCTCCTTGTCTGGCAGTGAACCATGGCTCCCAGGGGCTCAAGTGCATGCTTCCCTCACCTGTGGACTGAAAGAGACCCATTGCCTATGGCTTCCTACCTATCTCAGCATCCTGGGGTTGCTCTAGCAATACATAAAGGATGTGGCTTTAAAAGAACAGAAATCATTTGTCTCTCAGTTATTGGGACTATTGTTTACTGTTGTTAGGTGCCCTGAAGTTGGTTCCCACTCATAGAGACCCTATATACAATGGAAAATAAACATTGCCCAGTCCTGCACTATCCTCAAAATCTTTGCTGTGTTTGAGCCAGTTGTTGTAGCAAATGTTTCAGTCCATCTCATTGGATTCCTCTTTTTCCCTGACCCTCTACTTTACCAAGGAAATCTGGTAGCATAGTACCTAAGGCACTTGACAGCTAACCAGAAGGCTGGCGGTTCAAATCCACCAGCCACTCCTCAGAAGGAAGGTTGGGAAATCTACTTCTATAGTGATACTGCCTCAGCAACCCAAAGAGGGGTCACTATGAGTTGGGTCCATCTCAACAGCACATAACAACAACAACTACTTTACCAAACATGATATCCTTCTCCAGAAAATGATCTCTCCTGATAACATGACCAAAGTATCTGAGATAAAGTCTCACCAGCCTCACTTCTAAGGAACATTCTGGTTGTCTGTCTTCCAAAACAGATTTGTTCATTCTATTGGCAGTCCATGATATATTTAATATTCTTTACCAACATCATAATTCAAAAGCATCAGTTCTTCTTCAGTCTTCTTTTTTAATCGTCCAGTTTTCACATGCATATGAAGTAGTTAAAATGCCCTGGCTTAGGTCAGATGCACCTCAGTCCTCAGGATATCTTTTCTTTTGAACACTTTAAAGAGGTCTTTTACAGAAGATTTGACCAATGAAATATGTCATTTGATTTCTTGACTTCTGTTTCCATGAGTGTTGATTGTGGATCTAAGGAAAATGAAATCCTTGACAACTTCCACCTTTCCTCTATTTATCATGATGTTGCCTCTTGGTTCAGTTGTGATTTTTGTTCTTTTAAGGTGTAGTCCAAACTGAAGGCTTTGATCTTCATCAGTAAGTACTTCCAGTTATCTTCACTTCCAGCAAGCAAGATTGTGTCATCTGCATATTGCAGGTTGTCAGTGAGTCTTCCTCCAATCCTAACGCCACATTCTTCTTCATATAGTCCAGCTTCCTGCATTATTTGCCCAGTATATAGATTTAAAAACATGGTGAAAGGACACAACCCTGAAACACACCTTTCTTGATTTTAAACCATGCAACATCCCCTTGTTCTGTTTGAACAACAGCCTCTTGGTCTATTTACAGGTTCCTCATGAGCATAATTAAGTGTTCTGGAATTCCTGTTCTTTGCAATGTTATCCATAATTTGTTATGATACCCCACAGTCAAATGCTTTTGCATAGTCAATAAAACACAGGTAAACATCTATCTAGTATCCTCTGCTTTCAGCCAGGATCTGTGTGATATCAGCAATGACATTCTTCATTCCAAGTCTTCTTCTGAATCTGGTTTGAATTTCTGCCAGTTCTCTGTGGATGTCCTGCTGCAAGTGGTTTTGAATTATCTTCAACAAATTTCTACTTGTGTGTGATATTAATGATACTGTTTGATAATTTCTGCATTCCATTGGACCACTTTTCTTTGGAATGAGCACAAATATGGATCTCTTCCAGTCAATTGGGCAAGAAGCTGTCTTCCAAATTTCCTGGCAGCATTGCATCCGTGTGTTGAAACATCTCTATTGGTATTCTATCAATTCCTTGAGCTTTGTTTTCACCAATGCCTTCAGTGAAGCATGGATTTCTTCCATGAGTCTTTAATTACATGCTACCTCCTGCAATGGTTGAACCAATTCTTTTTGGTACAGTGACTCTTTGTATTCCTTCCATCTTCAATAGATTTTTCCTGCGTTGTTGAATATTTTGCCGTAGAATCTTTCAGTATTACAACTCGAGGTGTGAATTTTCCTTCAGTTCTTTCAGCCTGAGAAATGCTGATCTTGTTCTTCCCTTTTGATTTTCTAACTCCAAGTGTTTCATTATAATATTTTATATTTCATTATAATATTTTACTTTGTCTTCTTGAGCCCCTCTTTGCAAGCTTTTGTTCAGTCTTTTACTTCATTTGTTCTATTTCTTTAGCTACTATGCATTCAAGAGCACGTTTCAGAGTCTCTTCTAACATCCTTTTTGGTCTTTTATTTCTTTCTTGTTTTTTTAACAATGTTTTGCTCTATTCGTGTATGAAATGCTTAATGTCATCTGATAACTTTCCTGGTCTTCAGTCATTAGAGTTCAATGAGTTAAATGTATTCTTGAGATGATCTCTAAATTCAGGTGGGATTTACTCAAGCTTATACTTTGGCTTTTGTGGACTGTTTTTAATTTTCTTCAGCTTAAACTTGTATTTTCATAGGAACATTTGATGATATGGTCCACAGTTAGCCCCTGGCCCTGTTCTGAATGATATTATTGAGCTTTTCCATAGTTTCTTTGCACAGATGTAGTCAGTTTGATTCCTATGTATTCCATTTGGCAAGGTTCACTTGTATAGTCACTGCTTATGTTGTTGAGAAAAAAAAGGTATTTGCAAAGAATAAGTGACTGGTCTTACAAAATTCTATCATGCTATCTCTGGCATCATTTCTGTCACTAAAGCCGTATTTTCCAAGTACCAATCATTCATCTTTGTTCCAACTTTTCCATTCCAGTCACCAATAATTAAGACTGCAACTTGATTGCATGTTTGGTCAATTTCAGACTGCAGAAGTTGGTAAAAACTTTCAGTTTCTTCATCTTTGACAGTAGTGTTTGTTTTGTCCTTGGCTTGTAGATGAATCCGCATATACTGCCTTCTCCCTATGTTTTACTTGGTTACCCTATATGCCCTTCTCTTTTATAAGACACCACTTAAAGGGATTAGGACTAAGACTCACTCTACTCCTGTATAGTGTTAACTGATAACATTTTCAAAGAAAAATTCTATTTCCCCAAACGAGGTCACATTTACAGGAACAAGAGTTAGGACTGCAACATGCCATTTAGGGGACTCAGTTCCATCTCTAACAGTGCCTTTCACCTTCACTAGGGTCAAGGGAGGAAAGAGGACTCACTGACCTCCTGATGTGCCCCTGCCCTCCAGGTCTACCAGATGGGCTGAGTATGTACCAAGAAGGGGATTTTAGAGTCCCCCAAATGAGAGCAGTTGTGTATCCCAAATGTGAGCAATCAGCCTGCACCTAACCATCAGCCACCTGACAACAGAGCCAGGGAAGTTGCATGCAGCCTTCCTTGGAAAAAACATAGCATTTAAAGCAATGAGGCTTCTTGTGACTGAGAGGATTAAGGAGAAATGTGGCACACCCGAGGTGATGATTAATATGCTTATTTTTTCCATCCAGAGTTACTTCAGATCTGTCTCAGCTATTTCTTAGGATGCTCTCCAATGTTCCATGTTTAAAGTTGGGGTGTGTGTGGACACTAGACATAGGTGGGCACTTGGACACTCACTCATCAGACACAGCTCAGGTCTTCATTAGGGATGATGTAGTGTCAAGGTGGGTGATATACAGAGACTTAACACCTGGGCTTTGCTCACAGCAAGCCAATGAGGCTGTCACATCACTCCAACCTCCTGAGCATGTCAGCCCCTCTTCTGATTCTTCTAGTTCAGGAGTCAGCGCAATCTGGTGTAGCCAAATTTGGCTTCCTTCTCTTTGTGTCCAGCCTTGTGTGATCTTGGGAATGTCCTTCATACTTCATCTGGAAAGCAGAAGCTTTAACCTTGACCATCACAGAGATACTGACCTCAGATCCAGGGTCTGACTTTTGCCAGGGCAGTGGCCACCCAGATCCACACCTGTGCCCCAATGAGGGGACCAGAGGCTGCAGGATCAGAGCACTCTCTTGCTCCCAAGGATAAGGGGGAGGGGTCTGTTTCAGGAGCCCCCCCGCCCCAGATGTCTGCTGCTAATGTCAGGTCACAATTCCCATGGAAAAGTCATTTCAAGCCGCCTTGAAGCAGAGCCTGTTCTCAGTTCAACATGGGCCATTGCTTCCCCCCCCGCCCAGAAAGCTATTTTGCTGGAAGAGAAGCCTATTTATTTATTTATTGACTGGGTAATAGAAACCCTTGCCTGCTCCACTTCCATCTTTATATACAAATTGCATTGAGATGGTTAGACCTGCTCCCTTCTCATTATAAACATGAATAGGAATTAGCTGGATTCATATTGATAGACAAAAAAGATGATCCAGAAGGAGGGGCTATCTCTTGGGGTCTTGGGACCTTACATTTGGATCCTGAGACAGAAAGTACCTA
>NW_006922095.1:284851-289805 GCF_000298275.1 Orycteropus afer afer | reverse complement strand
GTCCATTTGGGGAGTCACTGCCCCACTGTGGCCTCACTGTCCTCCTCTCTAAAGGACAGAGAGGGACAAGCTGAATTTCTGCACCTGTCCACCCCTAATAGTGAGCTCCTCCATGGACCTCAGCTATGAGTCAGTCACTGGGCTGCTGACTGTAGGTATGGGCACTAGGATGGGTTTTCAGAAAGGTGAGGGATTACGGGGCCAGAGTTGCTGGAGATAAGTGTGATCAGGGGAGCTCTCCATATGCCACTAAGGGTCCCAGTTGTCCTCAATCTCCCCTTTCAATGTTCTCCCAGCCCTCTCCTCCCTTCCTGGCTCTGTGGGGCTGGAAAGAGGGAGAAGAACACTGTACCCACTCTGTCTCTCTGGGGTGCAGCATTCATCCCTTCCTCTGAGGAGGATGCACTGGCACAAAAAGGGGGTTTTCTCCAAAGGCAGTGATCAGTCCTGGAGAGCCCTTTCCTATGACACTGCTAATATACTGACTTTACAGCTTTTCCGGGTTGAAACTGCAGAGGGAGGGAAGAGGGAGTGGAAGGTTCCTTGAAATGCAAATCACACCACCAGGCAGGTGGATGTATGGTGGCTGCAAGATGTTGGATAAGTCATTAAGATGCAGTCCCACCCTTCCTGGACCTGAATCTTCATTTATTTCCTGAACCTCAGTAGTTCATATAGTTCAGACAGGATGAGGAAGATGGGATGGAGGGCAGTACACACACATGGGAGTACCATGAGTTGCATCAGCAGATGACAATTGGTTCTGGCCCACCCACCCATGCCTGCACTTGCCCTGCACCTTTCTCTCTGAGTCCCAGGTAAGGGCCACAGAGATGGCAGCTAGTCAGTGGCAGTTGGTGGAAATGAAAGTTGGAGCCCATTTCCTGCTTGCCAAGCATACAAAGGGAGTACAGGAGAGAAGTTGCAAGATAATGGGAGAAACATGAAGGGGAGACAAGGCTCTGGGGACATATAGGAGGTCAACAGACCAACAAACTCCCTATTTGTCCACATGCTCTATGGTTCCCAGACTTCTGGGCTCTTCCATGACCACTTCCAAACCCTGCAACCTCTCCCATTTCATTTAAGCCAATTCAAGTTAGTTCTTTTTTTCTTTTTTAAGCACCTTTTTTTTAAATTTTCCCATCTGTAACTTAAAATAATTTTCAAATATTAATACATATTTTAATGATGTCAAGAATTAATTAATCTTTATAACCTACAATTTAAACAACTCTCCACCCCCAAAAAATATATCATTAATATCACATACAAGTAAAAATTTTTCAATAATACAAAAACAGCTACAGTAGTATATTGACAGAGACCTACCAGAAATTCAAGGCAGATTCAGAAGACAAAGAACAAGGGATATCATTGCTGATGTCAGATGGCTCTTGGTGGAAAGCAAAGGATACCAAAAAGATGTTTACCTGTGTTTTATTGACTACCATTCACCTGTGTGAATCATAACAAATTATAAATGATATTTTAAAGAATGGGAATCACAGAACACTTAATTATGCTCATGAGGAGCCTGTGCATAGACCAAGCTTCCATCATTTAAACAGAACAATGGGATACCGCATGGTTTAAGATCAGGAAAGGTGTGTATGAGGGTTGTGTCTTTTCAACATACTCATTAAATCTGTAGGATGAGCAAGAAGCTAGACTATATGAAGAAGATCATGGCATCAGGATTGGAGGAAGACTCATTAACAACCTGTGATAAGTAGATGACACAACCTTGGAAGTAAGAATGGGCAGGCTTTGTCTCACCTACTTTGTTCATATTGTCAGAAGGAACCATTCTCTGGAGAAGGATATCATGTTTGGTAAAGTGAAGGGTCAGTGAAAAAGGGGAAGGTCCTCAACAAGATGGATTGACACAGTGACTACAACTATGGGCTCAGGTATATAGCAAGGGCTGTGAGGCTGACACAGGACCAGGCAGTGCTTCATTCTTCTGTGTATAGGGTCGCTATCAGTTGGAGACAACTCGACAGCACCTAACAACTAACAACAACAACATATACATGCAAAAAGCTAGACAATGAATAATGAAGACCAAAGAAGAAATGACATCTTGAATTATGATGTTGGTGAAGAATATTGAACATATCATGGACTACCAGAAAAATGAACAAGTCTGTCTTGGAAAAAATATAACCAGAATGCTCCTAAGAAGTGAGGATAGTGAGACTTCATCTCATGTACGTGGATATGTTATCAGGAGGGACAAGTCCTCAGAAGAGGCCACTGTGGTTGGTAAAGTAAAGGGTGACTGAAAAACAGGAAGACACTCATTGAGATAGATTGACACAGTGGCTCCAATGATGGGTTCAAGCATAGCAAGGATTGTGAGGAGGTGCAGGTTGGGGCACTGCTTTGTTCTGTTGTGTATAGGGTCACTATGCATTGGAACTGACTAGACAGCACAAAACAACAATTCAGTAATCTGAATAAGGCACTGTCTTTTTCAAACTTATATTGAATTAGTTTCTTTTCCCTCCAACCAAAGGTCTTTGAAGCTACTCTTTCTGCCCAGAGATTATTTACTGTATACAGGAGCTGGACACGTGTGCACTTCCCCTTGCCTTTCTCAATGTTAAAGGTGTCCTGGGCTAGGGAGGCCCATACAGTGGTCAGAGGACACAGAGCTCAATCTCCCTGAGCTGTGTGGTCCTAGGACCACGCTTCCTCTCTCTGAGCTCTGGGTTCCCACTCCACCATGACCTCCTCAGAGCACATTGTGAAAGGCAGTTAAATCACACCAGCAAATCTTCAGCATTCGCTCTCACACAGTGAAGACTGGACTGCTGACTCCATTCACTCCCTGCAGCCAAGGAGTCAAGAAAGACAGAATGAAATCATACTTATTGGGATGTGGCTCTAGAGAGGTGAGACTCTGAGCTTCTGTAAGAGAGAAGGGAATTGGAAAGAGGCCAGGTGAAAGGCTGGAGGGCAAAAAGTCTCTCCTGGCAGTCTGGAGTCCCAAGAGCTCTTACAGCTGTGCCTATGGTTCTGGGAGCCTGCCTCACTCCAGTATATTTCCAGCAAATATCCTTTTTTTTTTTTTTTTTTGCCTGAGCTAGTTTGAGTTGGAAGAACCCTGGGTGGCACAAATGGTTTGACTTGACAACTAACAAAAAGATTGGTAGTTTGGATTCTTTTGCCACAAAAGAAAGACCTGGTGGTCTGCTTCCACAAAGATCACAGCCAAGAAAACAGAGCAGTTCAACTCAGCAGCACATGGGGTCTCCATGAGTGGGAATTGACTCAAAGCAATGAATTTGGCTTTTGTTTTGTCTTTTATTTTCATTTGAGTTGAGTTTCAGTCACTTACAACCCAGAATCCTGACTCATGGGCTATGTTTGGTGCACTGTAGATTTCAATACACTCTAAATTTTTGACCCCAGGGAGGTAGGACAAATGGTGGTTTTGAATCTTAGAAGAGCAAGGCTATGGTCCCTGTTGTGCCACTGAGTGACCACATTCAATGAACTCTGGGCCTCGCCCGCCCGCTCCCTTCGAGAATGAATATGGTAATGCACACTCTAACTTCCAGCTCTGTCCAGTGCCTCTGAGGAGGTAACAGTTGTGAAATTATCTTTAACTGATGAAAGTTGCACAAAATAAAGGGTATTCTTATCTTCACAGGTCCAGTCTGTGTGTTTCCACTGATGATTTGCCTCTAATATCAATCCTTCACCCTTGCTGGTTGTGTCTGCATCAGCACTAGAGAGCTGGAAGCAGGAAGTTTGCTGAACATGGGTTTTCTCCTTCCTTTTGTTTGGACAAATTGTCCTGACACAACTATTTACAGTACCTGTGACTTTCTTTGCAGCCATGTCTCCAAAAAGGGTATAATGCCCTGGCGTCACCTTCTGTGCCTGGCTCTCCCCCAGGATGTTAATATCCCTATGGCACCTCCTGCTAGGAGTGATAATGTCACCACTGCTGAGTCTCACACATGTACCCTCCCTGCCAGCCCTCCCTGAGAAAGACAGCTTGCATTCAGCCCCACAAGTCATCAAGGAAATAATGAGTCAGAATAGACTCTTCCGGTGCTGCAGCCCCCAGAACCTCCTGTAACTCCACAGCCTGCAGTGAGGCCAAGGCCCCTGGTGCTTGGAGCAGAATGGTCCTGAAGGAGCTAGATGTGGACTAAGCAGAGGTCAGAAAGAAAAATTATGGATTCAGAGATATCTCCAAAGGCATCATCTCTGAAGCAACTTCTGAGCAGCGTTTTGCAGAACATGAAGGATCTTTCTAGAGACTTTACTGGGTGGTCCATCTACCATGTGTCCTAGAGTGTTGAACTCTTGAGGCTCTTTCCTTCTTTAGAAGATTTTCTTCTGCTTGCCATCAGGGTAAACCAAATCACCTCAGCCTTCTCACAACCCCCAGTTCCAACAAAGATGGTGGCCACTCTGGCACAGAGACTGCATCATGACTGTTTCCAACACAAATGCCTCGGGCACCAGCTCTCTCCCCCATGTTGTATCTACCCCCTGGATGAAGCCTGTTTATTAACTATATGTTTATATTGACTACCTGCTGTCTGCCCATCTGTCCTATTGTGGCTAGTGTGTTACTATGATGCTGGAAGTGATGCCACCAGTATTTCAAATACCAGCAGCCTTGCCCACAGTGGACAGATTTCAGCAGAGCTTCTAGACTGAGAAAGACCAGGAAGAAAGGTCTGGTGATTTACTTCTGAAAATCAGCTAGTGGAAACTCTGGATCACGATAGAATACAGCCCAATATAGTGCTGAAAGAGCAGCCACCTAGGTTAGAAGACACTCAAAATACACAGTGGCCTCATACATACTAACAATTGTGATAATGTGAGAAACCAAAAGAACTCCAAACTCACTGCTGTCGAATCAGATCCAACTCATAGCAACCCCCCCTTGGGTTTCCAAAGTGGTATCACTATGGAAGCAGAT
>NW_006922095.1:278963-283696 GCF_000298275.1 Orycteropus afer afer | reverse complement strand
CTCTGAAAGTTCATGACATGCAAATCACAGGAAATGGAATTGTCAGCTATTTTCCTTGGAACGCTGTCTCTCTTTCTCTGCCTCCCTCTTGCTCCAAGTGCTCTCTGTAAGATGAGTTCTCTCTGGTGTTGAAGCCTCAACGGTGACAGTGGTCTAGACTTGACAAGGCATTCAAGGACAGTTGTCTTCAGGGCCTTTCTTATTTTCCTGTGGCGATAGTCGCTAACAATGCATTAGGGGGAAGGTTAACTGATATTTCTATTGTGAGACTCTGAGGGTCCCCAAGCAGCAGCTGTTTGAGGATGAGTGCATTTTTATTTTTATTCCCCCTCTTGCAATCTCACCATTTGTCACTGAGGTTTTCTTTTTTTCTTTTTTTTCATTACACTTCAGATCTTTAAAGTCGCGTGGTGGAAAGACTTCAGAGCCTACGTGCACTTCCTTCTCATTGCTCTGCTATTTGCTGCTTCTTTAGGGAGGGTGTGGGGAGAATGACAAGAAGCTGGAGCGAAGGGAGTGGGGAAGTTATTCTCTTAGAGGCAGGGATGCCTGCAACTTATCCAGTCTCATGGGGCCCCATGCTCCAAAGGGGCCGTGTTTGAAATTCTTAATAATCCTTGATCGAGGGACCTTGTCTTTCATTTTGCCCTGAGCCCTGCAAATTATATGCCTGGCCTTTATTACAGGGTCTGAACTATATATCCTGAATGCAGAAGAAAATTCGTCACCATTTCAGAGAGAAAGGGCCCATCGGAGGAGCAAGAGCAGAGGTAATGAGCCTAAATTTTGCTGCTGTTAGCTGTCTTCAAGTCAGTCCTTGACTTATGGTGATCCTATGCACAGTGGAATGAAATGCTGCCAAGTTCTATGCCATTCCTAAGATCAGTTGCACATCGCACCACTTGAAACTTGATCAATACCACAGCAACATGTTAGCTTCCATGGACAGATAGGTTGTGGCTGCATATGAGATGTACTGGCCAAGAGTTGGACCCAAGTCCTCCTCATACAAAGGGAGAATTCTATTATTTAACCATAATGCCCCCCATGAACTTAAATAGGGTCAGCCTTTTGTTCTGGAAGAAATCAAGGGTGAAGTTGAGGAACCACTGAGAAAGAGGGTCAGCTGTCATTACCACTTGGTGCCCAGTCCTCCCAGCCTGAGCTGAGCCTCATGACTTCCCGTCACAAGGAGACTGTTGGCAATGAACAGCCGGATTCTCACTTCTCTAATCGCAGTTGATAGGACTTAAAATAAATGGTAAGGTCATTAACACACACAAAGATACCGAGTCAGAGAGCGAAGACTGGGATCCCCAAAGGAAGATACACCTCTACTCCAGAACAGCATGGCTTTTAATTCATGTTTTGTATTTTTATAATATTAATCATACATGCAATCCATATTTTAATTTTTCCCCATTGTCCCCTAATGTCCTCTATAACTTGTCTTTTTAAATCTAGGATCTGATCCAATATCATGCATTGCATTTAATTGGCATGTCTCTTTTAGTCTAGACCCACTCTGCTGTCTTGTCTTTTACTTTTTATATTTTAATAATTAATATATTTGAAAATTCTGTGACATTCATAACTGGGATTCTTCTGATTGTTTCCTCATTGTCAAGTTCAGGTTACACATTAGGGTCCAGGAACAGAATATTTCTCAAATCATGTTGATTTGTCCTATTATTGATAAAAATAGTGCCCTACACTCTCCTTATTACAAAAAGCACTTTTCCATTTGTGAGAGTGTGAATATCCTGTTTACCATCAACTTCTTTCTTTTCTATTATTGAAGTAAATATATTTAACCATTTATAAGTGTACAATTCATTAGCATTAAGTATATTCATTGTGTTATACAACCACCATCACTATCCATTTCAAAATTTTTCATCACCCCCAAGAGTATTGTACATATTAAGCAATAATTCCTCAGTCCTCCCTGCTCCTTGTCACTGGTAACCTCTAATCTACATCTTGTCTCTATGAATTTACTTATTCTAGATATTGCATGTAAGTGGAATAACACATAATGTGTTCCAAGTTCATCCATGTTGTAGCACGTATCAGAACTCCATTCTTTTTTATGAGGATGATCCTAGAATGAAATTTCACCAACATTCAAAAAGATGAAGTCAACCTCAGATGGTGTCCTCCAGTGCTCACAACAGGGTCCCTCTTCCTCTGTATTCCTCTGGAACTTCATAAATAATATTCCCTTGTATGGATGTACCACATTTTGTTTATGGATTCATTCATTCATGGATTCTTGGGTTGTTTCCACTTCCTGGCTATTGCAAATCATGCTGCATTGAACATTGGTGCACAAATATCTGTTTGAGCTTCTGCTTTCAATTCTTTAGGCTATGTACCTAAGAGTGGAATTTCTGAGTCATATGGTAATTTTATGTTTAACTTTATTAGGAACTGTCAAACTGTTTTCCTCACCAGCAACTTTTACACAAAGGTTTTAGCACCTGATAGTGATGGTCCTTGCTTGAATCAATTATTACCTAAGTGGCAGCCAAATAGTAATCTACTTCTATCATTCCTCTAAAACCTATTATCTGCCATTTTTTTTCAGTAAGGAATTGTTCCTTCTTTACCCACCTTTTTGAGAATCACTACAAACTTATAGTGTTTTTGTTTTGTTTTGTTTTGTTTTGTTTTTTTAATTTGTTGTCTTGGGATCCATCACCATTGTTACTCCTTCTGATGCTGAAATTGTCCCACATGTGGCCTGCAATAATCCCAGTTCTTGTGTCCTTTCTATGTCCTCACTTTCTTGTTCTTTACACAGCAAGATGACCCAGGTCCACCTTGGGCTTTTCTGTTTCAGATGTGAAATCAGCCCTTTTCTCCAAGGATCCCAGGTTCCTCTTAGACAGGGAATAGAAAGGAGTCCTTAGGTGGTGAAAAATGTTAATTTGCTCAGCTCTAGCATAATGCATAAGGCACTTGACTGCTAACCAGAAGTCTGGCGGTTCAAACCCACCAGCCACTCCTCAGAAGGAAGATGGGGCAATCTACTTCCATAGTGATACTGCCTAGGAAACCCAAGGAGGGTTCGCTATGAGTTGGGTGCAACTCAAAGGCACATAACAACAGCTAGAAGTTAGGAGCTCTGGTAGTGTAGTGCCTAAGGACTTGACTGTTAACCAGAAGCCTGGCGATTCAAACCCACCAGCCACTCCTTGGCAGGAAGATTGGGCAATTTACTTCCCTAGTGATACTGTCTCAGAAACCCAAGGAGGGGTTGCTATGAGTCAGGGCTGACTCCATGGCACATAACAACAACCACCAGAAGGTAGATCTTCAAGTCCATCCAGAGGGCCTTGGAAGAAAGGCTTGACAATCTACTTTCAAAAACTCAACTCCTAAAAATCCTATGGAGCACAGTTCTACTCTGACACACATGGGGGCACCAGGAGTTGCAATAAACTTAAGGGCAACTGGTCACTCTTTAGTAGAAACCAGGATGTAAGAATTGAGTTGATTTTGCTTCTAAGCCCATCCAAAGTCACATTTTTTCCCCCTGAAGGGAATCAATGGACAACATCTACATTTTCAGAGTTATTTTAACCAAGCTTCATAATAAAGCTGTTACAAAAGATTTTAAATGTCCTTGAGGCAATATTATGTCATACATTGAGAAGTATATTAAAGGAAGAAGAAAAATGGATGATCTCTATATGAAGAAGTGCTAATGATGGGGCTCTCCAGGAATCAGTGCTAAGAGTAAATGCATTTGAATTTTACAGACATTCTCAAGGGTCCCTACACAGTGAAGTTTTCTCTTCGCATTTAAAAGTGGTGCTAAACCTTTGTCTTGGAGTGGAAGTTCCAAGCCAATGAAACAGACTGGGGAGGAGATTTCACAGGGACACTGGGACTTTGGTGGAAACAAGCACAAAGCAGTACTCTTGGGGAAGAATCAGCAATGGGTTTTGAGCCATCAGGATGATCCTAGAATGAAATTTCACCAACATTCAAAAAGATGGAGTCAACTGCAGCTGGTGTCTTCCAGTGCTCCCAAGAGGGTCCCTCCTTCTCCTCTGTATTCCTCTGGAACTTCATAAACAGCCTCACAGTCCAGCTGTGTGCATGCCACTTTGCCCACTGACTGTGAGCTATTTGAGGCTCTTTATTGAGCATCTATGGATCCATGATGGCACAACACTTAAGAGCTCAGCTACTAACTGAAAGGTCAGCAAAATGAACTCACCAATGGCTTAACAGGAGAAAGACTTGGCCATCTGCTCCCATAAAGATTCTAAAACCAAATCAAACTCACTACCATCCAGTCAATTCCAACTCAGAGCAACCCCCATAGGGTTTCTAAGGTGGTAAATCTTTACAGAAATAGATTGCTGCATCCTTCTGTGGAGTGTGACTGCTTGGTTTGAAGTGCCAACCAAATGGTTAGCAGTCAAATGCCTTAGACATTGTACCACCAGAACTCCCTATCTAGGAAACCCTATGGAGCAGTTCTATTCTATCACATGGAGTCACCATGAGTCAGAATTGATTCAACAACACACACAACATCAACATTAAGCATCTATTCTGCATTAGGTCTGAGAAGACAAGGAAGCAAGGCAACAAAACAAACACAAACCAACATTGTCCTCCCATCCTCATGGAGTTAGAGCCCAGGGGAAGAAGCCAACAATAGAATGACCACAACAAATAAAGGAGAAAAGGTCAAGATGGCAGGTATAACCAAG
>NW_006922095.1:278049-278523 GCF_000298275.1 Orycteropus afer afer | reverse complement strand
CTCATTCAGTGTACTCTGCTGCTCTAGGCCTTAAGTTTCTGGGGGTAGGCACTTTAGGTGTTCAGTCTACCTGTGATCTCATTCTGGGGTGCACTAGCCGGGAGTTCATTATTGTCCGTCATCTAAGCTATGGTCTCCATTTCATGCATCCATGAAAAAGCTGGCATTTTGATCTCCATCTGCCTGATCCCTTTGTTTATCTCAAAATTTGTTTTAAATCTGGGTAAGGGAAGTAGAGTCCGTTATTAATGTTATCAGAATCGATTCAATGGTAGTGGATTTAGGTTGTTTGTATTATATCCCAATATGTTGTTGTTGTTGTTATGTGCCATCGAGTCAGCCCCGACTCATAGAGACCCCTCCTTGGGTTTCCAGGGTAGTATCACTATGGAAGTAGATTGCCCCATCTTCCTTCTGAAGAGCGTCTGGTGGGTTTGAACCACCAGCCTTCTGATTAGCAGTCAAGTGCCTTAG
>NW_006922095.1:251643-276418 GCF_000298275.1 Orycteropus afer afer | reverse complement strand
TAGTTACCAACCAGTTGGCTACAACTCACAACCACCTTATGTATAATGGAATGAAATGTTACCCAGTCTTGTGCCATTTTCAGAACAAATGGTATATTTGAGTACACTGGCTAATGTGTCAATTATTATTCCTATTTCTAGATGAGGAAACTGGGGCAAACAAAGTTAAATAACTAACCCAAATAACATGCAATCAGGGCTAGACCTTGACTTTGAATGCTCCGGAGTCTGTGCTCTTAACCATGACACTAGTTTGCATCTCTAAAATACAAGTAAACCACCACAATATTTGAACTGAGCATGCCCAAATGCTGTGTTTCCCATGGGCCCACTGAGAAGCACATTGATTCACTTCCATAATATCCATGTAGTCACTTCCCTTGACTCTGCACATGATTGCCTGGAGAGGTCAAGGTCATTCAGAACATTACAAATTGAATTGTTGACTTCTTCCTTCAGGTCAGCTACAAAGATGAGAAATAAAATGTATCTTAGCATTGTTATTTCGGGAATCTAACTTCGTGTGTTTTCTATCTTCACTTGTAACTTTTCATATGGAATCTTATTATTATATTTTTGTCTTTATTTTTACTTTTTATTGTAGTTTGGGTGAACATTTATTAAACAAATACACATTTTGTTTTGTGCTATTGGTTGTAATCCTCTCAATATAACGGCACTCTTCCTACTTCCTGTCTGGGTTCCCTGCTTCCTGATATGGGATCTATAAACAGTTTGATTCATTGTCTCAGTGGATGACATCTTTGGTTTTCTCTGATCATTGTGTCTAACTACACCATCAAATGACTCCAGAAGAGTCATCAAAATGATGCTTTGGATCCAAGCCCACAATGATAGTGCTGTGAATGAGAATCAGCATAAAGCTGATTCTCAGAAGAATCATATACTCACCTTCTCAATTCTCAATCATTTCTGATGCCAGCCACCCATGTAGCACTCTCTCTTCTCTGTCCCTATCCACCCTGCACTAGGTCAGGCCTTACAAGTTAAGAAGACACCATCCTTGATTTTGTTCTTTCACTGGAATGGCTCACAGAACTCAAGGAAGATATTATACTTACAACTACCAGTTTCATATAGATCGGGAACATCATAAGGACAAGATGCACAGGTGAGGTGTGTGCAGGTACCCTATGCAGAGATGCCTTGTCTCAGAGAGGGTACATCACCCTCCCTTCTCCTACCAGGCTGAGGCTTTGTGTCTTGGGCTTTCATTGACCAGTCCTGCATGATAGACTATGTCATGCCTCCTAAGGCTAGTTGATATTCACCTTTCAGATGAGTCTTTTCTGATCTGACTAGCCCCACTTGCCAGCACAAATCCTCACACATGACATGAAAGTCCCAGACCAAGACACCTCAATTATTTCAAGGGTTATTTTCTCCAGAGCCAAGGTCAAAGGCCACTTTACTTTGGATAAAACTAGGTCCTTTGCCTCACATACCCCATATAAGCCAGGATTCCAAGAGTACTAAAGTGAATTTCCAAACTCTTCTCATGGTTCAAAAATGGAAGGAAACCCATACATCATATTTTCTAGCCAGAATTGTATTTAAGAATTTCTTCAAAGACATTGCAAAAAGTGTGCTTCCTGTCTCTGCACATCTCCTAGTCTAAAGAAGTTTCCCAGAGAATAGTTATCCAATTTCTTCTGATAGCAGAAATGTACTCTGTGCCAGACAGAGTTCGACATCCAGTAGACAAAGCAACAAATAAGACAAGTAGGGCCAAGCTCTTGTGACATTGGGCCATGGAAGCCAATGATACATAAAGGAACAGGAAATGTGAGATACCAAGTACTGAAGAGTGCTTTGAAGCAAAATATATGGGGCAGTAGTGGTTCAGTGGGAGTTCTGGCCACATAGTACCTAAGGTATTTGACTGCTAACCAGAAGGCTGGCAGTTCAAACCCACCAGCCACTCCTTGGAAGGAAGACTGGGCAATCTAATTCCATAGAGATACTGCTTTAGAAACCCAAGGACAGGTCACTATGAGTTTGATTTGACTTGATTGCATTGAGTTTTTGAGTGAGTGGTTCAGTGGTAAGATTCTCACAGTCCATGCAAGAGACCTATGTTCAATTCTCAGTCAATGCACCTCACCTGTTGGTGGAGGTTGGTGTGTTGCCAGGATGCTGAACAGGTTTCAGTGGAACTTCCAGACTGAGACAGACTAATGGCCTGGCATTGTACTTCTAAAAATCAGACAATGAACACCCTGTGGATCAAAGCAGTCCATCTACAATCCATCTTGGGGCTGGGGCAGGACCAGGCAGTGTGTGTTCCACTGTACATGGAGTCATCATGAGTCAGGAGCCAACTTGATGGCAGCTAACAACAACAACAACAAGGGGGTAGAGAATGATGTAGGCTGTTCAGAGAGGAGACTCGATGTGGAGCTGGAGCAGAGAACGGAAAGGTTTAGGGATTGAAGCATACAAGGTCCCAGAAATACCAGCAACTTCTTCAAGTGGGCAGTGAATGCTTTACTTTAAATTCATCCTGATTGCCCAAGAAATGCTTCTGTATTTTGTGGACGATTTTTACCTGCTTCGAAAGTCCTGGAGGTTGTTGCTTGTTGTGAAGTTTGCTTTCTGTAGTAGCTCTTGTGAACACTCTTCAAGAAATACTATCAAGGATTAGAGAAAGGATCAAAAAGCATGAATAACAACTGAGGAATGCTATGTGGGGGCACCCATGGGGTCTTCCACGGGAGGATGTAAATATTCAAGGAGGAGGCTACAAAGTAAAAATGTTTCTGATAAACATCTTCTCAGTCTCTCCATTTCATGATTGCGGGAACCTCAGGTGTACTTAAAAAATTCTTTTATATTGAAACTTGCATATGTTCAGATTGAAACAATATTTTAGGGAGGAAAAAGAAAAGAAGTCCTAGTAGGCTTAGACAGTTAATGAACAGAAGTGGTGGAACTAAAAATAAGTGGGCCAGGAGGAATTTGGATGAGTAAATGGGCCCCAGATTCTTAACCAGTTGCTGTTGTGTTGACTTCCATTCAGGGTGATGCCATATATATCAGAGTAGAACAGTGCTCTATAGGGTTTCAAATAGCTGAGCGTTTGGAAGTAGATAGCTAGGTTTTTCTTCTGAGGTGCCTCTGGGTAGACTTAATCTTCCAACCTTTTGGTTAGTAGTGAGTGTTTTAACCCTTTGTACTACCCAGAAATCCCAGAGTCCCACTTATCATGTTGTTAAAGGGAGATTGGAGTCCTCCTCACCCTTTGGGGTTGACTTACCAAAAGGAAGTGTGTTTAGACAGGACATGCAAAATTTGTCGGAGATGGTGCAACAGGGGCTATGTGCTGATTCCAAAAGCTATTTTCACATTAGACAATGATGTGCTTTAGCCTGATTCCTAATGAGATGTTCATGTATGTCCCCATCAGATGTGGACCCCACTGTCCTGGTTGAAAGTTGGTCAGTGTGCCAACTGACTCACAATGCTGAGCTCCAGAAGTCATGCTGCAGAAGTGATAAAGAACCTGTTACAGAAATGAGAACAGTTACCTCCAAGTCAGAATTGCCCCAGCTTGTAATCACAAAGGCCAGGATGGGAAAATGGCATTTAGCCTGAGCTGAAACCCTCCAGGATAAGTGTGAATCACATTCATGAACAGTGGAAGGGAAACAGTCTTAGTTGGGAGAGTGAGAATGCAAAACACTTGGGTTTTTAAAAGCCTTACTGAGGATGAGTTCACATTTCGCAGTCATCAGTGCTTCTGCGTGAGCTTTAGAGAATGGGAAGTCACTGCTTAGGAGGCCAGTCCGTCAGTGAGCAGAAGCATATCTCTCCTGTTGCTTCTTTGCTTGCTAAACTATGTCTTATGAGCATTTAGACCACTCCATGTAGTCCATGTGCATGTATTCATGTTTGTTGATGTGTATGTGTGTGCTCTGTGTCTGCATATGTATGTTTGTGTGTATGTATGCATATGTGCCCTTGTGTGCATGTATAGATGGGACATGTAAAATTGAGTGTGAGTGCCACCTGTGTATGCACCTGTGCATGTATGTGTGAATGTGTATGTGTATACATGTGTGAGAGTACATGCACATGCATGTACGTGTGCATGTGTATTTATTTGCATTTGTGTTGCATGGACATGTGTATGCATGTGGGTGAGTGGGTATGTGTGAAGGGGTGAGTGTGCATGTATCTGGATCTTGTCAGATCAACACTCCTTCATTCCTTCCTAAGGTGGCACATGCAATATTGTATACTCAGTGCTGCACAGTGGCTTTCTGCCACATGGAACTTCTGAGAACATCATTTCCAAAAGATTAAAGGTGGAAAATGGCTCTAAGTGATAGGTGCAAACCTCACAGTCTAATGGTGGAGAAATTCTCACATTGCCCAGATGGCCTTGCCCTCTGCTTATTGTTTTGTCAGCACAAGGATACAGCCATTCCACCTTTGGGAGGGTGGAGGCAGCCCCACGTAGGGAGAACTTCACCTGTTCTTATGTCAAAATGATTTTTCAAGCACTTTACATGCTCCTTACTTCCCAAGCCAGTGCCACTCCTGGGTCCAGTGAGTGACAAGTCTCAGCAATTTATCCTGAGTTCTGTGACCTCTGGAGAAATCCATCAGTGGCAGAGGGATCAACAGAGTGATGGCAAATTTTCTGTTTATCCACAGCATATATTTATCAACCTGCCAGCATCTGGTTCCAATATCAATATCCACTTGCATTCTTTCATTCCACTCAAAGTATATTTATGAGTCTCAAGCACATATACCTTATTTTTGTGCATTTATTATGATCTATAATATCAATTTATTATATTCTTATCTTATAATATTGTTGTTATTAGCTGCTGTCAAACTGGTCCTCAAAATACAGAGACTCCATGGCCAATTGAACAAAATGCACCATCTTCATGATCAAATGCAGATAGATTGGACCATTATGACCTATAGAGTTTTCACTGGCTGATTTACACAAGTGTATCACCAGGCCTTTCTTCCTGGTCTTTTCGTATGAAGCTGTTCAGCATCGTAGAAACACACAACCCTCCACTAACAAGTAGTGACTTCATATATTGGCCAGGAGTCGAACCTAGATCTCCCACATGTATCTCATAATAGACACTATATATAGTATGTATGTGTGTGTGTATACATACATATGCATATGTACACATACATGTATTGTTATTGTTGTTAGATGCCATTGAGTCAGCTCTGAGTCATAGCAACACAACAGAATAAAACACTGCTTGGTCGGGTGCCATCCTCACACTTCTTGCTATACTCCAGCCCATAGTCGCCACAACTGTGTCAATCTATCTTGTTAAGGATCTTCCCCTTTTCTGCTGACTCTCCACTTTACCAACGCATGATATCCTCCTCCAGGGAATGCTCCCTTCTCACAACATGACTAAAGCAGGTGACATGATGTCTGGCCATTCTCACTTCCAAGGAGGATTCTGGCTGCACTTCCTCCAGGACAGATTTGTTCGTTCCTCAGGCAGTCCATGGTATTTTCAGTATTCTTTGCCAACACCATAATTCAAAAGCATCAACTCTTCTTTTGTGTTCCTTATTCATTGTCCAGCTTTCACATGCATATGAGGAAAATGAAAATACCATGGCTTGAATTAGGTACACCTTAGTCTTCAAAGTGACATCTATCTTTACTCTTCAATATTTTAAAAAGGTCCTTTGCAGCAGATTTGCCTAGTACAATACAACATCTGATTTCTTGACTGCTACTTCTGTAGGATTGATTATGGATCCAAGCAAAATTAAATCTTTGACAACTTCAATCTTTTCTCTGTTTATCGTGATGCTGTTATTGGTCCAGTGGTGAGGATTTTCATTTTCTTTACGTTGAGATGTAATCCATACTGCAAACTGTAGTCTTTACTCTTCATCAGTCAATGCTTCAAGTCATCTTCACTTTCAGCATGCATGGTTGTGTCATCTGCATATCACAAGTTGTTAATGAGTCTTTCTCCAATCCTGATGCCATGTGATTCTTCATATAGTCAAGCTTTTCAGATTGTTTTACTCAGCATACAGATTGAATAAATATGGTGAAAGAATATAATCTTGACACACATCCTTCCTGATTTAAAACCATGCAGTATCACCTTGTTCTGTTAGAATGGTAGCCTCCTGGTCCACAGGTTCCTCGTGAGCACAGTTAAGTGTTCTGGAATTCTCTTTCTTAATGTTATACAAAATTTGTTACGATCCACAGAGTCGAATACCACACACATATATACTGTTAGTTTACACATGTATATGGTTTGTTTTGTGCATATCCATCCAATCAGTGCATTGCTCTTTTTTTCCTTTTTTGTCCATTCCCCACCCATCACAATACTTCTACAAACTCAATGTAAAGCACTTTGCTAAGGAGCTCTGGTAGCATAATGCCTAAGGCACTTGACTGCTAACCAGAGGGCTGGCAGTTCAAATCCACCAGCCACTCCTCGGAAGGAAGGTTGGGTAATCTACTTCTGTAGTGATACCACCTTGGAAACCCAAGGAGGGGTCGCTATGAGTCAGGTCCGACTCAACAGCACATAACAACAACAAAAACAGGGCTAGAAGGAGGCAAAAATGACTAAAACTCAAGTCTTCCCTTGAGAAGCTCTAGCTTGTACGAAGACAGTTGTTCTTGCAAGTGTGTGGAAACCTGAAGAAATGGGTAATCAATTCTAACTAGGGAGACAGAGAAGATGCATCTTAGCCCTCCCTGTAAGGTTTGATAAGATGCAGGTGGGCAGAGGTGGAGGCTGCACAGGTTTGAGGAGGAGATAGGTGGAAATTCCAGGCAGAGGAAAGAACATGAAAAAAGATACACATGCCTCCCTTCTGCTGCTCTGCAGACCCAGTGTCCATCCATAGAATGGAAGCACTTGTATGTGCTAGAGGCAATGAAGGAATAGAAAAAATGGAGTCATTAGTCTTGACATCGTATTTCCACTCTCCTAAGACCCCAATCAATAAAGGAATGAGGTTCTAGGGGCCACAGAGTGATGTCCACAGGGCTCACTGGCTGCCTGGCAGCTGGATGTACCTCCCCTCATGTCCAATCTTTCCTTGCCCAGTTCCTTATTCAGACCACCAAAGTCCAGTTCAAGGCCACCGTTTTGGCTCTTCAACGAGGACATGAGTTGCTGGGAAACAGAAGAGGAAGGAAAACCAGAACCCCTTCCTCTAGGCTTGCAGAACCTGGACTCAGAGTTACAAGCCAAAGAGAAGAGCAAAGGGAGGAGCAGCCATCCAGTCCAGAGCTACGGGAGATATGTTGTTGGGACTCAATGTTGCACTGAGATCTTGGATTTGTCCTTGGTGTCACACTCCTCCAAGATTGAGGGTGTCTTCACATCAACTCTAGCGACACTAGACTTCATCTTATAGATACTGGTTGCTCGATGATGCCCTCCAACCCAAGAGCATCCAAGCTTGCCTTGTGCTGCCATTTCCAATGACCATGTCCTGTAACAGACTAGAAGTACAGAAAAAAAACAAGTCACAGATGATGTCACTTCATTGGTCACCTGAGTAAGTTCTTGTAAGATATATGTTCCTGGCCCTCTCGTCAGAGGGCAGTGATGTGATTGGCTCCTTCTCCACCCAGAGCTGAGTCCAAAAGTTTCCAAAAAGAGCCTAACCCCAGCCTCGACAACTCTGTGACTCAAGAACTTTCCAGGTCCCCTCCAATCCCTTCCTCAGAACTTTTCCTCAAATCTGGTAACCCAGATGTCACCCTGTCCTTTCCCACCTGGGTGCTGACCCTCAGCCATGCTCTGCTGCTGGACTGTCTGCCTGTCTTTTGATTTTGGTTCACATCCTTGGCACACATTTGTTCCCCACACTACTTCATTCTTTCATTCAGCAAATACTTATCTGGTGTTCACTGTGGGCCAGGCACAGTGTTACATGGACCAGGTATGGCTAAAGGAACTGTGCTCTTGTTCTCAGGGGGAAGCTATAACTGTTAACTACTTACCATGTTATAGACATAACTGCTGTTGAATCAGCCCCTAATTCATGGCAACCCCTTGCACAATGGAACAAAACATTTCCTGATTCTGAGCCATCTCCATAATCAATTATGGACCATTGTGACCCATTGGGTTTCCACAGGTTGATTTTAGAAGTAGATCACCAGGTCTTTCTTCCTAGTCTGTTTTAGTCTAGAAGCTCCACTGGAACCTGTTCAGCATCACAGTAACACACAGACCTCCACTGACTGGTGACTGGTGGCTACACGTGAGGTGCATTATCCAGAAATCAAATCTGGTTCTGCTGCATGGAAGGCAATAATTCTACCACTGGACAGCCACTACCCTCCCCCCGACCATGAATTTAAATAGGTCCTGCCTTTAGTTCTGGAAGAACAGGGGGCTATCTGACAATACCCCTCCCAGCCTGAGCTGAACCTCGTGAGTTCCCTTTGCAAGGAGATAGTGAGGATGAACAGCAGGGTTCTCACATCTGTAATCACAATTGATAGGACCTAAAATAAATAGCAAGGTCATTAATAAACATGAAGACACCACTGAGTCAGAAAGTGAGGACCTAGGGTCCGCATAGGAATATCCAGATTCACTTCAGAACATAACAGCTAAGCCCATTTCTCCACCAGTAAATAGCCAGGAACACATCTCCAGGCTGCCTGTCCAGGTGGCTGCCCAGCCTCTCAGGAAGGACCACTCTGGAAACTAAACTTGTGGAGGGAACAGGGGCTCTGGGTCCAGGGCTGAGGGACATGTCAATGTGTATAGTCTAAGCACAAACCTTGTCTCAGGACCCGGAACCTGGGCTCGGGGTCATGCCTAGTGCCTCCCTTCCTCCATGCTCTTGAGCTGAGTCCCATCTTCTAGGAATAACCTAATGATGCTGGTGGCACCCAAGAAGGAAAATGGTTGAGAATTCATTGTGGTTCACTACACCCCAGCTATTGGACTTCTCCAGCACACAACTGTTTCTTTTGATCAATGAGCATGAACAGAAGATAAAAAGGATGGGTCCTGGGGTGGCTGGGTTTCTCTGATCCCATTCTCTTGGCAGCTGGCTGAAAGATGTGATGGCGACCACTGTTTCTGATTTAAGGACTGTCAAGCTCTCATTTAAGATGACAGGTGGCCCCTGGCTAGGGAAAACTCCCGAAATATAGTTGGCTCTGAAAATACTAAGCAATTTAATGCTATTTGTCAGCAAGATGTGAGCTCATTAGGTTTAGGGGAAAACATTAGCTCCAATTACCTCAAAGCCAAAGAGGAGATGTTATAGCCTGAATGTTGGATTTCTGAACTCTTACCTATCTCTTCTCCCCTTGTTGTCTCCCAGAAGCTGAGGTACTAGAGGGGTCTTTGAGTCAACCCCCCTAATAAGCATTTGGAATCCCTGGGTAGTGCAAACAACTAACACATTTGACTGCTAACTGAAAGGTTGAAAGTTCACTTCTCCCCAGAGTTGTTTCAGAAGAAAAGCCTGGAGATCTACTTCTGAAAAATCAGCCACTGGAAACCCTAGGGAGCACCCTCAGACACAGGAGGTCACCATGAGTCAGAATTGACTTGACAGCAGCTGGTTTAGCAAGCATTTGGACTGATGGAAGGGAGCCAATGAAGCTCTGAGGGGAAGAGTTAGGTGTCTGGGTGTCCCAGAGCTTCAACCCAGAGTGAGGAGACATAGTTTCAATGAGCACCTCACTGGCCCAGGAAGGGGACTCAGCTGAAGGAATTTCATCACTGACCTGGCGCTAAGGAGTCCCCAAAGCCAGACCTCTTCACTGGCATCCCATGCATCCACACCTCCATCCATCTGCAATCATCCCGCTCTCTGAGTTCTGGGATTCACCTGTCCATGCTCCCACCTTTGCAGCTCATTGACCATCTGTCAGTCTGTCCTTACTGTGGTGGCTTGCATGTTGCTGTGATTCTGGTAGATATGCCACTAGTATTTTAAATAGCAGCAGGGTCACCCATGGTGGACAGGTTTCAGTAGAGCTTCCCGACTCCTGGCTCCTCCAGTCCATCTGGGAGGCTTCTGGCAGAGAGCCACTTGGCTCCTCCAGAAGCCACCAACATTGTACTAACTACCATGACTCCTTCTTTTTGTTTCTGCCTTTCCTCACTTTCTCTTCCATCTCCCCTCTTACCTTTTTCTTTTTCTTCATTCCTTCCTGCATCTCCTCCTCTCTCTGTCCCCTGTGCCCCTCCAAACCTGCCCACTCTGGGAGCCTTTGCAGCACTGTCAGACTTTCATTTAGCAATGGCTATTTGCCTGGTGAACTGCCTGTGGACATCCTAGTGGCAAGCCTGTCTCTGCCTCCAGCCCTTAACCCTTACTTAGTCAGAGCTACTGAGTTGGACCCAGAGCCAAACCACACCAAGAAGACAATCTTCTATCAAAGTACAAGGTGAGCTAAGCAGTGTACATCCACTACCTTTTAATAGGCACTGGAGCTCTGGTGGCATAGTGCCTAAGGCATTTGACTACTAACCAGAAGGCTGGAGGTTCAAACCCACCAGCCATTCCTTGGAAGGAAGGTTGGACAACCTACTTCCATAGTGATACTGCCTCGGAAACCCAAGGAGAGGTAGCTATGAGTCAGATCCAACTCGATGGCAGTGAGTTTGGTTTTTTGGTTTTAGTGCACTGGGAGAATTTGCTTTGCACCCCTGTGGTCATGGGAACCTGGGTGGTGCAGGCCTCATCAGTGGTGTGTGGAGATGAATTGAGGAGCCTCTGAAATGGACCTCCCAGATAATTCCACCTCCACTCCCCCACCCCCTGATGTAAGAGTGGCCCCATCAGAGGTGGCTCTGAGGATTAATCATCCAGCACTATTGAAGGTAGTGCCCTCTCAAATGGTCTCCCCACATCCACTCTTGGTCCATTTCTCCCCTTCAAACCTTCTTCTTCAAATGGTCATCAATGTGTCCCTTTCAAATGACCAGTTTGTCATCTCTCTGTCCCAGTTCCTGCCAGCCCCCACATCTCTTAGAGCTAGGAGACATACTGCAGAAGTACCATTTAAGAGTCAGCAACTGTGGCTATAGGTGATCTGGTAAACAGGACTAGATATGCATCCTGAGGGAGAGAGAGGGGCCATTTGAGGAGGTTTCAGAGGGGAGAACTCAGGAGATTGGACTCTGCACCTTGACAACAGCCCAGCATAGCAGATGATCACCAAAGCTCTTGTTCTCATTACCTCTGTGATGGAAGTACTATGACTCCACCTTATTTATCTGTTTCATGGAGGGCAGGCAGCTGCCCTAGGGTTCCTGTAGGGAAGTTGCAGAGATATTGAGTCTTATCGGATAACAGAGCCAGGGCTCTAACTACAGTGTGACACTGCCCCCAGGAGACCAACCCAGCATTGCACCCCTCCTCGTTCTAGGAATTGGGACCTCTGCACTTCAACCCATGACAAGAGGGGAAGACAACACCATGTTTGTTGGTATGAGCCTCAGTGAGCAAGATTCCCCTGGTTCTCTAAAACTGCTGTTATAAATACCCCATCCTTCTCTCTTGATCTGTCAACCACTAGCCACCATAGAAATGTGTGATGCACATGTCACTGAGTCCATGTGAAATATTACCCTCAGCATCTCCAAACTGCCCTGTTGTTTCACTAGGGCTGGTCTTCCTCACAAGCAGAGCATTTTGTTGCCATAACAACCCTCTCTTCCACTCCAGAACATTTAAATACCAGCTTTCTTCAGCCTGGTCCTTCTCAGGGGACTCCTTACATAGCAACCTTGGCATAGGAGGATGGGAGGCAGGTCCTCAGTCCACTATTAGTCTTGGGGTCAGATTCCAGACAAGGCTAAGTACACCTGTGCAGCCTGGCCTGAAAGCAGCTCCTAGAAATCACTCAGCTCCATCTTAGCACAAGTCTTGGAATTATGTGTCCTGCTATGCTTAACTTAAAGTTGTTATGTCATAAAGAAATGATGGAAGGCAAAATTGGGAAGTGTAAAAGACATCATAACTGGTAAAGGGAGGTCAGTGAAAACAAGGGAAATCTTCCATGAGGTGGTTTGACACAAGAGCCACAAAAATGGACTCTGACATACCAATAACCATAAATGTAGTACAAGAACAAGCAATGCTTCATCCTACTGTACATAACATCACCATAAGTCAGAGCCAACTCTACCAACCAGATGGTGCCCGGCTACCACTGTCAACCACTTAGAAGGGGATCTATGTAGGAGACCCTGGATAGAGAGGGAGAACAGTGTGGAACAAAACTCAAAATCATTTGGAGGAAAAAAAAGGGTGGGGGGGAGACCAGGTTTGCTGGCCCGATAGAGCCTGGTGGAACCACTGAGACTATGGCCCCTAGCTGCACTTCAGGTGTGGAATTGAACCCACACCTGTGGTTTCCAGCCAAACAAAAGACAGACATATAAGTTGAACATTTACCTGAGGTAGATACACTCCTTAGAGAGAACAATCATGGGAGAAAAAGGGCTGCTTATGCACAGGGAGAAAGCTCAGAGGGCAGGAGTGCATGGAGGGATGGACACAGGGAAGAGGTAACTATCAGGAGGAAGTGGGAGGGGAGCTGTTACATTGTGGTAAATTGTGGGCAATGTCATGAGACAAAGTGTATGAGAACTGCTGCATGGAAAGTGAATTTGCCCTGTAAATTTTCACCCCAATCACAATATAAACAAATAAATAAATAATAACTCAGAGCCAACTCTACAGCAACTAACAACACTAGAGTGGAAAATGAACCTAGGATTACTTTCCCATTGGGAAACCCAAGGTACAGATGGATAATGACATCTCCAAGGTCACAGGGCCATGTACCAACAGTGGCCTAGTCCAGGAATAAACTCAGGTCCTGTTCTTTCTGCTAATTCTTTCCTTCTCAAGTCTAGATATTTAAGGGGCTGGGGCAAGACTTGAGTCAGGCAACACCCTCAGAACCCAAGGATCAAACCCAACTGGAAAAAAAAAAATGTATTTTCCCTCTCTCTGCCCCATCCTTGTGTCACATCCCCCATCTGTCAGTTCTTCAGACGGTGGTGATTTGCATGTTGCTATGATGCTAGAAGCTGTATCACTAATATTTCAAATATGAGCAAGATCAACCATAGTGCACTGATTTGAGAGGAGCTTCCAGACTAAGACAGACAAGGAAGAAAGACCTGTGATCTACTTAGAAAAATTAGCCAATGAAAAGCCTATTGTTCACATCAGAATATTTCATGATAAAATGCTAGAATATGTGCCTAAAAACACTGCCTTTCCTTAGCACAGCTTTAGCAGAAATACCACAAATGGGTGGCTTTAATGAAAGAAGTCCACCAACTCAGAACACTGGCAATAAAAGGAGGCTCTCTCTGCCTGACATGGGGGAAAATCCATGTCTCAGCTCCTCTAGCATTCTTCTCAGCATTCCTTGGAGATCTCCATGTGGCATCTATCTTTACCTTGTTTGAGCTTGCTTGCAACTGTGACTAATTCATTATTTTTGTATTTCAAAATTAGTTAAATTTAAGATACAGCCCTGGTGGGTTAAGTGCTTGGTTGCTAACTGAAGTCATTGGTTCTACACCACCAGCCACTCCACAGGAGAAAGTTGTGGCAATCTGCTTTCATGAAGATTACAGCATTGGAAACCCTATGAGGGCAGTTCTATTCTGTCCTATAAGGTTGCTATGAGTCTGAAAAGACTTCAAAGGAAGTGGTTTCTCTACCTATATGCCCCATTGACGTAACAAAGAAAATACTATTTTCAAACAGGATTACATCCACAGATACTGTTGTTGTTAGGTGCCCTCAAGTCTGCTCTGACTCATAGTGATCCTATGGTGCAACAGAATGAAACACTGCCTGGTCCTGTGCCATCCTCACAATCCTTGCTGTGCTTGAGCCCATTGTCACAGCCACTGTGCCAATCAATATCACTGAAGGTCTTCCCCTTTTTTCTGACCCTCCACTTACCAAGCATGAATCCTTCTCCAAGCAATGGTGCCTTCTGACAACATGATCAAAGTAGATGAGACGAAGTCTGGCCATTCTTACTTCCAAGGAGCATTCTGGCTGTACTTCTTCCAGGACAGAGTGTTTGTTATTCTGGCAGTCCATGGTATTTTTAGTATTCTTTGTCAACAGCATAATTCAAAGGTATCAAAGGTATCTTCTTTGGTCTTTCTTATTCATTGTCCAGCTTTCACATACATGAGGTGATTGAAAATGCCATGGCTTGGGTCAGACATGCCTTAGTCTTCAAAGTGACATTTTTGCTCTTTATCGTTTAAAGAGATCTTTTGCAGCAGATTTGCCAAGTTCAATATGATGTCTGATTTCTTGGCTGCTCCTTCCATGGGTGTTGGTTGTGGATCCAAGTAAAAATTAAATCCTTGAAAACTTCAATATTTTATCCACTTATCATGATATTGCTTGTTGGTCCAGCTGTGAAGATTTTTGTTTTTAGGTTGAGGTGTAATCCATCTTTGATCTTCATCAGTATGTACCTAGAGTCATACTGCATGCATTTCATGTTCCAATTATTAATGAATATTTGCAGCTGTTTCTTCTCATTTTTAATCTTGCCACATCAGCAAATGAAAGTCCTGAAAGCTTTACTCCATCCATGTCATCAAAGTTGTCTCTGCTTTGAGGAGGGAGCTCTTTCCCAGTCATATTTTGAGTGCCTTCTAACCTGAGGGGTCATCCAGCAGTATATCAAACATTTCACTACTATTCCTAAAATCTTGCAGTAATACATCCAACAGTGTTTCCCTACTATTCATGAGGATTTCAGTGGCCAATTTTGTTTAGAAGTGGATGACCCCATCCATCTTCCCACTCAGTTTTAGTCTAGAAGCTCCACTGAAATCTGTTTCCCATGAGTGACACTGTGGATATTAGAAATAATGGTGGCATAGCCTCCAGCCTCACAAGCCACCACAGTATGACAAACTGACAGATGAGTCGTGGATCCACAGGTATAGTCATTAAGATTTACAACACAGATTTTGGGGACACACAATTAAACCCATAATCATATACCAAGGATCATCAAGATGACTCAGGACTGGATAGCATTTCTTTTTTTTTTTTTTGTACATGGGACCTCCATGAGTCAGAGCCACTACAGCAATTAACAACAACAACAACAGTGCTTTCAGAGGAAGCAAGATTCAGAAGGATAGGGGGAATCTGTACCCACTCAATGACCAAGAAGGATGCCACAGCTGGTTGGAGCAAAAGAACTTCCTTTCTGGCAAACCTCATGAACTGGATGGTCACCCTGAAAAATTTTTTTTCACCAAAAATGAAATTGCTCTGTCCTCCCAACTGCTACTGAGTGTATGTCTCTCCTTTCCCTGCCTATTGACAGAGCCTGGGTGATATATTTATTCTGGGAAATCCTTTCACCCAAGACCAAGTCTTATTTATAAGTCAATACTGGCTTTTAAACACACACACACAAAAAAAAACCCACTGCAGATGAGATGATTCTGACTCTATAGGATGGAGTAGAACTGCCCTATAAAGTTTCCAAGGCTGAAAATATTTTGGGAAGCGGGCTACCAACATCTTTCTCCCACATAACAGCTGGTGGGTTCAAACCTCTACCTTTCAGTTAGCAGCCACGTGCTTTAGCTACTGTGCCACCGGGCTCCTGACTTTTAAACCCAAACCAAAAATCAAATCCATTGCCATCAAGTTGCTTCTAATTCACAGCAACTATATAGGACAGGATAGAACTGCTCCGTAGAGTTTCCAAGGTTGTGATTTTTGCAGAAGTTGACTGTCATGTCTTTTTCCCAGGGGATGGTGGCTTCAAGTTGCCGATCTTTAGTTAGCAGCCAAGCACTTTAGCCATTGCATCACTGGTGTTCCTTATTAAAAGAGGTTGTTAACTGCCAATAGTTTTGATTTTATTTTTAAATCAAAGTGAAAGCTCTCTACGCTCCTAAAATAAAGCCTTTGTCTGAGGACTCGTCTTTTCAATGTTTTTCCTTCAAGAGCATTTTTTAAGAAAAACATAACTGCCACTTAAAAATTATAAATTCTGCCCCTGGCCTCTACTGCTCAGTTGTATAACCTTGTTATGTTAACAGAAAAATTAAACAGGAGCTAAATTGGACTCACTTACATAGATCAAAATACCACTGCCCAACTGATCAGAAAATGGTCATAAATGGAGCTGACTTCATTGATGAATCTTGAGTGGAGGAAGGAAAAAGAAAAGTACTTGAGGAATAAAATCCTTTGTTAGGATTGGTGCCACGTACACCAGAATGAAACACTGTCTGGTTCAGCCCCATCCTTACAACAATTACTATGTTTGAACCCATTGTTTCAGCCACTGCATCAATCCATCTCATCGAGAGTTTTCTTTTCACTGACCCTCTACTTTATCAGTCATGATGTATTTCTCCAGACTTTGGTCCCTCTTGATAACATGACCAAAGTATATGAAATGAAGTCACACCATTCTTACTTCTAAAGAGCATTCTGACTGTACTTCTTCTAAGACAGATTTGTGCATTATTTTGGTAGTCCATGGTGCATTCAATATTCTGTACCACCATCATAATTCAAATGCTTAAATTCTTTGGTCTTTCTTATTCATTGTCCAGCTTTTGCATGCATATGAGACTATTGAAAATATCATGGCTTGAGTCAGGCTCAAAGTGAATCATTGCTGTTTAACACTTTAAAGAGATCTTTTGCAGTAGATTTGCCAAATGTAATGCATAATTTGGCAAATTTCTTGACTACTGCTTCCATGGGCATTGATGGAATGAAATCCTTGACAATATCAATATATTCTCCATTTACCATGATGTTGTTTATTGGTCCATTTGTGAGGATTTTTTTTCTTTATGTTGAGGTGTAATCCATACTAAAGGCTTTGATTTTTGCCAGTAAGTGCTTCAGGCCTCTTCATTTTCAGCAAGCAAGTTTCTGTCATTTGCATATCACAGGTGGTTAATGAGTCTTCCTCCAATGCTGAAGTCACATTCTTATGGTACTGTCTGCTCAGCATACAGATTAAGTAAGTATGATGAAAGGGTACAGTGCTGACACTGACATACACTTTTCCTGATTTTAAACCACACAATATCCATGTATTCTGTTAGAGCAACTGCCTCTTTGTCTATGTACAGTTTCCACTCAATAAGTACAACTATAAACACAGGGCCATCAAACACACCACCTTCAAATCAGGTCACCTGGCTCATTATCAGTCTAAACAAGGCTGAGACCTAATGTCCTGATTCCTGGCTTAGACCACCATCCCAGTGTCCTTATCTTACCTGTCTACTCTCCCTCTGTGGTCCAAACTAAAAAACCAAATGCACTGCCATTGAGTCAGATTCAACTCATAAAGAGACCCCTCCTTGGGTTTCCGAGGTTTTATCACTACAGAAGTAGATTGCCCAATCTTGCTTCTGAGGAGTGGCTGGTGGGTTTGAACCACCAGCTTTCTGGTTAGCAGTCAAATGCCTTAGGCACTACACTACCAGAGCTCCCACCCCAAAATGACTGCTCATTCCCTACACAATCCATGTCTTGGAGATACTGGCGTTGACCCTGATGTTTCCTTGTCCTAGAATGAGCCCCCCTTCCCTCCTGTAGTCTTCTGTAGTCAGCCTCGGGGGCTCAGTTCAGATATCATTCCCTCTGTGGTGTTCCCTGAGCCCCTTAGGACTGGAACAGTTTTCTTTCATGGTATTCAGAGAGTCCCTGACCTTTGGCACCCCAGACATTGTCACACTGTTTGCACTGTCTGTCCACTTCCCTTTTGTTGTTGTTGTTATGTGCTGTCAAGTCGGCCCTGACTCATAGCGACCCCTCCTTGGGTTTCCGAGGCAGTATCACTACAGAAGTAGATTGCTTCCCTACTGGGATCTAAATCCTGGAGGGCAAAGTATAGTATTCTTGAGCTAGTGCACAATGAGGGCTTTGTATGTGTGACTTCAAGGCCATGAGCAGACATTGGAATGCCCACTGAGATATTTCAACAAACATATGCCATTCTGGAGGCACTCATTTGGCTATGCCAAGAGATTTGGAAGACAGCTACCTGGCCGACTGACTGGAAAAGATCCATATTTGCACCCATTCCAAAGAAAGGTGATCCCACCTATTGTGGAAATTATTGAACAATATCATTAATATCACATGCAAGTAAAATCTTACTGAAGATAATTCAAAAACAGTTGCAGCAGTATATTGACAGAGAACTTCCAGAAATGCAACTGGATTCAGAAGAGGACATGGAATGAGGGATATCATTGCTGATGTCAGATGGATCTTAGGTGAAAGCAAAGAATAGCAGAAAGATGCTTACTTTTGTTTTATTGACTATTGACTATGCAAAAGTATTTGATTGTGTGGATCATAACAAATTATGGATAACATTGAGGAGAATGGGAATTCCAGAACACTTGATTGTACTCATCAGGAACATGTACACAGATCAGCAGGCTGTTGTTCGAACAGAACGAGGGGATACTGCATAGTTTAAAATCAGGAAGGGAATGCATCAAGGTTGTATCCTTTCACTATACTTATTCAATTTGTATGCTGAGAAAATAATCTGAGAAGCTGGATTACATAAAGAACAACGTGGCATCAGGATTGGAGGAAGACTTGAAGTACTTACTGATGATTAAAGACTGCAGTCTGCAGTATGGATTACATTTCATTGTAAAGAAAAAAAAAATCCTCACAACTAGTCCAATAAACAGGTTATGATAAATGGAGGAAAGATTGAAACTGTCAAGGACTTCATATTACATGGCTCTACAGTCAACACCAGTGGAAACAGTAGACAAGATTTCAGACAATGTATTGTATTGGGCAAATCTGCTGCAAAAGACTTCTTTCAAGTGTTGAAGAGCAAAGATGTCTCCCTGAAGATTAAAGTGCACCTAACCCAAGCCATGGTATTTTCAATCACCTCATATGCACATGAGAGCTGGACAATGAATAAGGAAGACTGCACAAGAGTTGATGCTTTTGAGTTGTGGTGTTGGAGTATCATGGACTGCTAAAAGGATGGACATATCTGTCCTGGAAGTGCAGCTGGAATGCTCCTTGGAAGTAAGAATGGCCAGACTTTGTCTCACCTACTTTGATCATGTTGTCTGGAGGAAACAGTCCCTGGAGAAAGATATCATGCTTGGTAAAGTGAAGGGTCAATGAAGAAGGTGAAGGTCCTCAACGAAATGAATTGATACAGTGGCTGCAGTGATAGGGTCAGGTATAGGAAGGATCGTGAGGCTGGCACAGGACCAGGCAGTGTTTCATTCTTCTGTGTATAGGGTCTTCATGAATCTGAGACAACTTGACAGCACCTAACAACAACAACAACAAATGTATTGGAATCTGAACCCCTATACCTGTGGAAAAGAGCCTTGTGGCACAAATGGTTAAGCTCTTAGCAGCTAACTGAAAGGTTGGCAGTTCAAACCCATTGCCTATAGTATCAGGATCTGGCTCATAGTGACAAACACCTATGGCTGTGCTTTCACAATTTTCATCAACAGTTGTGACCTGAGCATCTTTTGTTTCTGCTAGAGAAACCCTCTTCCTGGAAAGAGACAGCCAGGCTTTCTGTGCACTTTGCTTACAGCTACATGGGTGACAACACTTGGGCTGCTTCATTTTCTGGAAAACATAGGTTTTGTGCTGAGCTTCAGAATCTTTGAACTGGACAGTGGTCTAGCCCACCAGGTCGGTCCACTGTGGTCATTTCTCTGGGTAGGATGTCTGAGCATGGTCATGGATATGCAGTGTGGGACAATACAGACAATGCCATTCTGAGAAATGGTCAATGGGAGGTGGTTGGTAAGGGCAGATGATTTCCTCTCCCAACTCCTCATTCCTTCTCCAGGTTCAGGCAGCACAACTTTGGAAAATGGAAGATGTAATTTAAAATTAAATTAAACATTTTGATATGTTGTTGAAAGAACACTTTTTTCCTGTTTTAAAAGTATGGAAACCAAGGCCCAGACAGATGAGTAACTCACTCAAAATCAGAGAAAGGAAATGGGGCCTAGCCAGCTCCTGAGGTCTCTGACCTGGTCCCTCACTTCTGAGTGGCTCCTGCTGTCCCTACTCTACCATCTGCATTTAGTTCAGCAGAAGGAATTGGTGTATTTGTTGGGTGATGCTGGATGTGCCTTCCACACCAAGGGTTGCTGCGGGCACTTTATCTGTGTCTATAATTCAGATCAATGGCCAGAACTCTCAGTCCACAAGTTTGAACAGAGGAGCTCATAGTGGCCAAGGAGGAGACAGTCCTTGTGGGGAAAGAAGAGCATATGATGGGAAGTTCTCAGCACATTTGGGCTGCACAACAAGATAGAATCACCTTCTTACAGATGCATGTTAGCCACAGAAGGGGCCAGATGCATGTAACCCTGCCCCCCTCTTTTTGTTGCTGAAGAAAGACATCTAAGGTTAGGAAGGAAACTGTCCCTCTGTAGGTGGGAAGGAGAGAAGGAGCCCTCACATTGTTGTAGATGAAAGATGGTATTGTTTCTTTGCTGTATGTCTTGTTAAGAGTCAATATCTAGTTCTCCCTCACCTTGAATCTGGGCAAGCCCAAAGATCTGCCTGACCAGTAGAATGAGCAGAAGGGATGCTCTGGGATTTCCAAGGCTAGATCATTGAAAGCCTGAAGCTTCCATCTGGGGCTCTTGGAAGACTTGCTCTTAGATTCCTACTCAGTGTAAAGCAATGGATCTGACTACCTTGAAATTGCCAGGCTGTGAGGAACCCAAGCAACATGAAAAGCCCTGGAGGATGAGACCATGTGGAGAGAGAGGCCAGGACATAGTGCACATGAGTGGAGATGCCATCTTGGAAGCAGCTCCTTCTGCTCCAGCTGACATCATGTTGTTCAGAGATGAATCCCACCCCACTACCAAACCCATTTGAGCCCTTCCTGGATTTCTGAACAACTGTATCTTAATCTAAATAAAATGGTTCTTTTGAGCCTCTAAGTTTCATAATGGCTGCTAGTCAGCAAAAGACCATCAGAACAGGGGCAAAGACTACAAGCAAGTTTAAAATAATTAAAGTAAAAATCTCAATGATAAAGATGATTAACAATATGCTCTGGGTAGCTGCCTTCTTTTATTCTTTTTTTTTTTTTTTCAGTAAATGTCATGCTTCAAGGGAGTATAACTAAGGAAAGTTCAAAGTAATAATATTAGAAATCTGTCTCGCCACCCCCCCTTGACATTTTATTGTGATGTGAAATTGTAAGAAGATGAAGGCTCTAATGGGTAAATTTGATTCCTTTTCTCCATGGGTGTTTCAAAGGTAGGCTCTTTGTAGCTCTCATTAGTGTCAAGTATGCAAATGTTTAAGTTGCTTCTTGACTAAACTGAGTCAGGCAGTAGATGTGGAGATTCTGTCCAGATCCAGGACTGAGCATCTCATTATTGGATCTCATGTTGTGAACCCCAGGACTTAGACCAATCACAAATGCCAATACACTTTCAGCTACCATTGTTGCTTTTCCAAGAGAGCCCCACTCTGCTGCTCAGCAAATGCAGCACCACCTCCTCCACCATCTCTAGGAACCCAAGGGGAGCTGTCTTCTCAGTCACATGCCACCTCCATAAGTACCCTAGGGCTACTGTAACAAAGTGCCACAAACTGGGTGACTTTTAAGAACAGAAATTTATTGTCTCATAGTTCTGGAGGCTAGGAGTCTGAATTCAGGGTGTTGGTCATGTTGATTCCTTTGGAGGGCTCTGAAGGAACATTCTATTCCACTCTTCTCACCTAGCTTCTGGTGGCTCCAGGTAATATTTGGTGTTTCAGTTTTTGCCTTTATCATCACATGGCCATATTTGCTCTGTGTCTTTCTTACTGTGTGTCTTTTCTTTTCTATAAGGACATCAGTCATACTGTATCAGGACCCACTCTATTACTAGATGATCTCATGTTACCATAACATCTTCAAAGACCCTATTTGTAAACAAGAGCACATTCACAGGTGCAGGGGTAAGGACTTCAACATTTTATTTTTGGATATGCAATTTAATCCATAAAACCATCTCAAGGATACCAGGCTTCTGGTCCCTTGCAAATGCATTGGTTGCAAATCCAGTCCCTCTCAGAAGGGCTCCAATCTGGAAGAGGTTTTGGCAGTGGTCCTCATGGCCCCTGGTTCTCAGGAGAGTGGATATTCTGCAGTTGTTTTTAAAAAGGGGGGGGGGCTTGCTAACCCCTGGGGAAAAAAATGTGGTTCTTGTGAGATCGCCTAATGCCCCACAAAGCATCTGGAGTGTGAACTAATAAAATGAACCCTCAAAAAACCACCTGCTTCTATCATCATGATATTAACATCATTGAAAATATCATCACCTTAATTTAGGAGCATAAGCTTCAAGGTGCCTTGCAATTTCCACCTTCACCGTCTTGAAAAGCTTCCCCAAGACCTGGAAGAAGCCTGAAAGAAGCCCAAGTATTTTGTACTTAGAATTGAGTATCTAAATTTGAATAGAATTAGGTTGTGTTTTCTCCGGCCAAGTGGCCCTGGGAGGTACGCCATTAAAACGTTAATTGATTAGGTTGTCTTTTAGATTCCCTATGATAATACAGATCCCACAACCCTATTATCCCTGATTCTCATCTTGCATTATTTGATCCACCAGATATCGCCATGAAGAGTTGACTTTGGACTAAATTGTGTGCTTCCTTTTTCTCTTCTTGAAAATGAAATTAATTTCTGTGCCCAATTTCAGCCCAAATTCATTGTCCTAACTCTCTCTGGTGACTGCAGTCAGGGTTAGTCATTTAACTTCTTGGTGTTAGGTCTCCTTTTTAAGAGAGGGGAAAAAAATGATCTTCACCCTTTGGAGGAAGAGTGTGAAAATTAATTAATGTCTATACAGGGTTTTGCCATCCTGTGACATCTTAATACCTGAGGAAGAAAGTGTGTGAGCAAGGGTGATGAGTACAAGATTCAGGAGGGAAACAGAAAACAGTCCTCCATTTGTTAGATTGATTCTTATCCTTTCCATCTTGATATCTAATAAAGCTCTTACAGGTCTTTCAAAGTTAAATATATGAATATCAATGTCATTTATTTAATGAATGAATCCATCTAAAATGAAGTTTTTCAAATTTTTGTACCAACCAAAGATTTGGGGTAAGAGACCACATCTTGCCCAATGGAAACCTAACTGGTGTTGGAGACTTCCACTTTGCCCTCACTAAGAGTGGAGTATGTTTGATAAAGTAAAGGGCCAATAGAAATGAGGGAAATGCTCAATGTGATGGTCTGATACAATAGTCAAATATTCCAGTGATCATGAAAGTGGTGCAGGAGTGAATAACATTTCATTCTGTTACATGTAAAGTCGCCATGAGTCAGAGTCGACTTAACAGCAACTAACAACAATAACAAGAGTAGAGTAAATCCACTTGCCCTTCTCTCCTTAAAATAGTGTCCCCTCACTCTGTGACCACCTCATTCTATGAGCATCCTTTCTATTTTATTAGAAGAAAGATGTGGTTTTTGTTAATTTCCTTTTCCCAGCAAAGGAGACGGTGCCCTTAGCTCACTATTGTCTTAAACACGTTTCTCTGTGATCAGTGAACTTCAGAAACGGAGTCAAGTGAGCAGGTAAGAAAAGTTGCTGAACTTGATGACTCTGTCTATTCTCTTAGTCACTTGATAATCTTTGGGGAAATAACTTACAGTAAGAACTGACCTGAAGGCTCATTTCATGCAGAAAGAGCGAATTTTTTTCTTTTAAATTATTTCATCTGAAGCTTTGTTTCAAACATCCATGTTCTAGCTTCTTAGAGTGATTTCTTGGGACCCTCTTCTCTGGGTGGTTCTTCAAGAGGTGCCTGAGCATGTGCATATTGGGCCTTCTGTCACCTTAATATTTCCTGTGCTGCAATGGATTGAAGTGTGTCCCTCAAAATGCATGTAGTAAATCCTAACCCTGAAACCTGTGGATGTAATCCCATTTGGAAATAGGGTTTTCTTTACTTGGTTAATGAGTCCATATCAGTGTAGAGGGGGTTCTAAATCTAATCACTTCTGTGTTAGAAGGAGTGGCATAGACACAAAGACAAGTGAGCACAAATGGGACAAAATAGATGCCACGTGGAGATCACTAAGGAACCGAGGAACAAAACAAAGCTTAAGGAGACAATGACCCCCAGTGCCAACCAGAGAAAGAGAGCCTTCCCCTAGAGCCAACACCTGGCTTCAGACCCTTAGCCTCCTGAACTGTGAGAAAATAAATGTCTGTTCTTTCAAGCCCCCATTTGTGGTATTTCTATTATACCAGCCCTAGGAAGCTAAGACACCTACCTTCCAGAGGAAGGGCACCATCATCATCTTCCTTAGAATTCTTTTACTTTCCCCACCCCCCACCACCAGCCCCCCTACCCCAGTAATCAATGGTTTACTTCATATTTAAGTATCATTTCATAATAGATGGAATATACCACAAATTATTTGCAGCTCCATCCATCACAAGAGAATCTCAAAACCCCTGGCCACTCCTCGGAAGAAAGGTTGGACAATCTGCTTCCATAGTGATATTACCTCAGAAACCAAGGAGGGTTGCTATGAGTCTGATCTGACTTGACGGCAGTGAGTTTGGTTCTTTGGTTGGTTTTGTGTCTCAGGGACCGTGGCTAGCTTTCACCATAGGAGTGGGATAGAAATAATGAATGTAAATTTAGGAGTCTTGGCCTCCAGGTACCTTGCAATTTCCATTTTCAACATCTTGAAATG
>NW_006922095.1:245539-250573 GCF_000298275.1 Orycteropus afer afer | reverse complement strand
ACATGTTTGCATGTGTTTATGTGTGTGCATGTCTGTGCAGTCTATTCTATGCATGTCTGTATATTGTGTAAGTTATGCATGCATGTGTGTATACATTTGTGATCATGTGCATGTGTATATGACTGTGTGTGCACTTGCCTGTGTGTATGCATGAATATGTGTGAATGAATGTGTGTGTATGTTGTGTGCATATGCATACATGCACATGTAAGTGTGCACATATGTATGAGTGTGTGCATGCGTATGAATGTGTTTAGTGCATGAATGTGTGTGTGCTTGCCTGCATGTATGTGTATATATGTGTATGCATTTTTATATGCATACGAGTGTGTATTTGCACACGTGTGTAAGTGTGTGCATGTATCTGTATGCATGAATGAATATGTGTGTAAGTGTGTGTATGTGTGTGGATACATGTATGCATGTCTAACTGGGAAAGTGGATTCATCTTATGTCATTTAACAGCACAGGGGTGATACTAATACCCTCTCAGCCAGCATGAGCAGCTTCTGGATCCTTCCTGACTTAAGGATTGCTGGCACTATTGTACTTCTTTAAGAATATAGCTACCAGTGTTAGGTGGATAGAGTTGGTTTAAAAAGAAAACTTCCCAAGTCCCTTCTAGAGATTCACTTATAGCCCTGGAAAACAAAGACCCAACTTTCAGTGGAGCCACTGGGCCCTTCGTGTGTCAACATCCCACAGCCTGCTTTCAGGAGCTGTGCAAAAGCTGGGCAGCCTTAAAGGAAACACAAAGGACCCTTTGTATTGATCAGCAAATCTGCAACACTTGACAAAGGAAAAATAGCACATAATAGTAGACTAAAGGATGGCTTTCATGAGTGGCTCTTGTGAACATTTATGGGGTCAGGTGGTCCTCTTCTTCCTCCCCACCTCAATTCCTTATCCTAATTAACCTGTAAGGTTATCTTACTTGTGGCTGAATGACAAAAGCCCTTCCATCAGTTGTAGAGAGAATGATCAAAGAAGGATTTAATTAAATTTTCATATTTAATTTTCTTCTTTCATTTTTACTGTCTCTTTTTGCTCAAAACATGCTATTCACAGGGAGCTGAAAAGTTGCTCAAGAGAGCAGAGCTCGCTAGAATGGAACAGAAATGGGAGCTTTATATATTTTCTTTAAAGGATCCAAATCACTCCAACTTCCCTCGGCTCCAAATGTGTATGTAATTTAGGGCAACAACATTTGAATTATGAATTGTTCTACTTGACTATAAATTAAACACTCTGCAAATGAGTTCAATGCCCGGCTCTCCTGGGCAGCTGATGTTGGAGTAAGATGCACAAACCTGGGATGGATCGTGCATTTAGGAAGTGTAGAACATAGGCCATAGCACTGTTTGTTCAATCTCAAACCCCACACACTTCCCCAACCTTCATATTTGATTTCACGAAAGTTTGTCTGTATTGTATTGTTGATTTGCATACAACACAATCATTGGCAGGACTTTGGACCATTATGTTCATCATTCTCTCTTTAGACTCCTTTGTGGTCAGTTAACCAACCTCCTTCTAAGCTACTTCCTTCTATTTGGCAATCACATGGTCAGGGTTTAATGATGTGCCAGTGGAAGAAGAGAGGGAGAGGTGAGCCTGATGAGGCCAGGTCTAGCTTTACAGTATTGGAAAATAGGACCAAAGCCACAGCCATCAGGAAGCCATTTTTCTTTCCCTTGCCACTGTCCTTTCAAGAATTCATTTCTTGCTCCAGAAACTGTGGGAGTCTGCAACAGAGCACTGGTGTTGCTGGTTCCCAGGACTCCCTCTCATATCATCATACCAAACCCTCCTCTAAGAGCAAAGAGTGGGTAAGCTGTCATTTGGATTATTTCAGTCAAGGGCAGTGGAAATAGGTTTGGCATTGTGTCCATATTGTGCCCAGGGAGAAAGGAACCAAACCTTCTCCATCATTCACTCCATCTTTTTCCTTGGGAAAGGACCCATCTCACACCAGTGATAATGTCCTTCTACAGCCCATTGGCCAGAACATGCCACGTGGCCACCATGGACGGCCATAGGGTCTGGGAAAGTGAGGGCTTGTAGCTGGGTACATTGTACCCCAGATCAAAGAGGGTCTATTGGTGAGCACCAGTACCAGGTACAGTTAAATTGTGTCTGAGTCACAGTGATTCCATGTGCGTCAGAGTAGAACTGTACTTCATAGGGTTTTTCAATGGCTGTTTTTTCAGAAATAGATTGCCAGGTCTTTTATCTGAAATGTCTCTGGGTGGACTCAAATTTCCAGCATTTTGGTTACCAGTTGAATGCATTACTCATTTGCACTACCCAGAGACTCCATTAGCAAGCAAGAATGGAAGAATAATCAATCAGTGGGCAACCAGCAGGGCCTGCCACCTATGTGACATTGATTGTGGTACAGGAACCCTGTCTCTCTCAGCCTTTATGGGAATGTTGAGTTAAAAAAAGAGACTTTGTGAGACCTTGATTTTCTTTCTTATTTTTCAAAAACTATTGCTGTTGTTCTTAGGTGTCATCAAGGTAGCTCCAACTCACAGCAACCACATGTACAACAGAATGAAACCCTGCCCAGTACTGTGCCAGCCTCACAATCTTTGTTGTGCTTGAGTCCATTGTTGCAGCCACTGTGTCAATCCATCTCATTGAGGGTCTTCCTCTTTTTCACTGACTCTGTGCTTCACCAAACATGATATTCTTCTCCAGGGACTGGTCCCTTCTGGTATAACCAAAGTAGGTAAGACAAAGTCTGGCCATTCTCACTTTGAAGGAGTATTTTGTCCAAGATAGATTTGCTTGTTCTTTTGGCAGTCCAAAGTATTTTCAGTATTCTTAGCCAATACCAGAATTCAAATGCACCAATTCTTCTTCAGTCTTCCTTTTTTATTGTCCAGGTTTCACATGCGTATGAGTCAATTCAAAATACTATGGCTTGGGTCAGATTCACCTCAGCCTTCAAAGGGATATGTTTGCTCTTTAACACTTTAAAGAGGTCTTTTGCAACAGATTTGCCTAGTGCAATAGTTGTCTGATCTCTTGAATGCTGCTCTCATGGGCATTGGTTGTGGATCCAAGTAAAATGAAATCCCTGACAATTCAATCTTTTCTCCATTTATCATGATGCTGCTTATTGGTCCAGTTGTAAGGATTTTTGTTTTCTTTATGTTGAGGTGTAATTCATACTGAAGGCTGTAGTCTTTGATTTTCTTCAGTATGAATAGACCACATTTTGTTTATCCATTCATCTGCTGATGGAAATTTAGGTTGTTTTCACTTTGGAGCTATTATGACTAGTGCTGCAATAAGCATTTGTGTATACGTTTTTGCACGGACGTATATTTTCTTTTCTCTTGGGTGTATTCTTAAGAGTAGAATTTCTGGTTGATCTTCCTTTGAATGCACTCAAGGACATGCAGTGTTTAAACCTTACCCAAAATTGTTGATGTTGCTAATGATGTCTTCTCAGCAACTAATTTAGAGATACACCTATAATTCCCAAGTTGCTTTTTGTCATGAATTATCTGCATCTTTCCTGTTGGCCCAAACAGGAGAAAAATGAATAGTCAGGTATTTTTCTCCATTTTCTTCCATATGTGATTTGCTCTTAAAAGAGAAAAAATAAACTGCTGATTTGCAGAAAACCCAAGCCTGCTCTCCTGAAATGAATCTTGCTCCCTTCAACTTCAGCTACTGTTTCATCTCAACTAAGTCCAAGGGTGTAGGCATGGTACCCATCTTCCCTCTCATACTTCCTCATTTCCTGTCTGTAGCAGCTGACAGGACTTAAGGTGCCAAGCCAAGTATAAGAATAAGGTCATTGTTATGACTGAAATCAGCCCTGTTCTCAGAGGTGACACACCCAATGGGGAGGAAGAGGCACAGTCAGCAAGCACAGACAACTGATGTCAAAGGGAATGTGAGGTCTTTGAGTCCCCAGGAGAGAGTCCCGTATCCTCAGTATTGCTCCGAGTCCTTGGGGAGAACTGGCCAGGAGAAGAGTCTCACTGTTGGTCAACTTTAACTTTCTTCTGCAGGTAGCCTTTCTAAGCCACTTCTACCATGATTCCCCAGGGAGCTACCCAGAAATGTGCTGTGGGAGGTGGTTGCATCCTCCACTGCCAGGCAGGGAGGGTTTAATGGGTGGTAGCTGGGAGTGTCCCAGAGCCCTGGAAGAATTTCTTTCTCCCTTGGCTGCTCCTAAAAGTACTTCCTGGACCTTCATTGCACACTTTTTTATTGTGTTATGGATCCTTTCCCTGTTTGGGCATTTGGTTATCCAGCCATGGCCTATTTTATCTCATAGTCCTGGCCCTTGGGATGCCTTTGGTGCCTGTGTCCATCTCTTTGTAACTCCTGCACTTTCTACCAAGATCTACAAGTATCTCCAATTCAAGCTGCTGCCCCCCCCCCCAAAAAAAAGAAGGCTGATTGTGCCCTTTCCTGATCCACAGCCCCTGCCATTGAGTCACCTGTGGCAAGTGCCAGAATGACTCACTGTAGAAAACAGCCTGAGAAGTGGGAAAGGGATCTCTGTGACTATGGACAAATCTGACTCCTTCCTCTAGCCTCTGCACCCTTGTCAGTAACAAGAAGGGCCTTGTGGCAGAGATTGCTACTAGGATCCCTCCTGCTCAAACCTGTGAAGTGTAGTTCATGATTTTCCAGACCCAAGTTTCCAGGAATCTCCCTCTAAGGTCTGAGTTTACCTTCTTCAACATTCCAAGCATGACATTGAGTGGGAGCAGTCACACATGAAATGCATTAATGAATGATGAACACAAACTTCTCTCCCAAGGGGAGGAGGATGCCCATCATCCTTCAATTTGTTTTAGGCACTTCTGCCACAGAGTCTAGAAAAAGAACAGGATTTGTTGTGTTGACTAAAAGTTCAAGTGCATGCATGCATTCAAAGATTTATTAAGCACCTACTATGTATCATTCTTCCTTGTAGGCATATGGGTATTATTCTATCACTGACAGCATTGTACTTCAGGATAGATCTTGAAATGTTCTTTTTGATGATGAATATGATGTATT
>NW_006922095.1:243404-244729 GCF_000298275.1 Orycteropus afer afer | reverse complement strand
AAATACCTATTGAGATGTTTCAACAAACAGATGCAGCACTGGAGGTGCCTACTCATTTATGACAGCTACCTAGCTAAGCAACTAGAAGAGATCTATACTTGTGCACATTCCAAAGAAAAGTGACCCAACAGAATGTGGAAATTATTGAACAATATCATTAATATCACACACAAGTAAAATCTTTCTGAAGATGATTCAAAAATGGTTGCAGCAGTATATTGACAAGAAACTTACAGAAATTCAAGCTGGATTCAGAAGAAGACATGGAACGAGAGATATCATTGTTGATGTCAGATGGATCTTAGCTGAAAACAAAGAATACCAGAAATATGTTTACCTGTATTTTATTGACTATGTAAAGGCATTCAACTTTGTGGATCATAACAAATTATGAGTAACATTGAGAAGAATGGGAATTCCAGAACAATTAACTGTGCTCATGAGGAACCTGTACATAGACCAAGAAGTTGTCATTCAAGCAGAACAAGGGGATACTGCATGGTCTAAAATCAGGAGGAGTGTGGATCAGGACTGTATCCTTTCACCATACTTGTTCAATCTGTATGCTGAGCAAACAATCCGAGAAGCTAGACTGTATGAAGAAGAATGCAAACTTATTAACAACCTGTCGTATGCAGATGACCAACCTTGCTTGCTGAAAATGAAGGAGACTTGAAACACCTATTGATGAAGATTAAAGACTACAGCCTTCAGTATGGATTACATCTCAACATAAAGAAAACAGAAATCCTCACAAGTGGACCAATAAGCAGCATTACAATAAATGGAGAAAATGTGGAGATTGTCAGGGATTTCAATTTACTTGGATGCACAATCCATACTCATGGAATCAGCAGTCAAGAAATCAAACATTGTGTTGCACTGGGCAAGTCTGCTGCAAAAGACTTCTTTAAAATATTAATGAGCAAAGATGTCACTTTGAAGACTAAGGTGCACCTGACTCAAGCCATTGTATTTTCAATTGCCTCATATGCATGTGAAAGCTGGACAATGAATAAGAAAGACTGAAGAAGAATTAATACATTTGAATTGTGAGGTTGGTGAAAAATACTGAAAATACCATGAACTGGCAGAAGAACAAACAAATCTGTTCTGAAGGAAGTGTAGCTGGAAAAATCCTTAGAAGTGAGAAAGGCCAGACTTCATCTCACCTATTTTGGTCATGTCTTCAGAAGGGACCAGTTCCTGGAGAAGGATATCATGCTTCGTAAAATGGAGGGTCAACAAAAAAGAGAAAGATCCTCAATGAGACGGATTGACCCAGTGGGTGCAACAATGAGCTTAAGCATAGCAAGGATTGTGAC
>NW_006922095.1:230278-233398 GCF_000298275.1 Orycteropus afer afer | reverse complement strand
GGGCTCCTTAAACTCAGCATAGGCAGAGGTTATTGCAAAAAGGAAAACAGACTCTGGGGTGTAATTAGCCTCTGCCAAAGGGCACTTGGGAGGACACTGATGGTTCAGTGGTGGCATTCGCCCCTTCTATGCAGGAGAACCCAGGTTTGATTCCTGGTCAATGCATCTCATACATCTCACTCATCTGTCAGTGAAGGCTGTGTGTTGTTGTGGTTCTGTACCTGTTTGAAGAAAGCTTCTAGACTAAGACGACTGGCAACAAAGGCCTACTGATCTACTTCTGGAAATCAGTCAGTGAAAACCATATGGATCACAGGGAGCTAATCTTCAACTGATTCTGGGGATGGTGCAAGACTGGACAGTGTTTCCTTCTGCTGCGCTTGCGGCCACTATGAGTTGGGGCCAACTTGATGGCAGCTAACAAAAACAACTAAAGACCACAATACTGGGCTTATAAGTTTTTTGGCAGGATTAAATGAATTGTTCATGAAAATCTTTGAGCCCCTTCAAGATTTTATTACTCTCATCACCATCATCATTGGCATCTTCATCATCTCATGCAATGCCTAGCAACTGGCAGCAGTGGCAGTAGCTGGGCTTGGGTTAACATTCCTGTTCCTTAATTGCTGGTCTCCCTTACTAATTGCTGCTGTTTCCATTTGCTTTCCACAATTCAAGAGCAAACAGCAGCCTGATTTATCACTGCATCCGGTTTAATATGTGCTATTTTGACATACTAATTTTCACAGGCTTTTAAACCAGTTCTGATGATGAGAAATTCACAGCAAGCCTTATAACTATGTGTAAAGTTTTAAAGTGGAATATTCTTTGACCCAGCAATTTCACTTTTGAGATTTTACACTAAGAAAATAACCGTGAAGAAGCAACAAGATTTATCTGCTGGGATGCTGCTTGCAGCAATATTTATCACCATTGAAAAAATTGGAAACAACCTAAATGTTGAAGAATAGAAGCTGGGTAAAATAAATTATCCTATACCGGATGATTAAATACTATGTAGCTTTTTAAAAATTACATTGTTGATGAATATTCAAATGTATGGAAAAATATGCATGTTATATTTGTTAAATGAAAAAGCAGATTTCAAAACAGTATGTAAAATTATAATCTCAGTCTGTGGGAGGAGAAAAGCTATCAGTGAAGAGTGTGAACCCTGAGGGCTGATTGGGAGACTTTGGATCCCTGCTCTACCATGTACCAGATATTGGGCAAGTGGCTGAACTTTCATGCCTCAGTTTCCTCATTTGTGAAATGTAAATAATGATCATTCTCTCCTTAGAAGGCATCCATCAAAGCCCTTACCCCTTCCTTCCTTATAGAAATCCCTCTAACACTACACCTGCAGGTGCTCCTCCAGTGTTTATTTGGATGCTTCCAGAGAACAGGAACCTTACCACCTTCCGACACTGTCTGTAACAGTAGCTATAATGGTAAACTACCTAACAAGTGGATGGAACACACATTAAAACTTAAATTCTTAAGCTTGGGATTTATGTTTCCATCATTATTACCAATAAAAGAACAAATAATGGACACACACAGTTGTAGTGATTGGTTCCTTTTCTGGATCCCCAGAAAAATGTATGTTAACTTTCTGGATTCATCTATAGCCTAGCCCAGGAGGGAGACTCTCATAATTAATTATCCTGATTCCATTGTCATAGGTTAAAGACAGACTATGGAATAGCTTCATAATTGACAGGGAATTGAACAGAGTCCAAGAGCAGGGTTCCAAATGGGATAACATGTGAAAATGCCAAGTGCAATGTCTGACACCAAATTAAAGATTAATTAATGCTCAAAAACTTAACCTCAGCTCTGCCTCTAAGGAGTTGAGTGACCCTGGAAAAGTCACTGCTCCCAAGGTTTCAACTTCATTGGCTGAGAAAGGAGAGATTGGAAGAAGTGAGGGGGTTCAAGCAACCTTTTATCACAGGACAACACTTTACTTAGACTCTATCTAGTGCAGAAGAGCCAAGGCAACAAGTGAAGATGCTGTGGGTAAGGCAAAGTAGGGCAGGAGACTGGGACCATCTCTGGTTCTCCTCCTCTGATTGCATCCAGAGCCTGTTCATATGGTGGTTTACAAAGCACCAAAAACCCATTGCCGTTGAGTCGGATCCAACTCATAGCAACCCCTCCTTGAGTTTCTGAGGCAGTATCACTACAGAAGTAGATTGCCCAAATTTCCTTCTGAGGAGTGTCTGCTGGGTTTGAACCACCAGGCTTCTGGTTAGCAGTCAAGTGCCTTAGGCACTACACCACCAGAGCTCCACAAAGCACCTACATCTTAACATTTTACTCTATCATAAAAATCATACCAGCAACACTATTCAGATAATCCAAAATGCCCACCCAAATGTCCATTAACATAAACAAAATGTACTATTTCCATACAAAGAAATATCATCACTCAGTTGTAGAAAGGAATGATGACCTAATACATGACATAACATGGATGAACCTTGAAAATACTATGCTGAGTGAAAGAAGCCAGACAAATATAATATGATTCCATTTATATGAAATACCAAGAATAGGTAAATCTATAGAGACAGATAGTAGATTGGTGGTTGCTAGGGCCTGATGAGAGGGGGAATGGGGAGTGACTGCTTAATTGCTACAGGGTCTCCTTTTGGGTTGATAATAATGTTCTGGAACTAGATAAAGGTGGTGGTTCCAGAACACTGTGAATGTACTAAAAACCACTGAATTGTTCACTTAATGGTTATTTTTATGTTATGAGAATTCACTTCAATAAAAAAAGTGCAAAACAAGCAAACAAACAAAAAGTTAAAATAGCACCTATACCCAGAGGAAGACTAACATTCACCTAGTGCATTCAAAGCACACAGCAGAGTCATGAGTAGGAACCAGTGTGAGATAGTGTGATAGCAAAATGCCTAAAGGACTTGACTGATAACCAGAAGGCTGGTGGTTCAAACCCACCAGCCACTCCTCAGAAGGAAGGTTGGGCAATCTACTTCCGTAGTGATGTTGTTGTTGTTATATGCCGTCGAGTCGGCCCCGACTCATAGCGACCCCTCCCTTGGGTTTCCGAGGCAGTATCACTACGGAAGTAGGATTGCCCAACCTTTC
>NW_006922095.1:209461-230083 GCF_000298275.1 Orycteropus afer afer | reverse complement strand
GCAGCGATTGGAGTGTGAGCTCTGGGGTCAGCTTCCAGCTCTGCCTCTGACTGAGGCAAGTTCCCATCGCTAGCCCATAGCACCCCCAACAACCTCACCTCCTTCTTCTCCCACATGTTGATTAAACTGAATAAAATTTAATTTTGGTGCCCAGCTCCATTGTTGGGCAAGTTCCATTGTTATTTTGGTTAGTTGCCTGCCATTGAGTCAATTCTGAGTCCTAAACCCTCTACCCATTGTCATCAAGTGGATTCCCATTCATAGCACCTACATGAAAGAGTAGAACTGCCTCATAGAGTTTTCTAAGCTGTGATCTTTACTGGAGTGGATTGCCAGGTCTTTTCCACCGGAGCTCTGGTAGCATAGTGCCTAAGGCACTTGACTGCTAACCAGAAGGCTGGAGGTTCAAACCCACCAGCCACTCCTCGGAAGGAAGGTTGGGCAATCCTACTTCCGTAGTGATACTGCCTCGGAAACCCAAGGAGGGGTCGCTATGAGTCGGGGCCCGACTCGACGGCACTTAACAACAACAACAACAGCCACTGGGTGGGTTCCAACTACAGACCTTTTGGTTAACAGTTGAAAGCCTAGCCCTTATACCACCAGGCCTCCTTAAGCAAGTTCTAAGGACACCAAACAAACAAACAAACAAAAAACCAAGAAAGACCAAATACTTCCCTTAGGGAGCTCATAGCTTCTTTGTCAGGTGACAATATTGAGCCTGAGCCCTGTGATCCTAGCAAACAGTGATGGTTAAAGAACCACACCTCCTCCCCCTTTTTGTGTTCCAAGATCCTGCTTACTGCAAAGAATGAAAAGGCCAGCCACCAAAAAAAAAAAAAAAAAAAACCTCACTGTCATCGAGTTAATTAGACTCATAGCGACCCTCCTTGGGTTTCCAAGGCAGTATCTCTACAGAAGTAAATTGCCCAGTCTTCCTTCTGCGGAGTGGCTGGTGGGTTGGAACTACCAGCCTTCTGGTTAGCAGTTAAATGCCTTAGGCACTATGCCACCAGAGCTTTCAGGCCAGCCACAGACCCTCCAAAATCCCATTCTTCCCTTCAAACAGGTAGCTAAACTGCCTTTTCCCACAGATCAATCAGAACAAAATGCTTGTCAATCAAATTTTGGTTAAGCCACTCTGTTTCCCCAGATCCCTGAACCCTCAGCATAAGAAAACAGGCCACCAGTTGTCATAGAGACAAATTCTGACTCATGACGACCCCATGTGTTTCAGAGCAGAACTGTGCTCTGTAGGGTTAGCAGTGGCTTATTGTTCAGAAGTAAGTCATCAGGCCTTTCTTTCTAGAAGTCTCTGGGTGCACTAGAACCACCAACTTTTGGTTATCAGCCAAGAGTGTGAACCATTTGTACTGCCCAGGGACTCTAAACCAACCCTGCATTATAGCCTCTTCTGAGAACAACTGGCCTCAGGGTAGAGTATTCGCTCATCTTGCCATGCATGTTCATCCCATTTCCCTGCACCTGGTTCTTTCTAGCCTTGTTCAGTCCTCTGTGAAAGAATCCTTTCCTTCTGACTTGAGACATTTGCAGATCTCATGGTTAGAGCATTCTCCCTATTGTAATAGTCCTCTCCTCCCACTTACAATAATCCTTTCAAATAAAGTCTCTCCTTACCAAGCCACACTTGTTTTTTAGTTGACACAGGAAATGCTGTTCAGCCCCTACAACACACAGCACTAATTATAGTAATTCCTAGCTAGAGGAAACGGGTTCAAGGAGAGTCCAATTTATGGTTCCTAAGCCCTTCCCAGGGAGCTGTGGTGGAGCAGTGCCTAAGGCATTTAACTGCTAACCAGAAGGCTGGCCATTCAAACCCACTAGCCACTCTTTGGCAAGAAGATTGAGCAACCTACTTCCGTAAAGATATCACCTCGGAAACCCAAGGAGGGGTTGCTATGAGTCGAATCAACTCGATGTCAGTGAGTTTGGCTTTTTTTGGTTTAAGCCCTTCTCAAGGAGCTCTAGTGGCACAATAGTTAAGTACTTGGCTGCTAATCAAAAGGTGGCTGCTTCAAATCCACCCAGTGGCTACACAGAAGGAAAGACTTAGAGATCTGCTCCCATAAAGATTACAGCCTAGAACACCTTACAGGGCTGTTTTACTCTGTCACATGGCATTGCTATGAATCAAAATTGACTAGCACCTAACAACAGCCAACAACAACCACAAGCCCTTCTCAGGCACTGGAGTGTCTAGAAATAATGCGCTTAGGCTTTATAGAATCTACTCAATGCCTCTAGGACTCACTCGGACCTCCAAAGAGATTATATTAAAACTGACCATGAAGCAAAATTCCCACATCACTGTGACCACCCAAAGTGCTCCCTCACTTCCACATCACTGAGCTGACTTTGGAGGCCTACTGGGCACCAGGCTGTAAAGTTACATCCTTGGGGCTCCTGTCCTTGGGGGTGTGTGTGGGATGTTTGAGTGAAATGCTACCGTGTAAAGAACTCAGCCCAGCACCTGACACATAGTAGGTGCTCTTGCTTACCACCTTGATATGGAGTTTCCTATTGAATCCTCACAACTTATGAAGTAAGTACATTCAGTCACATTGTATGAAGGAGGAAAGTAAGGCACAGACAAGTTGGGCAATGTGGAAGTGGGTTCAAATCCAACCCACTTGACCTCACAGTGGATGCACAGCCTGCGTTGTGCTGTGTTCTGGAGCATCCCACACTCTCAGCAGAGCCAACCTGAGAGATAAAGTGTGATCATACACATTCTAAAAACATCTATGAATACTATTCTAAATTCCTTTTTGAAGGGCACATTGAGGTGCATAGCTCTAGATAAGAGATGAAATGCTACCATCAGCTACTATTCCATTCCAAGGTTGAGGTGTTCTCCACTTTAAAAACATTTGGTCTAAAAAAAAAAAGCAAGTAAATTAAAAAGTAAATTGACTAAGTCTTAGTCCATGGGAGCTCTGGTAGTGTAGTGCCTAAGGCACTTGACTGCTAACCAGAAGGCTGATGGTTCAAACCCACCAGCCACTTCTTGGAAGGAAGATTGGGCAATCTACGTCTGTAGTAATACTGCCTTGGAAACCCAAGGATGGGTCGCTATGAGTTGGGTCTGTCTTGACGGTACATAACAACAACAACAACTAGTCCAACATACATTTAAAAATCTTTGGGGATGGAATGGACAAAAAAGGATGCAAACCCAACGTTATTCTTCACTCTTAATAAAGCACTACCAGCAGCTGGCTTTCTATGTAAATATGATCAGAGTGGATGGAATGAATGCACACCTTTTATGTAGAAAGACTATTTTCTCCACAGACTGATTTTTACCTCAGGAGACTTGGAATACTTCACAAACAGTTCCCGTGCACACAACACAGCTTTATTTTTGGACTAACTCTCTTTTTTTCCCCATTCTGAATCAAGACTTCTCTTTAGAACTGCCAGCTAGTCGGGGTTGCCAGAGACAATTTCGCCCCATCCTCCATGAGTGATGAGCAATTCAGGGATGGAAAATTACTAGAGACTGTAGTACTAAGAGGATCAAAATTTTAAAACCTAAAATGCCATGCATTCCCAATCACAGTAAGCACCATGCATTTCAAATGCAGATCTTGTCTCCTTGGAGAATAACTGAGCATTTAACTCCAAAGGCATTTCACAATTAGCCTTGTTTCCCACAGGGAAATCCAACTATTGGTAAATTCTAACCCTCTGCTTGAACAAAAGATTCCCTGAAACTTTCCTCTTAGCTCTTTTGTGGGGAGGGGGCTGTTGAGGGAAGTTGCATGCTTTCCCACTTGGACTGAACTTTCTGTTACCCTCCCTGGGGACCACTCGCACCAGCATTTAAATGCATTTGGACTGTAGTACTACTTGGTCGAAGACAATCATAGAATTTTTGTTTTGTTGTTGTTAATTGTTGTTTCAGGTGCAATGGAGTTGACTCTGACTCATGGACTCTGACCCCATGAGTAACCCAACTAGATGTCTGGTTCTTCACCATCTTCTTGATCATTGGTATATTTGAGTCCATTATTGCAGCTATTGTGTCAATTCACATTGAGGGTTCCTAACTTTTTGCTAACACTCTACAGACCATAATGCTCCTTTCTAGCAATTAGTCTCCTAATAACCTTTTCAAAATAAGTGACCCAAGCCTCATCATACTCACTTCTAAGGAGAATTCTGATTGTATTTCTTCTAACAATTGGATAAGAGCTTAAAATCAGAGGCACTCAGTGTGTGTAAATAGAGCAGTGTGAAAGCTGAGCTTTAACTCAATTTTAAAGTCTTGACATGAGTCTAGAATACATGTTGAATTTCAAAGCTGCCTTTTTTAACAGCAACTCCTCTCACGTTGATGCTGACCATATACCCTAAAAGCAGTCATTTTTTTTCTCTGAAGTCTGGCAGGTGCAGAATATCACAATCTATTTCCAAAGAATCTTTCTACTACGATCAAACGATGCAAGATGTGTTAGCTTATACCTGAAGGGTCATGATGCACAACATTATTGATAAATCTTTACAATAGATCCCCAGAAACATACATGATTGAGAAATCAATTTTATACTATTGTTATTGTTGTTAAGTGCTGTCAAGTTGATGCTGACTCATAATGACCCCGTGTATGATAGAACGAAACATTGCCCAGTCCTCTGCCAGCCTCACAATACTTGCTGTACCTGAGCCCATTTTTGCAGCCACTGTGTCAATTCATCTCATTGAGCTTCCACTTTACCAAGCATGATATCCTTCTCCAGGGAATGATCCTTTCTGAAAACATGACCAAAGCAGGTAAGATAAAGTCAGACCTTTCTCACTTCCCAGGAGAATTCTGGTTTCATTTCTTCTGGGACAGATTTGTTAGCTCTTCTGGCACTCCATGGTACTTTCAATATTCTTCCCCAACACCACAACTCAAAAGCACCAGCTCATCCTCTTTCTTCTTCATTGTCCAGCTTTCACATGCATATGAGGAGATTGAAAATACCATGGCACATCTTAGTCTTCAAAGAGACATCTTTGCTCTTCAGCACTTTAAAGAGGTCTTTTGCAGCAGATTTGCCCAGTGCAATGTCATCTGATTTCTTGAGTGCTGCTTCTATTGGTGTTGATTGTGGAACCAAGTAATATGAAATCTTTAACAACTTCAATCTTTTCTCCATTGATCATGGTGCTGCTTAATGGACCAGTGGTGAGGATTTTCATTTTCTTTATGTTGGGGTGTAATCCATACTGCAGACTGTAGTCTTCAATCTTCATCAGTAGGTTCTTCAAGTCATCTTCACTTTCAGCCAAGAAAGTTGTGTTGTCTGCATATCACAAGTTGTTAAGTCTTCCTCCAATCCTGATGCCATGTTTTTCTTCATATAGTCAAACTTCTCAGATTATTTGCTCAACATACAGATTGAATAAGTTTGGTGAAAAGATATAACCCTGACACACTCCCTTCCTGATTTTAACCATGCAGTATCCCTTTGTTCTGTTTGAACAACAGCCTCCTGGTCTATGTATACAGATTCCTTGTGAGCACAATCAAGTGTTCTGGAATTCCCATTCTTCTCAATGTTATCCACAATTTGTTATGATCCACACAATCAAATGATTTTGCATAGTGAATAAAAACACAAGTAAACATCTTTCTGGTATTCTTTGCTTGGAGCCAAGGTCCATCTGACATTAGCAATAATATCCCTAGTTCCACATCCTCTTCTGAATCTAGCTTGCACCTCTGGAAGTTCTCTGTCAATATACTGCTGCAATTGTTTTTGAATTATCTTCAGTAAGATCTTACTTGCGTGTGATAATAAAGATATTGTTCAATAATTTCCACATTTGGTGGGATCATCTTTCTTTGGAATGGGTAAAAATATGGATCTCTTTCAGTCAGTTGTCCAGGTAGCTGTCTTCCAAGTTTCCTGGCATAACCGAGTGAGTGCCTCCAGCACGACATCCATTTCTTGAAACATGTCAATGGGTATTCCATCAATTCCTGGAGCCTTGTTCCTTGCCAATTCCTTCAATGCAACTTCTACTTCTTCCTTCAATACCATTGGTTCTTGATCTTATGCCATCTTCTGAAATGGATGAACATCGACCAGTCCTTTTTGGTACAGTGACTCTGTGTATTCCTTCCATCTTCTTTTGATATTTCCTGCATCATTCAATATTTTGCCCATAGAAACTTTCAACATCACACCTCAAGGCTGAATTTTTTCTTCAATTCTTTCAGCTTGAGAAATGCTAAGCATTTCCTCCCTTTTGGTTTTCTAACTCCAGGTCTTTGCACATTTCATTATAATAATTGACTTTGTCTTCTCTAGCTGCTCTTTGAAATCTTCTGTTCAACTCTTTTATCTTGTCACTTCTTCCATTTGCTTTAGTTACTCTCCATTCAAGGACAAGTTTCAGAGTCTCTTCTGACATCCCTTTTGGTCTTTTCTTCTTTTCCTGTCTTTTTAATGACCTGTTTTCTTCATGTGTGATGTTCTTGATGTCATCCCATAATTCTTCTTGTTTTCAGTCTTTGGTGTTCAATGCATCAAATCTGTTCTTTAGAGGGTCTCTAAATTCAGGAGGGATATAATCAAGGTCATTTTTTGGCTCTTTTTAAATTGTCTTTAGATTTAACTTGAACTTGCATATGAGCAGTTTGATGGTCTGTTCCACAATCAGCTCCTGGCCTTGTTTTGGCTGAAGATATTGAGCTTCTCCATTGCCCTTTCCACAGAGATAGTAGATCTGATTCCTGTGTATTCCGTCTGGTGAAGTTCATTCATATAACTGCTGTTTATGTTGTTGAAAAAAAAAATGTATTTGTTATGAATAAGTCATTGGTCTTGCAAAATTCTATCGTGCAATCTCCTGCATTATTTCTCTCTCCAAGGCCATATTTTCCAACTACCAGTGATTCTTCCTTGTTTCCAACTTTTGCATTCCAATCACCAGTAATAATCAACAAATCTTAATTGCATGTTTGGTCAATTTCAGGCTGCAGAAGTTGGTGCAAATCCTCAATTTCTTCATCTTTGGATTTGGTATTTGGTGCATAAATTTGAATAATAGTAGTATTAATTGGTCTTCTTTGTAGGTGTATGGATATCATTCTATCATTGACAGCCTTGTACTTCAGGATAGATCTTGATATATTCTTTGTGATGATGAATGCCATGCCACTCCTCTTCAATTTGTGATTCCCAGCAAAGTAGACCATATGGTTGTCTGATTCAAAATGACCAATACCAGTTCATTTTAGCTCACTAATGCCTTGTTGTTGCTGTTGTTATGTGCCGTCAAGTCAGACCTGTGTCATAGCGACCCCTCCTTGGGTTTCTAAGGTGATATCACTATGGAAGTAGATTGCCTAACCTTCCTTCCAAGGACTGTCTGGTGGGCTTGAACCACCAGCCTTCTGGTTAGCAGCCAAGTGCCTTAGTCACTATGCTAGCCTAACATATCAATCTTTATTTATTCCATTTCATTTTTGGCAACTTCCAATTTTCCTAGATTCATATTTCATACATTCTATGTTCCAATTCTCAATGGATGTTTGCAGCTGTGTCTTCTCATTTTGAGTCTTGTCACCTCAGCCAGTGGAGATTCCGAAAGCTTTACTCCATCCACATCATTAATGTCAACTCTACTCTGAGGAGGCAGCTCTTCCCCACTTGTATTTTGAGTGCCTTCTGACCTGAGGGACTCATCTTCCAGCACTATATCAAACAATGTTTCAGGGTTATTCATAATGTTTTCCAGTAATATATCAAACAGTGTTTCACTGCTATTCATAACATTTTCACTGGCCAATTCTTTGAGAAGTGAATGGCTCCTTCCTTCTTCCAAGTCTGTGTTAGTCTGGAAGCTCCACTGAAATCTGTCCACCATGGGAGACCCTGCTGGTATTTGAAATACTGGTGGCATAGCCTCCAGCTTCACAACAACATGCAAGCCACCACAGTATGACAAAATGACAGATAAGTAGGTTACCCGAAGAACCTGCCTTATCATTGTCCTATAACCATCCTGAGATAAACTGAAAAACATGTATGCTTGCAATTTTCTATCCTTGACTAATCATGTTATCCCACATATGTATTACCCACTTATCCTTGTTTAATCCCCACTTTTATATATCCTACCTTTGACTCACCTGATTATCTTTCAGCCAATTATGGTTTGGAACTTTTAGTTCCTGTTCCAACTATACAAAAATATGTTCTTCTTCAGTTGTACAGTGGAGGTGCAAAATTCACTTTATACATGTGGACATTTTCCCAGTCTGGACCATCTATGTCTCTCAATAAACTTCTTTTGCTTTTACTTGAGCAGACTCCATGATGGTGCTCTAAGACAGACTGATTTGTTCATTCATCTGGCAGTTCATGGTATGTTCTACATTCTTCAACACCATAGATTGGAAGTATTTATTTAACATCTCACATTTTACAAAGTGCTTTAAGCCATTATCTCATGTGACCCTCACAGCAGTTTCCTTTGTAATAAGGAAGTACTATTACCTGCTTTTGACTATGGAGACACTGAAACTGGAATAAACTCATGATAGCCTTAGGTTAGGTGGTCATTACTATGGGGTGTGGGCAGTAAGTGGTGGGACTAGATCATGGAGCCATCTTGATCAAGGCCAGCATGTCATTGCCTTGGACTCTGCCACGCCAAGTTCAAAAAGCTGCAATTACATAAAAATGACTGCTTCTTATGTGTCCAGAGGTTTATACCATATAAAATAGGGGTCAGTAACCTTTTTCTATAAAGGACCTGATTGTAAATATTTTAGGCTTTGAAGACCAAAAGGTTGGTCTCTGTCACAAGTACTTAATTCTTTTGTTGCAGTGAAAAAGCATCCACACACAATAAATAAATAAATGGATGTGGCTCAAAGTAAACAAGTGTTTCCCCAAATGTGTGTATGCCCTTCCCCAAAATGCTATTACTTTAATTTTACATATAATATGCCATCATCAGTTAATATCATATTGTCATCTTCAGATGAAATTGGCTGGACGGTGACCACTGTCCTTCATCTGTGTGTCTGACTCAAGCCAATGAGACTATTTGATAGCATCTCATCCTTCAGTCCTTCTTGGCCTTCATCCTTAACGAAGAGTGATAGTGCATTATGATTTTCCCAGGAGAGTCACAGTGCAGGCCTGAGGTTTAGTCTGAAAGGGCCTGATTTGGATAACAAATTACATATTCACTCCATCACTAACAGGAGGGCCAGTCACTCATATGTTGATTCCACATTCACAAGCACCTCCCATGTACCAGGCCCAGTACTAGGCTCTGGAGAGAAAAAACAAAAATTTATACCTATTCCTCACTTATCAACATTGTTAGGATCCAAATACCAGGTCATTACACAAAAAACAGCATTATGTGCAAATGGAAGATAACTACATCAAATCACAAAATGGGGAATGACTACATCATTACATAACTGTCAGGCCACTGAGAATCTTGGCCCAGCCAAGTTAATACATAACCTTAACCCTTACCTAGATATTCATTGCTACCAGACGTGTGTGTGTTGTTAGTGTACAAAATAGTGAGATAGTGGATTTTTCACTATTGTCATAAATCCAAAATGTCAGAAACAAGAAAGTAAGTGAAAAGTAGTATATTTTAAATACATTATATATATTATAATATATAATACATATACACATACACACATACAGTTGTTAATTGCCATTGAGAAGGTTCTGACTCATGATGACCCCATTAAAAATGTAATAAAACTGTGGTCATTTTCATGATCTTTGATAAGTTTGAGTCCATTGTTGCTTCCATTTTGTGATGCCTTCCAATCTAGCAGGCTCATCTTCCAGCACTGTATCAGAAAATGTTCTGTAGTGGTCCATAGGGCTTCCATTGCCTAATTTTTGGAAGTAGATTGCCATGCCTTTCTTCCTAGTCTGTCTAAATTTGAAAGATCTCCTGAAACCTGGCCACCATGGGTAATTCTGCTGGCATTCAAAACACTGGAGCTTCCAGTGTCATAGCAACACAAAAGCCAGCACAGTGTGATGGACTGACAGACAAATAGTGGACAAATATATCTGCACACATGATTACCCCTGGCTCAAATAGGCCACAGTAGAGGTCATGGTAAGCACCGTGGTAGAGGAAGTGTGGGTGACATGAAAGCAAGCAGAGTGAGCTTCCTGGAAGAAGGGGCAATAAGGCAGAATCTTGAGGAATGCAAAGGAATTAGTCAGGCCAAGGAAGAATTCAGAGGGAGACCTGGCCACAGGACATCAATGTCAAGGTTGCAGAAGTGAGAATTGGTTCATTGAGGAAGAGTGCTCACAGCCAGCATTGCCGAATTCCTGGAAAGCAATTATTTCAGGAAAACAATCTGTAACACACATTGTCTTTTCATATTATCTGACTTTGTCTTTATTATTAATAGTAGAACTGATTATTTATGTTTAATTTGTTAGTGATTCCATATTTAACTGTAATCCTCTAAGCAATGCTTAGTCTTTTCTTGAAGAAGGCTCACTCTATCACTGAGCAAGTAGAAGACGCGTACCATTTAATATCTTAATGCACTGACTACAAATGCACTGTCACAGGACAAAACAAGAGGAACCTCACACACTCAGTCACCTTCTCATTGTCAACCATTCACTTGTATTATTTGAGGAAAACTGGTAGATAGAATCATGCTGTGCATCTCAAACAAATCCTTCTTGTACCCTCTACAGCTGTATTTCCTCACTGTCTATTTCCACTACCAGACCCAAGATGTGTAAAAAGAAGTTGAAGGGAATCAGATGGTTGAGTTCACATTTAATCATAACAAATACAAGTAGTCGTCTACTTACAATGTATTCAAGTTATGATGAACTACACTTACAACCATCAGTTTTGTTTTGTTTATGTCTTATCATTAGTAATGGGAGCTCTGGTGGCATAGTGCCTAAGGCATTTGACTGCTAACCAGAAGGTTGGCGGTTCAAACTCACCAGCCACTCCTCAGTGGGCAATCTACTTCTGTAGTGATACCACCTTGGAAACCCAGGGAGGGTTTGTTATGAGTTGGATCTGACTCGACGGCAGTGTTTGGTTTTTAGTTTTTATCATTAGTAATATATACTACATACAATGATGCAACACCCAATTTGCTGAGGTTATCATTCTCAGATGTTCACTCACAGATGTTCAAATATTGGATTTATAAAGCTACTGATAATAGGAGGCAAAAAATAATGAAGACTGAAAAAAAAAAAAAAGGAGGGATTTGACTTATGCCAGAAATGACATTATGTCATTGGAATGGAACCTCATCATAAGTCAGGCATTACCTGTGTGTGTGTGTAAATAATATAGTATATAATAAGTGATATATCATATATAATATACATCTCACTACTAGCAGGTGCAAGAAACCCTGGATGACACAAAAAGTTAATTGATTGGATGTTAACCAAAAGATTGGTGGTTTGAGCCTATCCAGAGGCACCTTGGAAGAACAATCTAGTGATCTGCATCAGAAAAGTCACAGCCATGAAAATCCTGTGGAGTACAGTTGTATTCTGTGCTCCATGAATCAGAATCAACTTAGTGGCCACTGTTTCTCGTTTGTTTTATTTTACTAGCAGATGACATGAATTACAGACCTATATCAGAAAATTTACAACACATATATATGTATGTATCAATTTTATATTGCTGCTGGAATAAATTACCAAATTTAGCAGCTCAAAACAGTACCTATTTATTATCTTCCAGTTTCATGGATGAAAAGTCCAGGAACAGTGGGGGGTTCAGCTAGATTTTCTGCCAAAATTAAAGTGTCAATTGTGCTGGGCTCTTATTTAGAGGCTCTGGATAAGAGTTCACTTCCTGTTCATTCTGGTTGTTAGCCCAATTCAGTTCTTGCAGTTGTAGAATTGAGGTCCTCATTTCCTTGTTAGATGTCAGGCGGGTGCTGATCTTTGCTCCTAGGTACGATGTGCTTCTTTCTCATAACTTCTGTCTTAGTTACCTAGCACTGCTACAGCACTGTAATCTACATCAACCATGGGCTCAAGGGCAGCAAAAATTGTGAGCATGTCACTGGACTGGACAATGTTTTGTTGTATTGTACATGGAGTTGCTGAGTTGGAACTGACTCAGTGACATCTAACAACAAACATCAACAACAGGCTACAGCAGACTTGAGATCAGGATCAACTTGGAAGTAACAAGAACAAGTGAGGAGACAGGATGGAGTTAGACAATCAGGACAGCTTCCCACCAAGACAGTTCTCTCAGCTGCCTTCTGCTGTGCATGTAAGCAGGCCACCCTTCTTAGCCATGTCAATTGACAATTCTTCTCAGCCATGCCAGTTGATAACCCTTCTTAGCTGTACCAGCTGAATACCCTCCTTGGCCAGGCACACAGCCTTTCTCTGTCTTCAGCATCCCCACCATCAACCTCTCCACTGCTAATTAGTCCAACTCATGGCCAGGGTAGCAGCTTGCTTGGCTCCTGTCCTCTGAGAAGCCTTTCTACCATCACCATCAGCTCTGCCATGGGGTACCCCTTCTGAGCCTCTGCCTCCAGGCCTCCCTCTATGTCTGTTCTGCCATCAGGCCTCTTCGTAGGCCATTCTGCAAATCTTGTGTTTCCCACCTCATAGTGTTGCCACTGTTTCTCTACTACTCAGCTCTGCTGTCCTCACCACTACTTATTTATTTATTTATTTTCCATTTCATGCTGTCTTCATTTTACAGCTCACTCTTCTGGGACTAGGAGGTTCTCGGTGCAGGGACCCTGAGTCCAAAAGACATACTTCACTACAGACTCTTCTTGAAGGTAGTGATGTCCCCTTTCCACTCTGAGGGGTTGGCCACGTATGTAAAAAAACTCACTGTCAATTCCAAGGTATGGCCCTCCCAGTAGGACCACAAATCAACCAATCTCCACAAAAGATTCAATTCTGTTGGGTGGTTTTTCAAGCCATTGTTTCCACAGGAAATAGGCCAACCTCTGCAAGGTATGTAAAATACACCAATCACAGGGCCAGCTGTGACCCAACAAATAAATTTTTGCAGAATTATAAACCTAAGGCCAGAAAAGTCATATAGAAAGAGAAAACCATTGCACATCAAGCACAACTACCACATGTAGGGCAGGACCAGGCAGTGTTTCATTCTGTTGTACATAGGTTTGCTATGAGTCAGAGCTGACTCAATGGCACCTAACAACAACAACAACAGGTAGCTTTAAAGCACAGGTATTTATTGTTTCATAGTTTTGGAGGCTAGAAGTCTAAATTCATGGTGTGGTTCTATGAGGTTCCTCTTTGTTTATTTCTGCCTCTAGTAACTGCCAACAATTATTGTAGATGAATCTATCTTTGTCATCTGTCATCTTCCCAGTATGTGTCTCTGTGTCTATTCCTTTTTTTATCAAATTGAAGTGATTCATTTTAGGATCCACTCTAAACTGGTGTGGTATAAAAATGACATGGGGGTGGCATATGACCTCCTCTAACTTCACAAAGGGGGAGGAGGATCAAGATCAATAACAACATCTCAAGACTGATTCTTATGAGACAGAGGCCAGCCATGTTTCCACCCTGCAAACCTTTTACAAAATCTGACAACAATAACCATAACTCCCATAGCACTGTCTACCTTTCTGGTGGGTTCAGTAATGTGCTGCAATGACTACACAGAAGTCATAGACAATACTCAAAATTATGGGGTTTGCTTGGGAAGTAACAAGTTACAATGCAGGATCAGAAATGACTCAAGATATAGTTCTTCAATCAGGACAGCCTCTTCTCAGTAGTGTCTGCAGGCATGTCTTTCTCTGGCCCTTGGCTTCTCAGTGCCATAGCTCTTGACCTGATCCCTGTTCAAGCAATAGGTACCCAGAGAGGTAACCCACTCTGCCAGTAAATCTCCTGTATGGAGGCACTCAGCTTCCTCACTCTATGGGTCAGCAAGCTTAGCTTCACAATAGATGCCTAGAGGCACTCACTCCAGCAGCAAGCCTCCTGCCTACAGGCACTCTGCTTTGTCACTTCCACTGTCTCTGGTGCCACCATTTATCTGATGCTGCTTCTTATTGTCTCCACTGTCACAGCTCTCTGTCCCCTGGATCAAAGAGGTTCAGTGCAGTGGTCTTGAGTCCAAAGGACTAGCCCCACTCCTGGATCTTCTTTCTTGATGGTAGTGAAATCTCCCCTTTCCACCTCTAGGATCACTCATTTTAAGCATAGTGAGATGGGAAAACTGACCAATCCTCATGTTAGGGTTCTGTACACCTTATTTTCATGGTCCCATGCCAACCCAAGGGTGCCATGAACCTTATTTAAATTATTAACAAGCTACCCAGTCCCCTTTGTGGGGGACTATGAAAGTCTCACCCAGTCATCGGGTGGGAGTCACAAAGACCATGACTAGAAGGGCTAATACAAGCAATTCACTGCTCCACATGTGGCCACAACTGATTGATTACATTACATTAAATTACATTGTAGAAGCTGATTATGTTACATAAGTTCAGATTACATCCACAGTTACAGAGATAGGAGGATTCCAGTACATATTTTGGGGATACTCGATTGAATTCATGACACCTTCCATGTGGCTCCTCCTCCAGCAGCAACAGGTCAAGTTCCTCTAATGTTTGATCTCTCTGACTTCCCCTTCTCCTGTTCTCTTCTGCTTTTAAGGGCTCATGTGCTTACAATGGTGACACAGGCAGGGAATCAGGCTGGCTGAATCAAGCAGCCTCTAACTCAGTATTCTTGGAATCTAAGACTTCGTGCAGATCACCACATAACTATTGCTGTGGTGACATAGAACTGCTTGTGATTAACAAGCCAGGCCCTTAGGCAAGATAAAAGTTTCCAGTTGTAAAATGCTGATTAACCTCCTTAGTTGTCTTTCATGTACCTCACTAGGTAGAGCATACGTGTAAAATTCAACATAACTGACAAAGTGACCTTCCACCAGAGGCAGTCAAGAACAGGAAGCCCTTGCCAGGACTCAAACCAGGATCCTAGGACATCATGCATGCACAACATCCCAGAAAAGTCATGTCAAGCATCTTAGCGGCCTTCATGATGAGTTTCACCTTTGTCCCAACAGCCTTTGTGATGGAATCCATCTTGTCTACTTCCGGTGTACACACCTGATTTTCATAACTCCATCTTTTTCTCAGAAATCACTGCCCATCTTAGAAATAAAGATGATGCCTTTTTCCCAGGAAATCCTTTATAAACCCCAGGAAATCTTTTGTTCAGTGAGAGACTGGAGACTAGTGTAGGTGGAAACCCCTCTCCTTTCTCTTTAATAAACATTGGTTCATGTGGACATTTTGCCTCTCCTGGTCAAGTCTTCATCAGTAGAACACAAGAACACTTGCTCAAGATCCTGGGCCCCCCATAACATTAGGATAATACATGATAAACTCTCTCATCTTAAAGTCAGCTGATTGTTGTTGTTAGGAAACGTTGGGTTGGCTCCAACTGCTGGGTTCAGTTATGTGTTGCAATGACCACACAGAAGTCATAGACAATACTCACAAGAAATTGAGGAAGTGATGATATTAGATCCACACATCACCACTTCACACCCTACTGTTGGGACCTTTAAGGGGATCCAGTAGACAGCACACCTTTCCTCTCCTGGCTTCTCAACAAATTAAGAAATAAAACACATTATAAAAGTGAGTGTTCTAAAAAAAGACAAAATAATGCCTTTTTGTTGATAGGGGCTAAATTGGAGGTTGGAAGTTATAGTATCAGGTGGTTCTGCCAGGGATCCTCCACACACACTAATAGATAACTAAGGACAGTACAGGCCTCCCTCAGGTAAGGGTTGAGGTTATGCAGGAGGAACACAGAGTGTGCAGGAAACTAAGAAGTCCTGGAAGGAATATACAGAGTCACTGTATCAAAAATAATTGGTCAGTGTTCACCAATTTCAGGAGGTAGCATATGATCAAGAGTCAAGGGTATTGAAGGAAGAAGTCCAAGGTGCACTGAAGGAATTGGCCGAAAAAAAAAAAGAAACCAAAAGGCTTCAGGAATTAAGGGAATATATACTGAAATGTTTCAACAAATGGATGCAGCTCTGGAAGAGCTTATTCATTTATGCCAAGAAATTTGGAAGGCAGCTACCTGGCCAACTGACTGGAAGGAATCGGTATTTGTGTCCATTCCAAAGAAAAGTGATCCAACAGAATATGGAAATTATTGAACAATATCATTAATATCACACTCAAGTAAAATTGTGCTGAGGATCATTTAAAAATGATTGCAACAGTATATTGACAGGTAACTTCCAGATATACAAGCTGGATTTGGAAGAAGACATAGAATGAGGGATATCATTGCTGATGTCAGATGTATCTTAGCTGAAAGCAAAGAATACCAAAAAGCTGCTTACCTGTATTTTAATGACTATGCAAAGGCATTTGACTGTGTGGATCATAACAAATTATGCATGATATTACAAAGAATGGGAATTCCAGAACATTTTATTGTACTCATGAGGAACTTATATATAGATCAAGAGGCTATGGTTTAAATAGAATGAGGGGATAATGCATGGTTTAAAATCAAGAAGTGTAGGTCAGAACTGTACCTTTTCACCATATTTATTCAACTGATATACAGAGTAAATAATATGAGAAGCTGGACTGTATGAAGAAGAACATGGCATCAGGTTTGGAAGAAGACTCATTCACAATCTACAATATGCAGATAATGCATTGTTGCTTGCTGAGTGTGAAGATGACTTGAAGCATTTACTGATGAAGATGAAAGACTACAGTCTTAAGTATGGATTACACCTCAACACAAAGAAAACAAAAATCCTAACAAATGGACCAATAAGCCACATTATGATAAATGGACAAAGGATTGAGGTTGTCAGGAATTTCATTTTACTTGAATCCACAATAAACATTCATGGAAGCCCAGTCAAGAAATCTAACACTGTATTAAACTGGGCAAGCTTACATGGATAGATCTTTAACACTGAAAATTGAAGGGAAAAGTAAGGAACCAAAGGAAGTTTGCAATGCATGACCAAACACTGATATATACTTTGCAAGGACACATGCATCTTTATCAAGAACTATCAAACTCATTATTGTAGTTGTCTGTGAAGATAGAGAGAAGTTAAAACATTACAGATATCTGCACTTGATCTTCATTATTCACAGATTCCATATTTACAACTCCACCTACTCACACAATGTACAGTCCAATCATGGGTCAAAACTATTCAGAAATAAAAGCAATTAAGTGGTCAAAGCAATCCCCCAAGCACCAACAGGGAGCATAAACTGCTATTTGCATAGCATTTACATTATATTAGGTATTATAAGCAATTTAGAGATTATTTAAAGTATACAGGAGGATGTACCTAGGTTATATGCAAATACTATGCATATAAGATTTTTTATAAGAGACTTGAGCATTCCTGGATTTTGGAGGGTGGGGGTAGATAGGAGTTCCTGGATCCAATCCCTCATGAGTAATGAGGGGCAAGTGTACTTGTAAATAGCATAGCAATGCTTGCAATCCTTTCGTGGTCACTCGTGCATAGGCCAAAAGCAGTGAAAAATGTGAGTTGCTCAGTGTGCACATACCAGCTGATGCTGAACAGGGTGATGTTCGGTTTCTTGTTTCAGCACTCATATTATAATAAACAAGCGTCCATTTCTGCAGTCTATTTAGTGCCACAATTTCCCCCACACACATTTTGTGCTTTTCATTGGTGAATTTGCTGTTTAAAATGGCCAGCTAGCCTAGGGCTGAAGTGCTGTCTTGTATTCTTAAGTGATAGAAGGCTCATATGCCTTACAAAGAAAATGTTGTTGCTGTTGTTGTTTTTAGGTGCCGTCGAGTCATAGGGACCTCATGTACAGCAGAATGAAAAGCTGTCCAGTTCTTTGCCAGCCCCATGATCCTTACTATACCCCTGAGCCCATCATTGCAGCCACTGTGTCAATCCATCTCATTGAGGTCCTACCCCTTTTTCATCAGCCCTCCACTTTACTGAGCATGATATCCTTCTCCAAGGAATGATCCCTTCTGACAACATGACCAAAGTAGATGAGATGAAGTTTGGCCATTCTCACTTCCAAGGAGCATTCCGGCTGCACTTCTTCCAGGACATATCAGTTAGTTCTTTTAGCAGACCATGGTACTTTCACCATTCTTCACCAACACCATAACTCAAAAACATCAACTCTTCTTGTCTTCCTTTTTCATTGTCAAGCTCTCACATGCATATGTTGTTGTTGTTGTTGTTGTTGTTATGTGCCATCGAGTCGACCCCGACTCATAGCGACCCTTCCTTGGGTTTCCGAGGCAGTATCACTACAGAAGTAGGACTGCCCAACCTTCCTTCTGAGGAGTGGCTGGTGGGTTTGTACTGCCAGCTTTCTGGTTAGCAGTCAAGTGCTTTTAGACCAGAGCTGCTATATATATATATATATATATATATATATATATGGCAATTGAAAATACCATAGCCTGTGTTAAGTGCACCTTAGTCTTCAGAGAAACATCTTTGCTCTTCAGCACTAGAAACAGGTCCTTTGCAGCAGATTTGCTCAATGGTATATGATGTCTGATAGCTTGACTGCTGCTGCCAACGGTGTTGATTGTAGAACCAAGTAATAAGAAGTCTTTGACAACTTCAATCTTTTCTCCATTTGTCATGATGCTACTTATTGGTCCCAATTTGAGGATTTTTGTTTTCTTTATATTGAGGTGTAATCCATACTGCAGACTGTAGTCTTCAATCTTCATCAGTAAGTGTTTCAAGTCACCCTCACTCTCAGCAAGAAAAGTAGTGTTGTCAGCATGACAGAGGTTGTTAATGAGTCTTCCTCCAATCCTGATTCATATTCCTCTTCATATAGTCCAGCTTCTCAGATTATTTGTTCAGCATACATATTGAATAAGTATGGTGAAAGGATACAAGCCTGACACACTCTTTGCTTGATTTTAAACTATGCAGCATCCCCTTTGGTGAAGAATGCTGAAAGTACCAGGGACTGCTAATAGAACTAACAGGTCTGTCCTGGAGGAAGTGCAGCAGGAATGTTTCTTGGAAGTGAGAATGGCCAGACTTTGTCTCAGCTACTTTGGTCATGTTGTCAGAAGGGACCATTCTCTGGAGAAGGATATCATGCTTGGTAAAGTAAAGAGTCAGTGAAAAAGAGTAAGACCTTCAATGAGATGGATTGACACAGTGGTTGCAACAATAGGCTCAAGTATAGCAAAGATCATGGAGCTGGTGCAGGACTAGGTGGTGTTTCGTTTGGCTGTGCATAGGGTTGCTATGAGTTGGAGATGACCTGACAGCACCTAACAATAACAACAACAGTGTTCCCTTGTCCTGTTCAAATGATAGCCTCTTGGTCTATGTACGAGTTTCTCATGAGCACAATTAAGTGTTCTGGAATTCCCATTCTTCTCTATGTTATCCATAATTTGTTATGATCCACACAATGGAATATTTTTGCATAACCAATAAAACACAAGTAAATATCTGTCTGGTATTCATTGCTTTGAGCCAAGATCCATCTGACATCAGCAATGATATCCCTCATTCCACATCCTTTTCTGAATCCAGCTTGCATTTCTGGAAGTTCTCTGTCAATATACTGCTGTAACCATTTTTGAATTATCTTCAGTAAGACTTTGCTTGTGTGCAATATTAATTATATGATGTGATAATTTCCACATTCTGTGGGATCACCTTTCTTTGGAATGGGTACAAATAAGGATCTTTTCCAGTCAGTTGGCCAGGTAGTGGTCTTCTGAATCTCCTGGCATAGCCAAGTGAGTGTCTCTAGTGCAGCATCTGTTGGTTGAAACATCTCAATGGGTATTCTTTCCATTCCTGGAGCCTTGTTTTTTGTCACTTCCCTCAGTGCAGCTTTGACTTCTTCCTTCAATACCATTGGTTCTTGATCATATGCCACCTCCTAAAATGGATGAACATTGACCAATTCTTTTTGGTACAGTGACACTGTGTATTCTTTCCATCTTCTTTTGTTATTTCCTGCACCATTCAATATATTGCCCCTAGAATCATTCAATATTGCAACTTGAGACTTAAATTTCCTCTTCAGTTCTTTCAGTTTAAGAAATGTTGGATGTGTTCTTCCCTCTTGGCTTTCCTACTTCATGTATTTGCACATTTCATTATAATAATTGAGTTTGTCTCCTCAAGCTGCTCTTTGAAATCTTCTGTTTAGCTTTTTTATCTTGTCATTTTGTCCTTTTGCTTTATCTACTCTCCATTCAAAAACAAGTTTCAGAGTATCTTCTGACATCCATTGTAGTCTTTTCTTCCTTTCCCGTTTTTTTAATGACCTTTTTCTTTCCTCATGGATAATGTTCTGGATGTCATCCCACAATTCCTCTGGTTTTCAGTCATTGGTGTTCAGTACATCAAATCTATTCTTTAAATCATCTCTAAATCCCAGGTAGGAAAGTAGGGGAAAGCAAAGCCAGAGGAGATGACAGACCACAGCATCAGCTGGGATCCAGGTAAGGGGAGGGACACAGGCCCTAAAACCAACAGGTTGAAAGTGGGGGAAATAGAAACCAGAGGGGATGACA
>NW_006922095.1:207606-209266 GCF_000298275.1 Orycteropus afer afer | reverse complement strand
GTCCTGTTGGTGTTTCAAGTGCCAGCAAGGTTGCACATGGTGCACAGATTTCAATGAAGCTTACAGACTGAGACAGAATAGGAAGAAGGAAGAGGCCATTCACTTCTCAAAAAATTGGCCAATGAAAACCTTATGAATGGCAGAGGAACACTGTCTTATACATTACTGTGCAACTTTATGAATAGCCCAGAAACATTATCCAATAGAATGCAGTAGTATGAGCCCTTAGGTCACAGAGCTTTCAAAATATGAATAACAAAGAGCTGCATCATTAGAGTAGGACCAACTTAAATGATATGGATAAAGTGTAGTTTTTGAGACCTCCATTTACTGCCATGCCATGATTCAAATTGAGGAGAAACAGCTGCAAACATTCATTAATAATTGGAACATGGAATGTGTGAAGTATGAATATACAAAAATTGGAAGTTGTCAAAAATGAAATGGAACACATAAAGATTGATATCCTAGGTATTAGTGAGCTGAAATGGACTGATTTTGGCCATTTTGAATCAGACAATCATATGATCTACTATGCTGGGAATGATAATTTGAAGAGGAATCATGTGGTATTCATTATCACAAAGAATGTTTCAAGATATGTCCTGAAGTACAATGCTGTCAGTGATAGGATAATATCCATATGCCTACAAGGAAGACCAGTTAATATGACTATTATTCAAATTTATGTATCAACTACCAAAGCCAAACATGAGGAAATATGCAGTTTGAAATTGACCAAACATGCAATCAAGATGTGCGGTACCTGGAATGCAAAAGTCGGAAACAAATCACCGGTAGTTGGAAAATTTGGCATTGGTGACAGAAATAACACTGGAGATCTCATGATAGAATTTTGCAAGACCAACGACTTACTCATTTCAAGTACATTTTTTCAACAACACAAATAGTGGCTATACACATGGACTTCACCAGACAGAGTACATAGGAATCAGATTGACTACATCTGTGGCAAGAGGCAATAGAGAAGCTCAATATCTTCAGTCAAAGCAAGGCCAGGAGCTGATTGACCATCAACTGCTCATATACAAGTTCAAGTTAAAGCTAAAGGCAATTAAAAGACATCCACGAGAGCCAAAATATGACATTGATTATATCCCTCCTGAATTTAGAGACCATCTAGAGAATAGATTTGATGCATTGAACACCAATGACCAAAAACCAGAAGAATTGTGGGATGATAACAAGAGATCATCCGTGAGGAAAGCAAGAGGTCATTAAAAAGATGAGAAAAGAAGACAAGACCAAAATGGAAGTCAGAAGAGACTCTGAAACTTGCCCTTGAACACAGTGTAGCTAAACCAAATAGAAGAAATTATGATAAAAGAGCTGAACAGAAGATTTAAATGAGCAGCTCTAGCAGTAAAGCCCATTACTATAATGAAATGTGCAAAGACCTGGAGTTGGAAAACCAAAAGGGAAGAACACACTTAGCATTTCTCAAGCTGAAAGAACTAAGGAAACAATTTAAGCCTCAAATTGCAATATTGAAAGATTCTATGGGCAAAATGCTGAATGATGCAGGAAATATCTAAAGAAGATGAAAGGAATACATAGTGTCACTATACCAAAAAGAATTGGTAAATGTTCATCCATTTCAGGGGGTGGCATATGATCAAGAACGAACGATATTTAAGGA
>NW_006922095.1:201624-205836 GCF_000298275.1 Orycteropus afer afer | reverse complement strand
CTGCAGAAGTTGATAAAAATCTTCAATTTCCTCATCTTTGGCTTTGGTGGTTGGTGTGTAAATTTGAATAATAATAATTGGCTTTCTTCATAGGCATATGGATATTATTCTATCCCTGACAGCACTGTACTTCAGGATAAATCTTGAAACATTCTTTGTGATGATGAATGTCATGCCATTCCTCTTCAAATTGTCATTCCCAGCATGGTAGATCATATGGTTGTCTGATTCAAAATGGCCAAAACCAGTCCATTTCAACTCACTAATGCAAGGATATCAATCTTTATGTCTTCCATTCCATTTTGGACAACTTCCAATTTTCCTAGATTCATACTTTGTACATTCCATGCTCCAATTAGCAATGAATGTTTACTGTTATTTCTTCTCATGTTGAGTCATCCCACTTCTGTAAATGGAGGCCCCAAAAGCTCTACTTATCCATATCATTAAAGTAGGCTCTACTCTGAGGCAGCTTTTTCCCAATCCTATTTTAAGTGTCCTCCATCCTAAGGGGCTCATCTTCGAGCACTGTGTCGGACAATGTTTCAGCGCTATTCATCAAATTTTTCAGTAATATATCAGACAGTGTTTCACTACGATTCATAAGGTTTTCATTGGTCAATTCTTTGAGAAGTGGATAGCCTCTTCCTTCTTCTGTGTCTGATTCAGTCTGGAAGCTCCACTGAAACTGGTCCACTAGGACATCCCTGCTGGCACAGCTCCAGTCTCACAGCAAAATGCAAGCCACCACAGTATGACAAACTGACAGACAAGTTCATCTCCCTTAGCTGTTCCAACCTCTCCACTCACTTCCTGGACTTCCCCCTACCTGTTCCTGCCAACTCTGTCTGCCACTGCTTCCTGCCACCTGGGGCACAAATATGTGTTAGATAAACTTTATTCATGCAAGAATTATAGTGTTGTTGGCTCTGATTTCAATGCTAATGAATCAACAATATATATTAAATAAAGTATTTTAAGCAGAAAAAAAATGTATGAAATAAATTTCTGTATTGATCAATTGATGAAAAAGTTGTGACCAGAAGCTCACAGAAACACAGGCATAATGAGCAGGGGAGAGACAGAAGGGGACATTTACTCTCAAGCACAACTCCAAAGGGGGGGGGGATATGAGGCTGAGAGGGTAAGGAATAGGGGGTTTATACTTAGAGATTGGCACTGGGCAGCCATTACCCTTACTATGCCTCTGACAGGAACCTAATCCTGTATTCCTCCTAGGAGCAATATTCCAGTATTATTTAATTCAGTGTACATGGTGATTTTATGCAACATAGTTACTGTGTGTACTGAGAATCAATTGTAATTGGAGGTTATATCAGCAAGAGCCAATGATGGGATAAGTGTGTGAGATAAAGGAGATAAAAGGGTCAAGGGTACCTCCCAGGTTTCTGGGATGAATCACTGGTTTTGCAATGATGCTATTTCCTAACATAGAATCTATTGGAAAAGGAGAGGATGGTGGGTGGGGGAATAGTGAAGAATGTGAATCCATTTTGGACGTAGTGTTGAGCAATTGTGGTGATTTGGAGTTATCCAGGTGGAAATTTCAAGTGGACCACGGAAGATTGGGTCTAGAGTTCAGTAGGTTAATCTGGTTTGGGGATGCAGATTCATAGGCTCTGGGTAGCCATGGTCTTTCAATCACCTCATGTTGTTGTTGTTGTTATGTGTCATGGAGTCAGATCTGACTCATAGTGACCCCTCCTTGGATTTCCATGGTGGTATCACTACAGAAGTAGATCATCCAACCTCCCTTCCGAGGAGTGGCTGGTGGGTTGGAACCACCAGCCTTCTGGTTAACAGTCAAGTGCCTTAGGCACGATGCTCCCATATGCATGCAAAAGTCAGATGCTGAAAAATGAAGAGTGAAGAACTGAAACATTCAAATTGAGGGGCCAACAAAGAATATTAAATATACTGTGAACTATCAGAAGAGCAAACACATCAGTCTTAGAGAAATATATAATCAGAATGCTTCTTAGAAACAAGGATGGCAAGACTTCATGTTTGGACACATCATCATTAAAAATCAGTCAGTAGAAAAGGACATCATATTTGGTAAAATCAGCAAAAGCAAGGAAAATACTTAGAGATGAATTAACACAGCAACCACAATGGACTTAAACATAGCACAATCATAAAGATGGTACAGGACCAGGCAATGTTTTGTTCTGTTGTACAGAAGGTCAACATGAGTCAGAGAGGACACTACAGCAACTAATCACAACAGGCTTCCCAGTACATGAGATTGTCCAGGGAGTAGTAGGGTAAGTTCTGCTGATCAAGCAGCTGCACAAAGGACTCATTGGACCGGGGCAGGACCAGAATCAAGGATTCACTCCTCTTTGCAGTGTTGAATTCCTCAATCCAAAAGATTTGATCACTTACTTACTAATTAATGCCTATTGTGGTCAAAACTTTGGGCTTGGCCCCTGTTTGATGTGCTTTCCCCAATCTCTATGCTCTGCATACATCCTGTCTGGGAGTCAGTTCTCTGAACATTGTGGCTCATTTCTGGATGACATTTGTCCCACTTGCTTTTCTCTTTTGTTTACCTATCCCATGGGTCCCTGCTGAGCCTGCAGTGCAAATGTAGAATGAATATTTGGAGTAAAAAGGCCAGCTTTTGTATCCAGACTTAGGCTTCTGACTTTGCAATGGTGGGTCTTTATCTGATCTTTCTGAGCCTGTAAAATGGAGATTACATTATGAAGATATTATAATAGTCCCTCAAGCCCAATGATTTTAAGCAAGCTTTTTGAAATCTGTTTATACCCTTAGTCTGTGAGAGTGCTTTGTAAAATATTTGTTGTTATTTTTATGCCTGTGCTCTTGGATTTCTGATCTCTTTCACTCCATGTTTTATTAACCATCCTTTCTCCTTTCCTCATTTTATAGGTGTTACAGTGACTATAACTCTGCTTCTACCATAGCTTTTGTAACATCTATCATTTTCAGGTGTCCCATCAATTGAGTGAATATCAAAAAACATTAAGGGATTCTTTGGGAAGCCATCCACCACCTGTCAATCAGTTTGTTGTACTGTGATGGTTTGTGTGTTGCTGTGATACTGAATGCACTACCACTGATATTTCAAATACCATCAAGTCACCCCTGGTGGACAAGTTTTAATAGAGCTTTGAGATTAAGCCAGACTGGGGAGAAAAGTCTGGCAATCTAATTCCAAAAACAGCCAATGAAAACGTTATGGATTGCAACAGCCTTGTCCATTTACTTTGGACATATCGTTAGAAGGAGTCAATCAGTAAAGGAGAACTTCATGTTTGGAGAAGGAGAGAGCCAGAGAGGGGGAGATTGTCCCTTGGTGAAATGCATTGGCATAATAGTCACAACAGTGGACTGGTGATGGTGAGGATGATGCAAACAACACTTCATTTAGATGTACATAAAGTGACCTATGCCATACGTAGGGTCTCTGTGAGTTGGAGACAACTTGACAGCACCTAACAGCAACAACAACAAAGTGACCACAAGTCAGAGTTGACCTGATGGGCACTAACAATAATAGCAACAGGAAGTCCTGTATATTTTTCAGCAAGTAGATGGTCTGAGCTGGTTAGATCTGAGATAATGTCAGTAGAATTGAGGAGCAGGTGAATTACATTGTACATGAGACTGGATGCCTTACAAAGAAACCAGAGTGTTCCACTGTGGTCTGCTTGGAACTGTCTCTTCCAAGAAACCAAAGTCTTACAAAACACATGGTGGCTGAGGTGGTCTCTGGGCTGGCTATGGCTGATAGATTTGCCAGGAAACCAATGAAGATAAAACTTCAGTATCCTTCATCTACAGCCTCCTCCACTCAAATTCTCTGTTATGCTTACACTTGGTTCAGGTATTAGTGGAGAGACCATGGCTTCTGGAACTCAGACAAGGGAAAGTTGAGTTGTGGACACCTTTAGTTTGGATTAGTGGGACATATCCCATAGGACAAAGTCATTTTCCCATGTATTTCAGTTATTGCCAGCTGTCCCAGTGGAAGAATGTCCCCCAGGATCTTCCTGCTGCCCACAGGGCCACTTCACCCCAGATTGTGACATGGAAGCACCAAACAAGGAAGGATTAAAAAAGAACTGTTATATACTGAGTGTTTGTGGTATTTATCATCTTTTTAAAATTTGTAGTTTTTCATGATTTATTTTATCATTCTGATATTCTAATATCCACACT
>NW_006922095.1:199504-200975 GCF_000298275.1 Orycteropus afer afer | reverse complement strand
CTGGTAGTTTACCTGCAAAGAGCCCTGGTGATACAATGGGCTGCTAACTTCAAGGTTGGTGGTTCAAACCCAGATCCTTTGGAAAAGAAGGTTGGTGATCTGCTTCTATAAAGATTATACCTTAGAAAACCCTATGAAGGTCACTATGAGTTGTAATTGACTCGATGGAACACATCAACAAAAGTTTACCTGCAAGGTGATTCAACAACCACAAGGGGGAAATAGGAAAATTGAGACAAGAAAGGGAGAAAAGAAATGTGTGCTAATGAGTAGACCTTGGTGTGAGCACCTGCAACCTGAGGACCCTCTGAGAGACTCCAGGAAGTGTGCCTCAGGACCATCCCACAGACACTGAGATGTGTGTTACTCAGGCCCATAGGTAGAAAATTAGAATTAATCTCACTCCCAACTTTTTGGGAACTGTGTGTAGCCCCAGGTGAACTTGAATGGACAGAAGCCATTGAATGGTATCTTAGTTATCTAGCACTGTTATAACAGAAATACCACAAGTGAGCGGCTTTAAGAAACAGAAACTTATTTTCTCACAATTTTGGAGTCTAGAAAGACTAATTCAGATCGTCAACTCTAGGTAAAGGCTGTCTCTGCTGGATCTGGGGGAAGGTCCTTTTCTCTTTTCAACTTCGGTTCCTTGGTTCCTTGGTGATCCTAATGTGGTGTGGCATCTGTCTTCCCCTATCTTGTTAGTAGATGATCAGAGCTGGTAAGATGTGGCTAGTGCTTCCTTCTCTGTGCTTAATCTACTCCTTTATGTATCAAAGGTGATTAACTTGAAACACACCCAACACTGATATGGCCTCATTAACGTACCAAAGAAAACTCTATTTCCATATGAGATTCCATCAACAAATATAAACCAAACCCATTGCCATCACGTCACTTTCAACTCCTATGGACTCTACAGAACCGAGTAGAACTGCTGCACAGGGTTTCCTAGAAAGGCTGTAATCTTTATGAAAATAGTTTGCCACATCTTTCTCCCACAGAGCTGCTGGTGTCTTTGAATGCCTAACTTTTTGGATAACATCCAAGTGCTTAACCACTGTGCCACCAAGCTCCTTTCCATAAGTATAGAGGTTAAGATTTACAGCACATATTTTAGGGGGACACAATTCAATTCATAATAGATGGGGAAGCAACAGCATCTGCTATGACTGGTTCATTCATTTATTGGGGCAATCTCATCATCAGTAAGGGAGAACCAAAAATAAAAAGTTTGATTACTAACTTTTTGACATAACTATAGTTACGTTACCTTTTCCCTGTGCCCTTCTTATGCATTCCTTCCCTCTGAGCTATCTCTCTGTGCAAATGCTGCCTTTCTGATCTCCCAGGGCTGATTGTTTCAAGGAGTGTATCTACCTGGTATAAATGTTCACCATAAAGACCTGTCCATTGTCTGGCTGAAAGCCACAGCAGTGAGTTCAATTCCAGGCCTAAAGGTGACTAGGAG
>NW_006922095.1:191106-197065 GCF_000298275.1 Orycteropus afer afer | reverse complement strand
AGTGAGCAGCAGTGCCTGTGGTCCCTTCACTCTTGGGAACCAGGCTGATGGGATGCCAGCAAGCTGAGAAGGCATCAGGATGTTCTGTCCTGAGCCAGCAAATCACATTTGGACAATAAATTGCTTCAATCTCATGGAAACTGCAGATTACATCATGTTTGTCTGGAGCTGTTTTTGTTTTTCTTTCCATCCAAATTGAGGATGACAGTGGCTGTAACAATGGGGATTATGAGGATGGCACAGGATCAGGCAGTGTTCATTCTGTTGTACATAGGGTCACTATAAATTGGAGCCAACTGGATGGCACCTAACAACAACAACAAATTGAGATTCTGAGCAAAGCCATGGTGACAACTTGAGTCACTTCTCCTGCCATGTCTTCCTATCCCACCCCACTTTCTCATTTAAAAAGTAGTACATTTAAGTAAGAGAGGTGTTACGAATTTAATTGTGTCCCCCCAAAATAAATGTTGAATTCCTGATCCTAAGTTTCCCAGACCAATATGAGAAATGAGCTCTGATGGTGTAGTGCTTAAGGCATTTGGCTACTAACCAAAATGTTGATGGTTTGAACCCACCAGCCAGTATATGGAAGAAAAATGGGGTGGTCTGCTTCTGTAAAGATTTACAGCCTTGGCAACACAATGGGGGTCACTATGAATTGAAATCAACTCCATGGCAGTGAAATAAGTGTGAGGTGGGTCCTAAACACAATCACTTCTAAGTTTTAAAAAGAACAGAAGATATAGAGATACACAACGGGAAGATGGATGACATGAATGGATCGTCTACAAGCCAAGGAACCAAGGAATGCCTGGAACTACTGACAAAGAAGTAATGGGCATGGCTAAGATCCTGATTTGGTCTTTTAGCCCTTGAGAACCATGAGAAAATAAATTTACGTCTTTAAAGCCACCCACTTGTGATATTTGTGTTACAGCAGCACTAAGAGACTAAGACAGTGGGGGGGGGGTGTCTATGGACACCAGTGCTACCTTTTGATGAATGAGTATTTCTGCCCCTACAGAAGAGGCCACAAACCACCACTAGAAATCAAGGTGGCTATGAATATTCATGGAGAATGAATCATGTTAACACACTGCCCATAGATGGTGGCATTCCAAGTGGCTGAGGGGTTGCTAAAAGCCACCCATGTACCCTGGCAAGGGCTGAGCATTACATTTCTGAGGGGCTATGACTCTGAGGGGCACCTGTCAGCTGATAGGTATATTGATCTCTTTCCCAGACAGGACATAAACTCACATAATGCTGTGTCTCTTTGTCCCTGTGGTAGGTAAGGTTGTGTGTCAACTTGGCTGGGCCTGATTGAGTGTCTGGGCAGCTGGTGCTAGTTATTCCCCATGATGAGACTGGCAATCAACTCCATAGTGAGATCTACCACAAGCAGCTGAGTAGCTGCCTTAGGGATGTGGTCTGCTTCCTTTATATAAGAAGCAGCTTTGGGAAAAGTCTTTAGTTTATGGCAAACTTGAACCCTGAATGTAGCTGTGTCATTGTTCAGCAGCCTGCCATGATCTGCCGACCTTGGGACTTTCAATTGACTTGAATTAATGGCCTGCTGTGTGGTTTGGTAACATCAGGACTGTGTCTTTTTACTTGTCAGTCTTGGGCTTGTCAGCCTCAGCAGCCAGCAGCTGTCTGAGTGAATAAAAGCCTCTAGCTTCAGTGGACTGGGAGCAGGAGGCAGAGCTGAAGCCCAAGACTGAGTAGCTTTTACCCAGCCCTTATTCCTTGGCACTTTGAACTCGACTTAAAGCCTCCAAACTGTAAGAGAATAAACTCCTGTTTGTTAAAGCAATCCCATTTGTGGTATATTTCTGTTAGAGCAGTACTAGGTAACCAATACAGTCACTTTTTCTCAACCATCAGCCACCATTGTGTTCCAGAAAGTGTACTTACTGGCACTACCCTAGCACTAAGGAGCCCTGGTTATACAATGGTTAGGTGCTTGGCTACTAAGTGAAAGGTTGCTCATTCAAAGTCACCCAGTGGCTCCTCAGGAGTAAGGCCTGGTGATCTTCTCCCATAAAGATTACAGTTTAGAAAACTCTATGGGGAGTTCTACTCTATCACATTGGATTGCTATTAGTTGGAATTGATTTGACAGCACCTAACAAGTGCTCTAGCACTAGCTTCTTTGCTATGGAAATGCAGAGGTGAATTTTCTAGATGTAATCAAGCAAAGGTTGGAATATACCTATCACACTGGTGCACAATGAAGGTTGCCCACCTGCCCCATCACAGCATGAATTGTTCCTGCAATGTCTTGTTACTTAGGGCTACCATAGCAAAATACCACAAACTGAGTGGCTTATAAGAACAGAAATGTATTGTTTCAGTTATGGAGCCTGAGAGTCAAGATTAAGTATCAGCTATGTTGAATCCTTCTGAGGTTTTGAGGGACTCACTCACTGCCATGGAGTCAAATCTGACCCATAGCAACACTGCTCTGGGTTTCTAAGGCAGTAACTCTACAGAAGTAGATTGCCCAGTCCTCTTTCTGAGGAGTGGTTAGTTGGTTTTGAGGGAGGATCTGTGTTATGTTATGTCTCCTAGCTTCTGGTAGCTCCAGGATCACATGGTATTCTCTCTCTCCTCTCTTCTCCTCTCTCCTCCTCTCCTACATTAAATTACATGTAATCTCCCCCACTTCTCCTCCCCTCCCCCCTTCCTCCTCTTCTTTTACAAGGACATCATTCATATAAGATTAAGATTGACTCTACTTCAGTATGACCTCCTTAACTTAACTGATAATATCTTCAGAGAAAGACCTATTTCCCAAAACAAGATTACATCCACAGATAAAAGATTTAGGACCTCTACATATGTTTTTAGGAGCTCTGGTAGCATAGTGCCTAAGGCACTTGACTGCTAACCAGAAGGCTGGCGGTTCAAACCCACCAGCCACTCCTCGGAAGGAAGATGGGGCAATCTACTTCCGTAGTGATACTACCTCGGAAAACCAAGGAGGGGTCGCTATGAGTCAGGTCCAACTCGATGGCATATAACAACAACAACAACAACATACCTTTTTGGGGAAAAGAGTTCAATCCATAACAGCCAGTCTCTAAACTTGTTTGCTGGCTGAGTCTCAGGGTAGATTGCTGAATCTCCCTAATCTCTCTAAGTGTATTCTCTAATGGCACAATGACAAGAGTTCTGTCTTAGTTCTCTAGTGCTACTGGAACATAAATACTACAAGTGCATGCCTTTAAGTTCCATAAGGAATTCATTTTCTCACAGTTCTGAAAGCTAAAAGCCCAAATCAGGATCTTCTGTGATCCTCTCTTCTAAAGCTTGGTGTCTACTGGTGATCCTTGGCATTCCTTGGCTTATAGATGACCCTCACATGTTGTCTGTCTTCCCCTGTGTGTATGTGTCTCTGTATCTATTCTGGTCTTCTTATAACGCAGAAGTGATTAGGTTTAGGTTCCACCTTACACCGGTATGACCTCAACTGATTGATTACATTATATTAAGTTGAATTGTAGAAAGTGATTATATTAGATTACATTATGTAAGGTAGTCTGCTCTACCTAAAGCCAGTTGATAAATCAACTGCAGTATATGTAACTACTCTATGATAGCAACTAGACTAGTGTTTGGCCAAACCATTGGGAACCATTGCCTAGCCAAATTGACATATAAAATTAACTATCTTGGGTTCTATGGTAAAAAAAAAAAAAAATTGAGAATAACTGCAAACTTATATCAGCCAGCTATTGTTGTTAGGTGCCATTGAGTTGGCTCTGACTCATAGCAACTCCATGTACAACAGAACAAAATACCATCTAGTCATGTGCCATCCCCACAATGCTTGCTATACTTGAGCCCATCTTTGCAGTCATTGTGTCAATCCATCTTGTTGAGGATCTTCCCCCCTTTCAATGTTACTCTACTTTATCAGTCACCTACTTCCAGAAAAATGCTGTGTGTAACATCACCCCAAAAGCCAAGTTTTCTGGCATCCACTGCCAGCATCTGAAGGTCAAGTGGATTTTCACAGGACTAGGCTGGCTTCAGTTGGTCTGGCTTCCAAGCTAGTTTGGTCCAGGTCTGAGTCACATGCCCCTCATCTGGCTTGAACCAGTCACTACTCAGGATGTATTTTCTTGGAGCAAACCCACTCACACAAGTACAGTTAAATCCTTGCACAATCATGTTTCTAAAGATCCCATCAGCCAAACAAATCACATGGGCAAAACCAAGTCAAGGAGCAAGAAAGAATGTGCCAGGGCACCATATAGCCTTCGTAAGGGTGTTGATTATGATACTGCTGCAGGAGAATGAAGTATTGAGAACAGTAATTCACCAACCACAATATCATAATCTTCCTTTGTGATATATATTGTAATATACAATACACAATTGTATATTAAAGATCTAAGGAGGCCCCATAACAAAACCTGTTTACTAACCCAGCATTCTCCATTTATTTAAACACATTGTCATCAAGTCAACTTCAACTCATGGTGACTTCATGTGTTTCAGAGTAGAGCTGTGCTCCATAGTGTCGTCAATGGCTAATTTTCCAAAAGTAGATTGCCAGGCTTTTTTTCCAAGGCACTTCTAAGTGATCTCGAATCTCCAACCTCTCGCTTCATAGCCAAGTGTGTTAACTGTTTGCAACACCCAGGTAACCCATAGAATGAGGAGGAATTCAAGTAAAACCATTCTTTCCACCTATGTCACCAGCACTGGACCCCAGGAAGGGATGCTTCTCAGTACAGCACTCGCTTCAGGGCTTGCTTTGGGCAGAAAGATCCAGGCAAGGAGAGGAAACTAGCAAGAATACAGGATGATTCTTCCCACCTCTACGATACCTTCTTAGGGCATCACCTGGTCACTTGTAACCTCTAGGAAGACTTGAACCTCCAAACTTTTGGTTAGAGGCCAAGTATGTTAACTATTTGAACCTCCCAGGGACTCCATTTATTCATCCCTTATACAGAGAACATCTTTTATAGTCTATGTACCTACATTTCACAAAACACATGTTGAGAAACACTGGCCTAATACAAACAATTTGGACTTTATCATCAGCAAGCCTAGTTCCCATGAGTGTTTCATTGTCTCCTGAATTGAAACACCACTTGACCTCCTTAAATTCTGGTCCCTCATGTCTGAAATAGGGATGGAATGTATCCTATCTGTGCCCTGGTGCTGTGAGGAGAGACTGGAGAGATGATAAGTGAGAGTGCCGTGACAATCGTCATTGCCTTAAGTGATGAGGCACACCGATATCTTAACTAAGAGATTTAGGCTTGGACTGTTTCCAAGAATTCACTAGGAAGAAAGCCAATGAATGGGATTATTTCTATGCTTGGTTTCTGATCATTCTGTCCTGCCAACATTGCAAAACACATGCCAGTGATTGTCACAGTTTTTTTGTAGGGTGTGTGACATGCCATAAATATTACAGACTAGAAAATAGGCATGGGCACCTCATTATGGAAGCTGTTCACATCTCAGCAAACAGCCTGTGTGTCATTATCTTGACATGTGGATTCCGGCCGTTGTTTCTCTGTAAAAATCTGCTGTGCCTGGATGTTCAGACTTTATGTGCTCCATGTGGATTTGGGGACAAGGTGCTGGTATGAGCTCACTTTCACTACATGAGGCTGTAGTACCAAGCAATTCCCAAATCTCAGTGGCTCACAAAGTGCCTAGTTTACTTCTCATTCAGGGCAGTGTGGCTCTGTTTCTGTGATCTGTCTGGAACCTCTCATGGCACCAGGAAAGAGCAAGATGAGAGGGGGAAGCTTGTGGTGTCATGGAAAGCTTTTTTGGATGAAATAACCTCTGAATGGCTCATATTCCATGGGGCATGACATGTCACCTGGCCAAGTCCACCTTCCTCTGAAGGTGGGCACTGAGAGTCTACGTGGCAGTGAGCAAGGACCCATAATTCTCCTCCAAGAGAAAAAAAAAAAAAAAA
>NW_006922095.1:187361-190808 GCF_000298275.1 Orycteropus afer afer | reverse complement strand
ATGAAAATTCTATGGGTCACCACAGAATATTGTCTGATGTGGTGTTGGAAGGAGCTCTGGTGGCACAGTGCCCAAGGCATCTGACTGCTAATGAGAAGGCCGGCGGTTCAAAGCCCCCAGCTACTCCTCGAAAGGAAGATTGGGCAATCTATTTCCATAGAGATACTGCCTCAGAAACCCAAGGAGGGGTCGCTATGAGTCGGATCAACTCAACGGCAGTGAGGTTTTTCTTTTCTTTTCTTATGGTGCTGGAAGATGAGCCCTTAGGTTGGAAGGCATTCAAAATGCACAGTGGTTATAACAATGTACTCAAACATACTAATGATTGTGATGGCACAAGGCAACATTTGGTTGTGTTGTACATGGAGGTCATCATGAGTTGGAGCTGACTCTTGGTCACTAACATCATCAACAACAACAACAAGCTTATGAACAGCATGCATGTGAGGTTGACTCCATGAAAATCAGCTCAAACTCCTTTTCTACAGGGCATACTTGAGCAAGTGAAAATGAAGGGAATGTACTAAATAATTCCAGATTTTAGAGACTGATTCTCCTTCACCTATATTGAGTCCAAGTTGTGGTTCCTTTATATGAGCCTTAAGTCTTTTTCACCATGGCCCTAACGGTCACCATGTCCCCAACTTTGCTCAGCTGAGATCCAGAATGCCTTCCTGTGAGTAAGGAAGTTGGCAGAGCAAGAGGAGGTAAAAGTTACCATGTCTCAAGGAGTCGAGATAGCATTGCAGTGCATTTTCTCCTGACTCTTGAATGTGCTCAGCTTGCATCCAGTTTTCACTATAATAGAAACATCTGACAGGGGGTAAAAATTGAGTTCAACCTAAGCTATTTGTAAGTGTCTTCGACAAAAGGACTGAATTTCCTCAAAATAATTAGAATTGTGATAGATGTGGATAGCTCGTTTTGTTGAAGATAGCCTGGTTGCTGTATCTACCGTGATATTTCATGCACACAAAAAGTATAAAGCAGTGAGCCTTTGAGTTATCTTAAAAATAAGAATATCACAAATGGGGCTGAAACTCCTTGTGTGCACTCCTTGAAACCTCCACCTGCCTCTGATGTCTCCCCAAAGGTAAACACTACTCTGGAATTTATGAAAATTGTATCAAATAGCAGAGTTCTCCCATGACTTGCTTGTTTTCATGCAGGCAGGCAATCCCAATTGCTATTTTAACTGCATCATGACTACCAGGATCAAACACACACACATGCACATTAATTTACACACGTGTGCATATGTATGCACACACATGCACATACATGCATGCACACATTTGCACACATGTATTTGTTTTCTATCTCACAGACTAGTGTACACACTATCTTTCTCACACTCTCATAATTCTCCTACTCACACACTCACACCCATACAAGCACACTCATATACATTTGCACACAAAGATACTCATACATACCTTCTCACACACATAAACACTCACACTCACTTTCAAATACACTCTCTCACACACATTATCAGTCAATCTCACAGTCTCTCACCTACATTCTTAAACATATTGAAATATACACAAAACACACACATTTTATCCTCCCACAACCCACACACTCTTATATATATTCATACACATGTGGACTTTTACACACACTCAATCTCTCAAACACACTCACACTCTCAAACACACTCACACATCCACACACACTCACACACCCCACAAACTCTCACCCACCCAAAACCTCACAGTTCTCATACACATCAAAAATTCATGCCACACACCCACAAAAGTTCACACACACTTATTTACACACTCTCACTTCCAGGGTGCAGGAGGCAAGGCAGGTGCTTAGGAGTGCCCAGGGAAAGACTGGGTGAGTGATCCCAGGCTCAGGAAGCAACATGGATATTGGAGTGGCCAGCGGAAAACCAGAAGTGAGCAGAGCAGTTTGGACCAGCTAAGGGAGATAAATTTATCTGTCAGTTTGTCATACTGTGGTGGCTTGCGTGTTGCTGTGAAGCTGGAGGCTACACCACCGGTATTTCAAATGCCAGCAGGGTTACCCATGGTGGACAGGTTTCAGCAGAGTTTTCAGACTAAGACAGACTATGAAGAAGGAAGAGGCCATCCACTTCTCAAAGAACTAGTCAGTGAAAATGTAATGAATAGCAATGAAACACTGTATGATATATTACTGGAAAACTTTATGAATGGCTCTGTGGGAGTTAAGTTTGTGTGTCAACTTGGCTGGGCCTGGTTCAGTGGCTGGGCAGCTGGTGATAGTTATTCCCCAATGGTGAGATTGATAATTAACTCCATGGTGGAATCTATTGGAGCAGCTGAGTACCTGCTTTAGGGATGTGGTCTGCTTCCTGTATATAAGAAACAGATTTGGGAATGGTCTCTAGCCTTTTGGCATGCTTGAAGCCTGCATGTACCCAAGTCATTGTTCTACAGCCTGCCATGCCCTGCCAATCATAGGACTTCATCTGGACTTCAATTAGTGGCTTGCCATTGGGACTCTGCCTTTTTACTTGTCAATCTTGGGCTTGTCAGCCTCAGCAGCCATTAGCTGTCTGAGTGAAGAAAAGCTCCAGCTTCTGTGGGCTGGGAGCAGGAGGCAGAGCTGAAGCCAAAGGTTGAGGGGTTTTCACCCAGCCCCTAGAGCCTGGCACTTTGAACTTGGACTTAAAGCCTCCAAACTGTAAGAGAATAAACTCCTATTTGTTAAAGCCATCCCATTTGTGGTATATTCCTGTCAGACTGGCATGAGGTAACCAAAACAGCCCGGAAATATTGAGCCAGAAAATGAGCCCCTCAGGTCAGATGGCACTTAAAATACTACTGGGGAATTGCTGCCTCCTCAGAGTAGAGATGACCATAATGAGGAGGATAGAGTAAAGCTTTCAGAACCTCCATTTTCTGATGTGGTACATCTCAAGATGAGAAGAAACAGCTGCAGACATCTGGTAATAATTACAACATGGAATGTATGAAGTATAAACCTAAGAAAATTGGAAGTTGTCAAAAATGAAATGGAATGCATAAAGATTGATATCCTAGGCATTAGTGAGTTAAAATGGATTGGTTTTGGCCATTTTGAATCAGACAATGATATGGTCTACTCTGCCAGGAATAACAAATTGAGTGTCAAAAGAGGAATGCAGTGGCATTCATCATCATAAAGAATGTTTCAATATCTATCCTGAAGTACAATGTGGTCAGTGATTGATGGGATAATATCCATATGTCTAAAAGGAAGACCAGTTAATACTACTATTATTCAAATTTATGCACCAACCACCAAAGCCAAAGGTTTTTACCAACTTCTGCAGTCTGAAATTGACTGAATATGCAATCAAGGTGTGTTAATTATCACTGATGATTGGAATGTAAAAGTTAGAAACAAAGAAGTTGTTGTTGTTGTTAAGTGCCGTCGAGTCGTTTCTGACTCATAGCGACCCCATGCACAGCA
>NW_006922095.1:183304-184486 GCF_000298275.1 Orycteropus afer afer | reverse complement strand
TATTCATTGCAAACACCTTTTTTCAACAACACAAACAGGGGCTACATATGTGGACTTCACCAGATGGAGTACACAGGAATCAGATTGATTACATCTGTAGCAAGAGAAGATGGAAAAGCTCAATACCTTTAGCCAAAACAAGGCCAGGGGCTGATTGTGGAACAGACCATCAACTGCTCATTTGCAAGTTCAAGTTGAAGCTGAAGACAATTAAAACAAATCCATGAAACCCAAAATATGACCTTGATTATATCCCTCCTGAATTTAGAGACCATCTGAAGAATAGATTTGATGCATTGAACACCAATGACCAAAACCCAGAAAAATTGTGGGATGACATCAAGAACATCATCCATGAAGAAAGCAAGACATCATTAAAAAGTCAGGAAAGAAGAAAAGACAAAAATGGTTATCAGTAGAGACTCTGAAACTTGACCTTGAACAGAGTAGCTAAAGCAAATGGAAGAAAAAAAAACAAGATAAAAGAGCTGAACAGAAGATTTCAAAGAACAGATCAAGAAGACACAGTCAATTATTATAACGAAATGTGGAAAGATCTGGAGTTAGCAAACCAAAGTGTAGAACAGGCTTGGCATTTCTCGAGTTGAAAGAACTGAGTAAAAAGATTTAAGCCTCAAGTTGCAATATTAAAAGCTTCTATGGGCAATATATTAAAGGTTGAAGGTAACATCAAAAGAAGATGGAAGGAATACACAGAGTCATTGTACCAAAAGGAATTGGTCGATGTTCATCCATTTCAGGAGGTGGCATATGATCAAGAACCAATGGTACTGAAGGAAGAAGTCAAAGCTGCACTGAAGGAATTGCCAAAGAACAAGGCTCCGGGAATTGGAGGAATACCCATTGAGATGTTTTAACAAACAGATACCACACTGGAGGCACTCACTTGGCTATGCTAAAAGATTTGGAAGACAGCTACCTGGCCAACTGACTAGAAGAGATCCATATTTGTACCCATTCCAAAGAAAGGTGATCCCACAGCATGTGGAATTATCAAACAATATCATTAATATCGCACACAAGTAAAATCTTATGGAAGATAATTCAAAAATGGTTGCAGCAGTACATTGACAGAGAGCTTCCAGAGGTGCAAGCTGGATTCAGAAGAGGACATGGAACAAGAGATATCATTGCTGACATCAGATGGATTTGGGCTTAAAG
>NW_006922095.1:168589-182749 GCF_000298275.1 Orycteropus afer afer | reverse complement strand
AGTCATCAGAAGACATATTGCATTGGGCAAATCTGCTTTCAAGTGATGAAGAGCAAAGATGCCTCCTTGAAGACTAAAGTGCACCTAACCTAAGCCATCGTATTTTCAATCACCTCATATGCATGTGAGAGCTGGCCAATCAATAAGGAAGACTAAAGAAGAGTCGATACTTTTGAATTGTGGTGTTGGTAAAGAATACTGAGATGAGAGCACGATGGACTGCTAAAAGAACTAACAGATCTGTTCTGGAAGAAGTGCAACCAGAATTCTCTGTGGAAGAGAGAACGGCCAGACTTCATCTCACCTACTTTGATCATGTTGTCAGAAGTGACATTTCTGTGGAGAAGGTTATCATCCTTAGTAAAGTGGAGGGTTGATGAAAAAGGGGAAGGCCCTCAATGAGATGGATTGACACAGTGACTACAATGATGGGCTCAAGTACAGTGGGGATTGTGAGGCTGGCACAGGACCAGGCAGTGTTTCATTTTGTTGTGCATAAGGTTGCTATGAGTCAGAGATGACTCAATGGAACCTGACAACAACAACAACATACATACATATACTCAATCACACACGCTTGTACACATTCATACCTTAACATTCTCACACAGGTGTTCAAAGACCCATTCACACAACAGTAACATGGTCTTTCACAAATACACACAAGATCCCTTACACACACTCAAACACCCACACACTCAACCTCTTAAACATGCATACACATCATCTCTTGTACATTCACACAGTCACACAGTATCTCACCCATAAATACTTCGTAACCAAGATGTGTGTATAAGAAGGAGTATTTAGATCACAGACAGGATCCTGGGCTTTAGGATCCTGGGCTTTGAAAACAAGAGTGACAGAAGGATCTGGCTTTACATTGGAGCCCTACCAAATGTGAGATATGTTACTTTGAGCAAATTACTTGAATTCTGTAATCCTCAGTTGAGTGGAGATAATAACATTGGCCTCATAAAGCTGGGGGCCATTTGGTTCCACAACTCATTTTCAGGGAGGCCTGGAGTGTGTAGCCCATGCCCAGGCTGCAAGGCTGATTCCAGACAGACCAAGACCAGTGTGCTGAGCAACCTCATCTCCGGAGGCTAGGAGTGTCTGTAAACCTCCCAGTAGAAACTGAAAGATAATCTCTAAGAAATAAATCTTTGAAGGAAGCACTTTTATCATCATTATAACAAGCATTTCTAGAGCAACATGCAATCTACAATGAGACTCTGGTAAAAATAAATTCATTCAACAAAGAAATCAGCAATGAACTGCTCCTGCCTGTGTAGAGAATGGCCCATCACTCCCTCTTTGGGTGGCATTCTGACACGTAAGAGAGAAGTAAATGCATAAAGAAATAAATACAAAACATGTCAGTGGTTCTTCCTTGTTTGTAGAAAGATAAAACAATGTATAGATAGACTGTTCATTCAAACTGGGATGTTAGTGAAGAATATTAAATATCTCATGGACTACCAGAAGAGGGGACAGATCAGTCTAGAATACCAATGGAACGTTCCTAAGAGTAAGGATGGTGAGCCTTTGGACGCAACATCAAGAAAGACAAATCATTAGAAAAGGATGTCTATATATTAGTAAAATTACTACATATTAGTAAAATAGAGGGTTGGCAAAAATGAGGGAAGGCCTCATTGAGAGGGATGATAAAATAGTCACAAGAATGGATGCAGACAGAGCAATGACCATGAAAATGTGCAGCGCTCTGTTCTGTTGTACATAAGGTCACCATGAATCAGAGCTGACTCAGCAGAAACTAACAACAAAACAGTCAACAACCAGGGGACAGCTTCTGGCAGATGACTATGGAAGGTCTTTTCACAGTGACATCTGGACACTGATCCTAACAAAACAAAACAGCAAGCCAGAGGGACTTTAGGGGACAACGTTCCAGGAAGAGGGACATCAAAGATGAAGACTCAGAGGCTGGACCAAAGAGGAGATGTAGCTCAAGACAGAGGGGAACACATGGGGCCTGGTGGGTCAGTAAGGCCTTTGGATGTTATTCTGGGTGCATCTGGAAACTTCTAGAAGCTGAGGAGTGAACTAAGAAATGTCATGATGTGGCTTACCTTTTAGAAGCATGCCCCAGGGGGTTGCATAGACAAGAGCTTTCTGGAGTTGCATGTGGAAGTGGAGGAATCCAGGAGAAGAGAGCACTTTCAGGGAAGATAAAATTAATAAAGGGTGGCTCTGAGTCCCATGCTCCCAATCGCCTGTATTCATGCAAGACCTGGCCATGGTCTCTAGCATCTTCTTCAATTTCTCTTTACTATTAGTGCTCTTTTGTTTGCTGCCGCTGGGCCCAGGAGGGTATATCACCTCGAGCTGGTGAGATTTGACACTGAATTGGCTTTGGTCCAAACAGCCTGTTCTATTGATTTTTTGCCCAATCATAGGCCAGCAGCATGAAAACAATTCCCCGCTCTCCGATAAAATATTTAAAAACAGAACTCAGAAAGGAAAAGCAGGCTTTATTAAAACGACTCCATCATTCTGAATTGATGCTTTCAATAACTCTTTTGTAATTCATCCTCATAGATATAAAATTATCGTCTGAAGGAAGAATGTTAATAAAACTGACATTTCCCCATCAGTCAACTTAATTCACAATATAACACTTTCCCGATCCAATTATGTTTGCCTGATGACAGACATCCAGTTGAACATTGTTGTTCAAGTGGAAAAGTACATTAAAAAGGCCCTGTGGTAATTTATGGCACCAAGTGCTGCCTTTTATCAAACTGGGAAGTATGTTAATGGACAGGCCTGTCAGGGAAGCAGGCGCCTTTCAGCATAAGCCATCCAGATAGATATAGGCTTACTCTGTCCTGAGAGCCTGAGTCTTCTGGGTTGGAAGGCTCTAGACGGAGGGATCATGAAGGGTAAACAGAGAGAAACCTGCTTCAGATGATGGTGTGAGGGCTGCTTCCGGAAATACACAGCTGGCAATTCCTTCTTCCACTTGGCCCTCCTCTTCCTCTCACCTTTGCTCTCCTGAACATCTGTGCTCACCTCAGCCCACATCCCAGCATGTAGAGTCAGCTGTCCAACAAGCCACCCATGACTCAGACTCTTGGCCGTGCATTGGGATCTGGGAGATTGCGGATTTACAGAAGAGTGGGGCATATCAGTCAGTGTTCTCCAGAAAAAAAAAAAAAGGAACAAAAGGAAATATATTTATATCTGTATCTACATTTTCATCTACACCTACACCTATGTTGTTGCTGTTGGTTACCATCAAGTCAGTCCTGACTCATGGCAACCTCATGTGTGAATAGTAGAATTTCTCCATGAGGTTTTTAAGGCTATGACCTTTCTGAAGCAGATCTCTGGACCTATCCTCCTAGGTGCCTCTTGCTGGATTCAAACTGCCAATCTTTCAGCTAGCAGTCAAGCACTTAATCGTTTGTGCTACGCAGGGACTCCTATACCCATATCTGTGTCTCTATAGGGCTGTACATATCTACATCTGTATCTCTCTATTTCTATCTCTTTATCTACACACACACAACATACAATAAGAGATTTATTTTACTGAATTGGCTCACTGGATTGTGGGGTTGGCAAGTCTGAAATCCGTAGGGCAAGTGGCAGGCTGGAAACCCAGGCAGGAGTCTTGAGGAAGAATCTCGTCATCCTTTAGGAAACCTCAGTTTTGCTCTTAAGGCCTTCAAATGATTGGATGAGGTTCACCCATGTTCTTGAGGGTCATCTCCTTTACTTAAAAAGTCAAATGATTGTGGCTGCTAATCCTGTCTGCAGAGCACCTCCACAGCAACACTAGACTAGTTTTTGACTGAATAACTGGCCTAGCCAGGTTTGCTCTTAAAACTAATCACCCTAGTGGTCAAGGCTTGGGAGCAGGGAGGTGGACTGACTCCAAGCCTGCAGAAGGAGGGCATCCCTTGCCTTTCTTCACAATAATCCAACCAGGAGGACTGTCGGCAGGTTCAGTTAGAAGCAGAGCTTGAGACAGAGGACTGTGATCCAGGCAGGCAGAGTTGTTGGGAGACACTCACAAGAGAGTGAAGGGAGTGAAACTGGGAAAAGGGAGAGCTGAGCAATGGAAGCCCAAGGAAGCAGCAGTCAAGAAATCAAAGGACAGATGACATCGGGCAAATCCACAGCAAAAGACCTCTTTAAAATGTTAAAAAGCGAAGATGTCACTTTAATGACTAAGGTGCATTTGATCCAAGGCATGGTCTTCTCAATTGCCTCATAGGAATGCCAACATTGGACAATGAAAAAGGAAGACCAAAGAATGGATGCATTTGAACTGTGGTGTTGGCAAAGCATACGGAACATACTATGGACTGCCAGAAGAACAAACCAACCTCTCTCGGAGGAAATAGAGCCAGAATGTTCCTTAAAAGTGAAGATGGTGAGACTTCATCCCCCTTACTTTGGAAATGTTAATCAGGGAGGACCGATTGCTGCAGAAAGATATCATGGTTGATAAAGCAGAGGGTCAGCAAAACAAACAAAACAAAATGGGAGCCCCTCAACGAGATAGGTTGACACAGTTGCTGCAGAAATGAGGGCAAACAAAGCAGTGATTGGCAAGATGGTGCAGGACTGAGCAACAGTTTTTCTATTATATACCAAAGGTCTCTGTGAATCGGAACTGATTCAGGGCACCTAACACAAACAAGCAAGGGAGAGGTTTGGGGCACAGGGTGATATTTGCCTCATCTTTGGGGGAAAGCCCAGAGCATAAACTGTTCTACAGCAGGGTCCACTCTTGAGGCAGGCACATTGCTGGACAGGAATCAGGCAGCCGTGGGGGAGGGTGACCCTCCTTGGTCAGCTGAGGGCAATCTTCCTGGGGAGAGGGCAGCTGGGAGATCTCTTTAACCACAGCACAGCAACCATGAGTGAGGGTCCCTGACAGGGCAGGCCACCACAGGCTACAGGCAAAGGCACCTTCAACTTAGGAGAAATGATGCTCAGGCCCCACACCTGCCCCAGCCTCACCGCTGCATTCAGGGCTAGCCTGCCCTTCCTCCCTAACCTTCCTGCGCCTGCACCATACAAATCACTGAGAATTCCTGGCCTTTAATGAAATCAAGCGACAGTGACAAAGGACCTAATTTTATGTCTTCTCCATTCTCCAGCTGCAACAGCGATTCCCCTAAGAGTTTTCTGTGGATAAAGTGCAATTTATCTGAACTGGGATGGAACAGAGGAAGGTGTGGTGACCCAAGGGCTCGGTAGGCAGCAGTGGGGACCTCTGGCTTCTCAAAATAGTTATTTGCTTCATGTGGCCCTGTGGGATGTCATTACCATCCCCTCAGGGCAGTGACCAAGCTAGGTCCTTGGTGGACAGTTTCCCAATAATTTAACCCAAAAAATATTTCTAAATTGCTTTAAATTGAAGGAAAAAATAAATAAACACCACCACCACCACCACCACCACCCCAAGATTGGAGAGAAAGAAGTTTGTTTCAGAAGGATTAAAAAAAAAAAACCTTTAAAGTATTGGAAATGGCACAAAGATAACCTTTTTGTTGCATGCTTAAAAAAACAGCCAACATGATGGAGGTGGTGGGGGTGTGGAAGTGGGTGGGCAGGTAAAGAGATTTTATTAATTCCTTCAAACTCTTGAAGGAAAAAAAAAAATCCAAACCAGAAGACCAAATGACCCTAAATTTTGGGGGATAAAATTTTGGACTAGGTTTAAAAAAAAACTCTTCACATATTTGCACTGCTTTGTTTCCATAGGAACCTAAAGAGGAAATCCTATAAATGCCTTAGGAAATTTTATTTTTGTGTTACCCCTTCATATCATATCACAAACATAGAAACTACAGACAAGGGATGATGTGGGTGGCCAGGTGTTCAGTTTACTAATCCTTGGGTCTGCTTTAAAGGCCACAGGAGCACAGACTGATGGGAGGAGAAACACGTCAACATTCCCCTGAAAACTGACAGTAAATTGGTATATTTGGAAGAAGAGACTGGGAGAAAGTAATTAGCATGAACATCATTAAGTCAGCTTGCAGTTGCTACTATGACTATAGCTCCAATCCAGGAAACATGCCTTTTCATGCTGGAACCTGCTGGGTAGGGCCTGGAGGGAGCTGATCTTAGAAGTCATAGAAGTGTGGATAATCAGTTTATTATGCTGAGTTGACGTTCAAGCTCATTACTAGCCCATGGTGCTGTGTCTAGGCTTATACCCACTCTGAACATACCATGAGAAACCTCAAAGCATCAGAATACAAGCAAAGAATTGCCTTTTAGGAAACAAAGTTTATCTCAGCCTACACCCGAACCCGATATGGGTTAAATTGTGTCCTCCAAAAATATACATTGAAGTCCTGGCCTTTGGATCTGTGAATGTGATCCTGTTTGGAAATAAGTTTTTCGTTATGCTAATGAGGCCACAATGGAGTAGGGTGGGTCCTTTACCTAGTCACTTCCAAGTGGTGATTTATAAAAAGAACAGAATAGACACAGAGACAAGTGGTGGGTGAGGAGGAGACAGACACCATGTGAGAAACAGGCAGATGCTTCTATCTACAAGCCCAGGAACACCATGGATCACTGACTGTCACCAGGAACAAAAAGGTGCACAGAAGGCATTGGCTTGGGTGAAGCTCTGGTTTTGACTTTTAGCCTCCAGACTGTGAGAAAATAAATGCCAGTTTTTAAAGCCAAAGTCCCTGGATGGTACCAGAGGTTAACATGTTAGGTTGCTAACTGAAGGGTTGGAGGTTTGTGTTCACCAAGACATATCTCAGAAGAAAGAGCTGGCAATCTACTTCCAAAAAATCAGCTATTGAAAAACCTTACAAAGAACAGCACTACTCTGGAACACATGGGGTCGCCATGGGTCAGAATCAACTTGAAGGTAACCAGTTCTAGTTGTTAAAGCCACGCACTTAGGGTATCTTTTGTTACAGCAGCCCTAGGAAACTGAAGCAGGGCCTAAACTATTTCACAGACTCTTTGTCAATTTGAATTGTGAAGGAAAAAAAAAACCTCACTGCCGTGAGTCAGATCCCACTCACAAGACCCCTCCTTGGGTTTCTGAGGCAGTATCACTACGGAAGTAGATTGCCCAATCTCCCTTCTGAGGAGAGGCTTGGTGGGTTTGAACCGCCAGCCTTCTGGTTAGCAGTCAAATGCCTTAGGCACTACACCACCAGAGTTCCTGATTTAAATTTAGTCCCCTTGAAAATCCAAGAAAGGAAAAGGAAACGTGTGAAAAGAAACAAAGACCTCAATAACGATAATGGTATAATGTCTTGTGGTTTCATTTATGTGCTTAAACCCACTCAATACAAGAAAGACAACGCAACCACCACCACCACAACAGCAACCTGGGTGAGTAAATAGAGTGAGGTTTTCAGGTCACAATTTCCCCCAAAATAAACCTCTTTTAAAAATAATATGTGAGTCAAACAGCAACAGGAAGCTGATGAAGCTAAATGTGAGCACCTGTTTTTCCTACACAAGAAACTAAAATAAACTCACTGTAATGAAAATCAAGTGCAAAAAATGATTGCCTAATTAATTGAATGCTTAACTGATTAGCTGTACTTGGTAAATGTCTCTGATGTCATTTCTATTGATTGACAGTACAGAGAAAAGACAGAAGGAGGCCCCCTGGTTAACTGGGCCAGCCTATGAGGGGCCTGGACAGAATTTAAGGGCTATTGTCAAGCACTTCAAGGAGCTCTGGTGTCACAGTGGTTAAGGCATTTGTCTGTTAACCAAAAAGATCCGTGGTTCAAATCCGCCAGCTGCTCCACAGAAGAAATATGAGGCCATCTGCTTCCATAAAAATTTACAAACTTGGAAACCCATTGGGGGTAGCTATGAGTCAGAATCAACTCAATGGCAATAAGTTTGGTTTGGTTTGGTCAAGCACTTCACTCCCATGAGTGGCACCAATGGTTTAGCACTCAGCTACTAGCTGAAAAGTTGGAGGTTCAAGTCTACCCAAAGGCAATTTCAAAGAAAGGCCTGAATACTTCCAAAAAGTCACAGCCATTGAAAACTCTACAGGGCACAGTTCTTCTCTGCATGCGTTGGGTTGTCAAGAATCAGAAGTGATTCAATGGCAATGAGTTAGATTGTTTGTTGTTGTTTATTTTGGCTTCACTCTCATGGGCCACTCAGCTCATCTCCCAGCACCTCGGTGACAGGTGCTCTCCACTCCAGCCCTAGTCCTTCCTTGGTCTTCAGAGGATGTACCTGGATAGAACTAGCAGGGCAGGCTCAGGTTGTATTGGATTCTCCAACTAGCAAGGTAAACACAGGCTTCTTTGTGCTCACTTACTACTCTGTAGTGAACCATTTCATATTTTTTTTCATCACATCAAAGATTCTGCTTCTGGATATGGCTGGCATCTGTCTGTCTCTCAACCCCACAGCACCTTCCTAAAGAATGAAAGCCTCTTTTCAAATTTACAGTCCTTGGCAGGGACAGAGTACCCAATAAGCAAGGTAAGCACAATTAAGCCCATGCTTACCATCCTTATTGGGAAATCTGCCCCTGGGCTCAGGTGTAATTTTTCTGAACAGATTGCTAGATTGATGGAGTTGCAGAACCACGTATCATGCACCTTTCCTGACTAACCCTTATTCCAGTTGTAAGTTCATGTATCTTTAATTCACATCATCTTCTAAATGGCCTGTACCCTCCTTGAGGACTGGGGCTGATCATCTCTCCCTCCAACACCAGTCCCTATTTTATATTTAGCATGCATTCAGAGGCTGACACATAGTAACCTCTCAATAAATATTTGCTGAAGACAATAAGTATTTTAAAAGAAGAAAGTCATGATTAATGTTAGTTTTTTGGTTTTTGTGTTTTTTTTTTTCATTGCTGGTATAAAAAATTCCCAGAAAATCATGGTGTAAAACAACACACATTTATTATCTTATAGTTCTGGAGGTCAGAAACCCCACCTGAGTCTCCTTGGGCTAAAATCAAGGTATGGGCAGGGCTGTGCTCCTTCAGGAGGCCATAGGGGAGACTCTGTTTCCTTGTCTTTTCCAGCTTCTAGAGGCAGCCTACAGCCCTTGGCCATTGGCCCCTTCTTCCACTTTCAAAGCTAGTGATATAGCATCTCTCTGACACTGCTTCCTTCATCGTCACATCTCTTTCTCTGCCTCCCTCTTCTGCTTTTAAGGACCCTTCTGAGAACACTGGATCCACCCTGATAATCCAGAATTACTACCTATTTAAAACAATCAACTGAATACCAGACTTAATCCCACCTGCAATCTTAATTCCCCTTTGCCATGTAATGTAACATATTCATGGGTTCAGGGGATGAAAACGTGGATAGCTTTGGGGGGCTATTATTCTACCTGTCACAATTATCATCAGACATAATGGAATATTTTGGAAGAAAATAAGGTAACTATCTCAGGATAGCATCAATTATTTTTGTGTTATCCACAGGGCCAAGCAGAGGAAAACATAGTAGATGTTTGATTAATAAATGCTTGTTGAATAGGTTCCTATCCACCTATCAAAACAATGACCACCAATTCTGTGCTCCTAATGGTGTCAAGTGTCATCAGGACAGAAAGGAAGCAGAAAACGGAACCATACATCTATACTTAAATCATAGAATCCTTGCTGATAGTAACTAAAGAACAAAACACCAGTCACTATCAAGTCAGTTTGACCCAGGGTGACCCCATTTATGTCAGAGTAAAACTGCTCCATATAATTTTCAATGGCAATTTTTTCAGGAGTGGATAACCAGGCCTTTTGTGGTGCAGTGAATTACTTGGTATAGATTTTCTAGCCAGTCTCTGTGACTCCCACAAGATTACTGGGTGGGATCATGCAAACAAGATGTATAGAACTCTAATGTGGGCATTGGTTAGTTTTGTCATTCTGCTAGGCTTAAGATGAGCTCTCCCAGAGGCAGAAGGGGGGATCTCACTGCCATCAAGAGAGAAGAGTAAGAGATGGAGTAGAGGGTGTTCTTGGACCCAAGATCCCTGTGCTAGATCTCGTTGGCTGAGAGATGGCACAGAGAACCAGCAGAGACAACCAGCTGAGATGACCAGCTGAGGAAATGAGAGGCATGAGACAGAGCAGTGGGCTTGCCAGTCCACAGAGTAAAAAAGATGAGTGCTTTGGGGCAGGATGCTTGCTGGTGGAATGGGTGCATGTAAGTATACCTATCAGCAGAGCTAAAAGAGCTTTCTAACACTTGCCAGAGCAGAGAGGCATAGCAGAGGGGTCGCTGTCCTGATAGAAAAATTGTGTCTTGAGAGCTTTCCCAAACCTGCATTCTAGCCTATTACTTTCCCATTCCCTGTTACTTCCCTAAACCCCATAATTTTAAGCACTGTCTGTGAGTTCTGTGTGGCCACTGCAATGAATTATCAATCCCAGCGGAGAAGTACTGAGTGCCATGGTATGGATGTCTGGTGTCAGAGTTGGTAAAAAGGCTGGAGGGTGGTGGCATGTCTGGCCTTATAGGAATAAGGCTTGGGTTGCTGATGGTGATTCTGTCTACCTCTTCTGAAGTTAGAGGAGGTCAGAATATACAGTGTTCAGCTCCTTTTTCCACCTTTATTCCAAGGAATCTTTGGGTGGACTCGAACTGCCAACTTTTTCGTTTAACAGTTGAATGCTTAACAATTTGCACCTTCCAGGGGTAGTAACCAACCAAACCAAACCCACTGCCATCAAGTTGACTCCAACTCATAGTAACCAACACACAGTAATAATAACCAGAGAACATTAAGGGAGAACTTACAATTCTGCAAAGCCTTTTGCAAAGCTATATTCCAAGGGATCTTTATCCCCACCCTGTGGGTGGTAATTCTGATCTTCATATTGCAGAAGGGAAAGTACAATTTCAAGAACTACCACCCAGTAAATTTCAAGGCCATTTTTTTTTTACTTCATATTGCAAGCCATCCCACTTGATCACATTGCCTTGTTCTAAACTAAAGAAGATGAAGCATCAGGCAATCTTTGGTTACATGTACAGACTAAAATATCTGAAGATAAGACATGTAATATCTGAGTGTCAAAAAAAGGTCATGGCAGGTCCACACATGAAGACAAGGAAAAGGAAGAAATGATAAGAGCAAATGAATGTCTGTGTCTTAGATGAAATTTAAGGGTGTTCTATACTGTGACCCCAACCTGCCATTTCTATTATTCCCAACTACTATCCTCCAGGGAGCTCTGCTGGCATAGTGCCTAAGGCATGTGACTGCTAACTAGAAGGCTGGTGGTTCAAACCCACCAGCCACTCTTCAGAATGAAGGTTGGGCAATCTACTTCCATAGTGATACTGGCTCAGAAACCCATGGAGGGGTCACTATGAATTGGATCCTACTCCACAGCAGTGAGTTAGTGAGTACTCTCCTCCAGGTACTTCATGCTCCACCTTATCTCTATCTACTGAGATTGCTCATCCTTTAAATCCCAAATCCACTACTGAAGGAGTACAATAGGTGTGAATGCCTTAGTCCACGCTCATCCTAAACCCCAGCACACACAAGGACTTGATGCACAGCAGATCTAACATGGAAGTGTGTACAGCCAACTGCTATGGATTGAATTGTGTCCCCCAAAAATATGTGCTATAAATCCTAACTTCTGTACTCTATATACTCAAACCTCTATACCTGTGATTATAATCCCAGCAGGGCATGGATTTTCTTTACTATGTTAATGAGACAGTATAGTGTTGGATGTGTTCTAAGTCAGTCTCTTTTGAGATATGGAAGAGATTAAACAAACAAGAGCTCTGGTAGCATAATGCCTAAGGGATTTGACTGCTAACCAGAAGGCTGGTGGTTCAAACCCACCAGCCACTCTTCGGAAGGAAGGTTGGGCAATCTGCTTCCGTAGTGATACTGCCTTGGAAACCCAAGGAGGGGTCGCTATGAGTCGGGTCTGACTCGATGGTAAACAACAACAACAACAACAAACAAACAAGAAAGAAAGCAGAGGTGGGAGAAAATAGATGCCAAACCATATAAAGATCATTGAGGAACAGAAGTCAAAAGAGACTAGGGCCTTCCTCCAGAGCTAACAAATGGAGAAAGCCTTTCCCTAGAGCCAACACTCTGAATTCAGACTTCTAGCCTCTTAACCCATTGCCATCGATTCAACTCTGATTCATGTTGTTGTTTGTTGTTAGGTGCTGTCTAGACGACTCCAACTCATAGAGACCCTATGTACAACAGAACAAAACACTGCCCAGTCCTACACCAACCCCACAATACTTACTACACCTGGGCCCATTGTTGCAGCCACTGTGTGGCTCACAGTGACCCTATAATAAGGAATAAGGAAGACCAAAGAAGAATTGATGCCTTTGAATTGTAGTGTTGGCCAAGAATACTGAAAATACCATGGACTGCTGGAAAAACCAACAAATCTGTCTTGGAGAAGTGAAGCTGGAATGCTTCTTAGAAGAGAGAATGGCCAGACTTGGTCTCACCTATTTTGGTCATGTGATTAGAAGGGACAAGTCCCTGAAGAAGGATATCATACTTGGTAAAGTGGAGGGTCAGAAGAAAAAGAGAAAACCCTCAATTAGATAGATTGAAACAGTGGCCACAACAATGGGCTCAGCAAATATCATGAGGATGGCCCAGGATCAGGCAGTGATTCATTCTGTCACTGAGTCAGAGGTGACTCAGCCCAACCTTCCTTCCAAGGAGTGGCTGCTGGGTTTGAACCTCCAGCCTTCTGGTTAGCAGTCAAATACCTTATGCATTATGCCACCAGAGCTCCCATAACTAAGAAAATAAATTTCTGTTTGTTAAAACCATCCATTTGTCCAATTTCTGTTATAGCAGTACTAGATAACCAAGACACCTCCCCACATACATTTGGATGTATCCCTACTTGGGAATAGAGTTTTCTTTGTTATGTTAATGAAACCATATCAGTGTAGGGTGGGTCCTAAGCCTAATTACTTCTCAGTTATAAGGAGCACCACAGACATAGAGACAAGTGAACACAAATGGGTGAAGATTGATGCCATGTGGAGGTCATCAAAGAACCTAGGACAGAAGATGAAAGGGACAAGGACTTTCCCCTAAAGGTGACACAGAGAGAGCCTTTCCCCCAGAGCCAGTGCCCTGAATCTGTCATTTTTATTCTTTAAAGCCACCCACTTGTGGGTGTTTCGGCAGAACTAGGAGAATAAGACATTGACCTAAGCATCATTTTCCTGATTTGTTCCATTTGGAGGAGCTGATTATCTCCCACAGAAGCAGAAAAGGAAGAAAGGAGGAGAGAAGAAAAGGGTGAGAGGGCAAAACAAATTCATGATGGTCTTTGAGCTCTGATATCAGATTTTATCACGAGTGAGTAGAACAACTTTTTTGAGAATCCTTCTTCAGCTCCCTGTGGCCCAAACACTTCCTTTTTTTTTTTTTTCCCCAAACTTTCTAAAGGAATATTCATAGGGTAGAAAACTCCAACAAATGAAAATCTGAGTGATTTGCCCTCACCTAACCTTAGTAATGTTGGAGATGGGGAATTTCCAATTACTCATGCTTTTTATGCCTTGCAGTGGTAAAGCCACCCTGCCACTAAGTACAGAAAGAATAATAAAAATTCTAAGACACTGCAAACATTTATTGAACACAGAGCTTGACCCTGATGTGAGGGGTTCAAATGCATTGATTGTAAGCAGTAATAAAGAGATGAAAGATCTATCCCTTCCCTTGAGAAATTATTTAGTTGGCAGAAAAAAAAAATGTTCACAGTGATCCATGAAATGAGTGTTATTGTTGTTAGGTGCCATCAAGTTAGTTCTAATTAATAGTGACCTGGTGTACAGCAGAATGAAACAATGCCCAGTGCTGTGCCAACCTCACAATCACTGATCCCATCTTTTCAGCCACTGTGTCAATCCATCTCATTGAGGGTCTTCCTCTTTTTCACTGATGCTCTAATTTATGAAGCATGACATCCTTCTCCAGGGACTGGTCCTTCTTGATAAAATAACCAAAGCAAGTCTCACCATCCTCTCTTTGAAGGAGCATTCTGACTGTCCTTCTTCCAAGGCAGATTTGTTCATTCTTCTGGCTGTCAATGGTATAGTCAATATCCTTCAGTAGCACCATAATTCAAATGTGTCAATTCTTCTTCAGTCTTCCTTATTCATTGTCCAGTTTTTG
>NW_006922095.1:155501-161049 GCF_000298275.1 Orycteropus afer afer | reverse complement strand
TTTTAAAGAGATCTTATTGAAGCAGGTTTTCCCTGTACAATATGATGTGTGATTTCTTGATTATTGCTTCCATGGGTGTTGATTGTGGATCCAAGTAAAATGAAATCCCTGAAAACTTCAATCTTTTCTCCATTTATTATGATATTGCTTATTGGTCCAGTTGTGATAAGTTTGCTCCACTCTTCTGTCAGTTTGTCATACTCTAGTGGTTTGTGTGTTGCTGTGAAGTGGGAGGCTATGCCACCAGTATCTCAAACATCAGCAGGGTCACCCATGATGGACAGGTTTCCTGGGGCTTCCACACTAAGACAGACAGGGAAGAAGGACAAGGACATCCACTTCTGAAAAACTTGGCCACTGAAAACCTTACAATTAACGGTGAGAGACTATCTGATATACTACTAGAAAACTTTATGAAAATGAAAAGAGTAGAGAACAATTAAAGATTTATCCCCTAATGCATAATTGTAGCCTAAAGTACATACAATAGAATGGTAAGAATAATGAAAAATACTGAGAGTAAGAAAACTCCAACATAATCACAAAGCAGGGTTAGTTAACAAAGGTTTCTGTTGACAAATTGACTGATTTATTGAAAAATATTAACTTCTCCAGACTAGACTGTATGTTGAAACTAGGGTTGACATGTGTGAATACTGCCTGCGTAGAATTTGCAGTCTAGTGTGGGAGAGACAGATAAGGAATAAGGTAACATAGAGTTGTATTGAACACCATGAATGACAAGAATAAGAGGTTCCTGTCAACACAACAGAAGGAAGGTTGGGTAATCTACTTCTGTAGTGATACCACCTCAGAAACCCAAGGAGGGATGGCTATGAGTCGGGTCCAACTCGACAGCACATAACAACAACAAACTACAGCCAACACAACAAAGAGAACCTACAATTGGAAAGAGGACCACAGAGTGTCTGGCTGAGGCTAAAAGAGGAAGGACCATTGGTTTTAGGGACCCCACCACACCTAGGCACCTTGTTGGCCCGTTGTACAGTATTTCTTCCCTAGCCCTTATAGCTATCTGAACATCTATTAACATCCCCCTCACAAGAATACAAATTAGATGAGGGTAGATTATTTTTCTAGAATATTCTCTACTGTATGACTACTTCCAAAATAGATTCAAGCACATTATTAGTGCTCAATATTATTTGCTAAATGAATGAAAGAGTAAACAATTAGATTCATGCTAAATAGCTGGTCTCTTTTTAACCCACTATACAGAACCCTGGTAATGCAGCAGTTAAGCAATTGGCTGCTAACCCGCCAGCTACTCCATGGGAGAAAGATATGGCAGTCTGCCTCTGTAAAGATGACAGCCTTGGATAGATTATTTTTCTAGAATATTCTCTACTGTATGACTACTTCCAAAATAGATTCAAGCACATTATTAGTGCTCATTATTATTTGCTAAATGAATGAAAGAGTAAACAATTAGATTCATGCTAAATAGCTGATCTCTTTTTAACCCACTATACAGAACCCTGGTAATGCAGCAGTTAAGCAATTGGCTGCTAACCTGCCAGCTACTCCATGGGAGAAAGATATGGCAGTCTGCCTCTGTAAAGATGACAGCCTTGGATATCCTACTCTGCCCTCTAGGGTTGTTATGTGTAGGAATTTATTTGAAGGCACACAACAACAAGCTGTATCCACTATCTGTCATTTTGTCACACTGTGTTGCCTTGAGTGTTGCTGTGATGCTAGAAGCTATGCTCCAGGTATTTCAAACACCAGCAACATCATCAATGGTGGACAAGTTTCAGTGGAGCTTCCTGAGTAAGACAGACAAAGAAAGACTTGAGGATGTACTTCTGAAAGTCAGCCAGTGAAAACTCTGGATCACAACAGAATATTGTGACATGGTGCTGGAATATGAGCCCCTGAGGTGGAAGGCACTCAGAATAGACAGTGACTGCAACAATGGACTCAAGTTCACCAACAATCATGAAGATGGTTCAGGACTGGGCAGTGTTTCCTTCTGTTGTACATGGGCCATGAGTCAGAGCCAACTCAACAACAGAGGCCGCACCTATACAGGAATAGTCCTATAATAAGAATTTTTTTCTAGAAAATGCACGAACATTGATGGCTATTTGTTGCTGCTACTATTCTGTTTGATTTTTGCTAATGGCACCATCTGCCATCTTTTTAAACAAATCAGCACTACCGGCTCAGTGCCCTCTAACACTTTTCTATTTTTCATGCCGTCTTTATGGGACAGGGTTTGTGCTACATTAAAAATGAGACTAAATCAATTGAATTCTTAAAAGGAAAAAGAAACGTTGCCACTCATTGCTCTAACATAAATTGTGTTGCAGGTTATAGGCCTTGCAATTCCCCAGTAGTGCATAGAATAAATGTTTCGTTGCGGCTGAGCAAGTTCTGTGTGGAGGCGTGAGGGTGATGTGGGCTGTATGATTCTCTCATTTTCTTTCTAAATCACAGGAAGAATGCACTGAAACAAACCATCTTTTATCGGCTTGTGCTCTCAGCGCTACAGGGAGTGTTTACCAAATGGCTTTGAACACAAATATTTTCAGAGATTCCCACACAGTTGAGGTCACAGATTACTAGGACTTGAGTAGATGGGATAAATTGATCTCTAAATGACTTGCTTTCATAATGACTTACAATATCCAGACAGTTTTCAGGATATCAGCTCTCTTTCCCTGTGATACCCTGACCAACTCAGTAGCTTCTTGACAATGTGTAGGCTGTTAGCTATGAGAACTCAGTACAGTTCCAAATGGGATGGTCAGAGCCTTTTGAGTGCCATGATCTGATGAATGAGACCTAAAGAGATTTGGGGGCAGTAACCAAAAGCTCTGGTAGCATAGTGCCTAAGGCACTTGACTGCTAACTGGAAGGCTGGCAGTTCAAACCCACCAGCTACTCCTCGGAAGGAAGATGGGGCAATCTACTTCCATAGTGATACTGCCTTGGAAACCCAAGGAGGGGTCGCTATGAGTCGGGTCCTACTCGACGGCACATAACAACAACAACAACCAAAAGCTCCACACAGGATGTATTCCAATGTGGATCAACTTATTATTAGTGAATGAAATGCATTGCACTAGGAGCTATGAGCTATGAGCTATGAGTCGGGGCCGACTCAATGGCAAACAACAACAACAACAGGAGCTCTGGCAGTGCAATGGTTAGTTAAGCCCTTGGCTGCAATGGAAAGTCCAGAAGTTCTAACCCACCAGCTGCTAAGCAGGAGAAAAGACCTGGGGATCTGCTCCCATAAAGATTTTAGCCTAGAAAACCCTATTGGGCATTTCTACTCTGCCATGTAGAGTCAATATGAGTTGGAATTGATTTGACAGCACACAACAACAACAGCAAATGCACACCTCCCTCCTTCTTTCTCTCTCTCCCTATCAGGTGTGCACACATGCACACACACATGCATACACTCACTCACAGTGCTGAGCTGGGCCAGGACAAGCCCAGTGTCCCTAACATCAGTTCCAACTTCTTCAATCATGCATCATATTGGGCAGTGGTTAATGAGTGCAGTTGGAAATGCGAACCCATCCACCTTTTTTTTTTTTGCCAAAATAGTGGAATCTGCCTCTGTCATAACTTCATTTAACATCCCATTAAAAACTGTAGCATCTAGGGACAGCTTCATTTCTCCCTCTCCTGCATTCCGTGTGACTGTTAGCTGTGCTCAGGGAGCTGATTGCCATCAGGCTGCTCTGCCCCTCCACCTTCTCCCTCCTGAGCCTCCTCTCAAGGCCCTTGGATGGAGTTTGCCCATGTGCTCCTGGGATTCTAGATTTAGAAAAGGATTGTTCCCAGTTCCTTCCAGGACTGGAAAGCTCCCTTTCTATTCCCTCAAAGAGGGAGTCTTGTTCCCTCTTAAAACTGTGTCTCTGCTACATTCATTCATTCCATGAGCACCTCCACTGAGCCAGATTCTAGGAAAGGAGATGTGGGGGTGAACTTCTAGGCCACTTTATATCTGAGCTTGAACTTGGAACTGCACTTTCTGCTCTAACCACCATCATCTGTCAATTTGCCATACTGTGTTGGCTTCTGTATTACTATGATGCTGGAAGCTTTGTCACTTGTATTTCAAATACCAGCAGGGATGCTCACAGTGGGCAGATTTCAGCAGAGCTTCCAGAATAAGATAGACTAGGAAGAAAGGCCTGGCAATATACTTTTGAAAATTAGCCAATGAAAACCCCATGGATCACAGCAGAACATTACCTGATATAGTGCTGGTTGGAAGATACTCCAAAGACACTCAACAGACACAGTGACCCCAACAAAGGACTCAAGCACACCAACAATTGTGAAGATGACATGGGACCCACAGACATCTTGGTGTGTTGTGCATAGGTCTCCATATGCCAGAGAGCACTTGACATCAGCTAACAACAATGCTGCTCCAACACAAGTGTCAGTAAAATATGTTATTTTTTTTTTTAATGCTTGATGTAAGTTGCTATCTATTGTGATTCATAGTGAAGCCTTGTGATGGACTAGAACTATCCCATCAAATTTTCTGGGCTGCAATCTTTATAGGAACTGATTGCCAGATTTTTCTCTCGAGGAGCCTCTGGGATTGGAACCAGCAACTTTTTGGTTAGCAGCTGAACCTTAGTCAGGTCTCTCTCTCTCTCTTTAAAATATTTATCCATGCTTAAAAAGAAAATAGTTATCTCTGTGGATCAGAAATAGAAAACTACGCTAGGAAAGGGGAAAAAGTATAGACAATCTGGGCTTTGGGGCCAAGAGTCCATCACTTTTGACTCCTAAGGTTAACAGGGACCCAGACACCCACACTTAGCAGAGATCACAGTCAAGATCATGAATGAACCCAGAAGCAAGGGAAAGGAGGCTAGAAAGAGCTGAGTCCTAGCAGTAGCAAAGGAAGTAGAGCCACTTATGGTTAGGACCTCGAAGAAGCACACATCAGTCCTGTGACGGTATCTGCAAGCTCCCCAAACTTGTCATGGCATCACCAAAAGCACCATGGCATCACCATGGTTGTGTTTTGGGGAACACAATTTAATCCATAACAAAGAGGATCTAAAGAGCAAATATTGGCTTTTTGGGTGAAATATTAGCATATTCCTTTGATAATCATGAACTATCCAGGCAGCTGTCATTGTTGCTTCTTCCCAAGGTCTTGCTGGAGACGCCAGCCAGTGTAATGCATTTAAGGAACCATGTGTGTGGGGCGCACTGGGCCTCCAACACAGCACCTGCTCTAGACTGAGATTCTCAGGGCCAGAGTAAAGGCAACTGCAGAACCACTGAATGGGGTCAGATGCACGGCAGGAGAGAGTGAAAGAAAGACTCCTATTCCATACAGCATTCCAAGGAGCATGAAGGTCTTCACCAACAGTGACAGTCAGCAAACTGAATGACCAGTTATAGGCCAATTTTACAAAGCACATAAATGCAAAAGTCCTAAATAAAGTATTTGAAAACCAAATCCCACAATGTAGTAATGAGAACATGTATCATAGCCAGGAGATGAATTCAATCTGGGAAGTACGAGGTGATTGAG
>NW_006922095.1:152723-153847 GCF_000298275.1 Orycteropus afer afer | reverse complement strand
AGAAGGAATGGGGGAGTAGAAAGATGGCAGTAGCCTGAGTTCCTTGAGGAATTGTGTATATAAGCAGCCAACCTCACAAAGATTTTTGTGATAGAAAAGAAAAGAAACAGGAATGAGCAGAAAAGACAAAGAAAAGACAAGAAGCAGAGGGTGAGGAGGTAAAGAACCTCCTAAAAAGCTGTCACACAGGTCAAGGCTATAACACTAAAGACAACGGGAGGCCTGGAAGGGGTCAGTAGCAGAACTTGCAGTGACAAATGGTATAGGGCCAAAAGAAGCCTGTCCTCTGGGAGCTGAGAGGAGGCCTGCATGGTCGAGAGGACCTGATAGAGCTACCCTGCACTGAAGAAGGGAAATTTTCCTTACATGCTTCCTGACCCGGATTTTGAGTTAGAGCCTGTTGATCCTAATCATGTATTGTATCTTATTCCTTAATAAAGCACTTAACTTTAAGTATGATCTGAAGTTCTGTAAGGCCATTGTAACAGATTATTGAACCAACAACAGAGGTAGAGAGTGCTGTGGGAGGGACAGCTAGAGTCAGAATTGGTAAAAAGGTTGCAGAGTGGAGGTATGTCTGACGTTCACTTCATAAAGATCAGCTTTGGACTGATCTTGATTCTCATTGTTGTTGTCATTGTTAGATGCCGTCAAGTCAGCTGCGACTCAGAGGGACCCTATGTAGAACAGAACAAAACACTGCCCACTTACGTATCATCCTCACAATCTTTGCTATACTTGACCCAATTGTGGCACCACTGTGTCAACTCATCCTATAGAGGGTTTTCCCTTTTTTCACTGACCTGCCACTTTACCAACCACCATATTCTTCTCCAGGGAATGGTCCCTTCTGACAACATGACCAAAGTAGGTGAGACAAAGTGTGACAATTCTCACCTCCAAGGAGGAATCTGGCTGAAATTCTTCCAGGACAGATTTGTTCATTTATCTGGCAGTCCATGGTACTTTCAGTATTCTTCACCAACAGAATTCAAAAGCATCAACTCACCTCCAGTCGTCCATATTTGTTCTCCAGCTTCCACATGTATATGAGGCAATTGATAATACCATAGCTTGGGTTAGGCCCACCTTAGTCATCAAAGTGACATCTTGGATCCTTAGCA
>NW_006922095.1:149941-150563 GCF_000298275.1 Orycteropus afer afer | reverse complement strand
GAGAAAAGATTGAAATTGTCAAAGATCTCATATTACTTGATTTCATAATCAACACCAATGGAAGCAGCAATCCAGAAATCAAACATCATATGGCACTGGGCAAATCTGCTGCAAAAGACCTCTTTAAAGTGCTGAAGAGCAAAGATATCTCCTTGAAGACTAAGGTGTGCCTAACCCAAGCCATGGTATTTTCAATCCCCTCATATGCATGTGAATGTGTTTTAAATTCATATGTATGTGAACACTGGATAATGGATAAGAAAGACCAAAGAAGAGTTGACGTTTTTGAGTTGTGGTGTTGGTGAAGAATACTGAAAGTACCATGGACTGCCAAAAGAACTAATAAACCTGTCCTGGAAGAAGCACAGCCAGAATGTTCCTTGGAAGTAAGAATAGTTAGACTTTGTCTCACTTACTTTGGTCATGTTGTCAGAAGGGACCATTCTCTGCAAAAGGATATCATCCTTGGTAAAGTGGAGGGTCAACAAAAATGGGGAAGGCCCTCAATGAGATGGATTAACACAGTGGCTGCAGTGATGGGCTCAGGTACAGCAGGGATTGTGAGGCTGGCACCAGACTGGGCAGTATTTTGTTCTGGTGTACATAGGGTCACTATGAGTCA
>NW_006922095.1:147541-148886 GCF_000298275.1 Orycteropus afer afer | reverse complement strand
CCTTCCTTCCGAGGAGTGGCTGGTGGGTTTGAACTGCCAGCCTTCTGGTTAGCAGTCAAGTGCCTTAGGCACTATGCTACCAGAGCTCCTAAGTAGTTGTTTGTTGTTGTCATGTGCCGTGGAGTCACACGGACTCATAGTGACCCCTCCTTGGATTTCCGAGGCAGTATCACTACAGAAGTAGATTGCCCAACCTTCATTCCGAGGAGTGGCTGGTGGGTTTGAACCTCCTCATAAATAATGGAAACAACTATTAGGAGAAGGAAACTCTGGTGGTGTAGTGCCTAATGCATTTGACTGTTAACCAGAAGGCTGGTGGTTCAAACATCCCACAGAAGGAAGATTGGGCAATATACTTCTGTAGAGATACCACCTTGGAAACCCAAGGAATGGTCACTATGAGTTAGAACCGACTTGACAGCAGTGAGGTTGGTTTTTTTGGTTTATTAGAAGAAAATATTGGTGATTGTAAGACAAAGAATTAGTTTCCATAATATATGAAGAACTACTACAATATAAGAAAAAGATAACTCAGTACTCAAATGGGCAAAGACTGTAAACAAACAAGGCACTGTGCAGGGGACACAGGGGGCCAATAAGCACATAGAAAGATACTTAATATCTCCAAGCATCAGTTAAAAAAAGAATGAGATACTCTTTTAAACACAAATCTAACATTGGTAAAATCAAAAGGTCTGCAGAGTATTGACAAGAGTGTGGGAAAAAAAGGGGATTCTTACCAAGAAAGTCTCAGCTCCATAGTGGTCCTGTACTTTGAGATGATAATGTGAGTGTTTGATACCCAGCAGTTATACGCCTAGGTATGCATTCCAGAGAGACTCTGACACATTTGCATAAAGATATATAAATAAGAATGCTAACTGTGTCACTGCATGCTATAGAAAAATGGAATTGACCCAATATCATTAAGTCAGGAATTGGATAAGTAAATTGTGAAATAGTCATGTGATGGATTACTGAATTTCAGCAATTACACTGAATGTACTTGATCAATGTCACCAACATACCCAAAACAAACAAACAAAGAAACTCACTGCCATGGAGTTGGCCCCGACTCATAGCAACTCCTCCTTGGGTTGCCGAGGCAGTGTCTCTACAGAAATAGACTGCCCAATCTTCCTTCCGAGGAGTTGCTGGTGGGTTTGAACCACCAGCCTTCTGGTTAGCACTCAAATGCCTTAGGCACTATGCTACCAGAGCTCAGACTTGAAAATCTGGTGTTTAGTGAGAAAAAAAAATTTGCAGTGTCCATGTAATACCAGTTGCCTTGGGGTTGACTCCGACTCATGGGGACCCCATGTGTGTCCGAATAGAGCTACACTCC
>NW_006922095.1:144203-146426 GCF_000298275.1 Orycteropus afer afer | reverse complement strand
ATAACAGATCAAAACGTTGCTAGGTCCTGTGATATTTTCACAATTGTTGGTATATTTGAGCTCATTGTTGCAGCTATTGGGTTTCCCTCATTTTCACTGACCCTCACTTTAACTAAATCAATGTCTTTTTCTAGCAATTCATCTTTCCTGATGATGTGCTCAAAGTGAGCAAAACAAAGTCTCACCATCCTCACTTCTAAGGAGCATACAAGCTGTGTTTCCTCCACAATGGATTTGTTAGATCTTCTGGCAGTCCAACGTGTATTCATTATTCTTGAAAAATACCACAATTCAAATGTGTTAGTTCTTCTGTCAGCCTTTTTCATTTTCCAGCTTTCACATTCATATGAGACGATTGAAAAACCATGGGTTGGGTCAGGGGAAAGAATCCTAATAACACAATAGTTAAGCTCTCAGCTGCCAAATGAAAGGTCAGTGAGTTGAATGCATCAGCCACTCTGTGGGAAAAAGAGGTGGCAGTTTGTTTCTGTAAAGATTTGCAGCCTTGGACATCCTATAAGGCAATTCTACTCTGTTCTATAGGGTTGCTATCCATCAGAATTGACTTAATGGCAATGGATTTTGGGGGTTGAGTCTGAGGTACCTTAGTCGTCAAAGTAACAGTTTTGATTTTTAATAGTTGCACCAAATAAGGTGGATTATATCCCATCAGTCCTAGGATCGGGGGCAGCAGGTAGAAGGTGACATCTCCAGGACCCAGAGAGAGCACTCTGGAGCAGCAGACAGACATGGAGATAAGGAGTCAGATTTTTCCAAAGGCTGGGCTTTGAGTTGCCTTTAATATTCAGTAAATGCTGTATACTCACTCCTTACTTATCAACATGGTTAAGTTCCAAGGACCAGGTTCTTATTCAAAAATTGCCATTATGCAAAAATGCAGGATGACTACATCAGGTCCAAAGTGGAGGATGACTACATCATTACATAACTGCCAAATTACATCATTAAGTAACTGCCAAACCACTGAGAATCATGGCCCAGCCAAGTTGATATATAACCTCAACTATCACAGACAGCATTCCACATTGGTGATATCAAGTTCTAACTTCATCAGTCTTGCCATATGGACAATTTTTTCCACCATTCTCTTCCATCATATTATACTGATCAAATATTTGGAGTATGTTCACATAACTTAATATTTTTTTCCATATCCCCTGTATGTAGGAGTTCTGGTGGCATACAGAGCTCTAAGGCATTTGACTGCTAACCAGAAGGCTGACAGTTCAAACCCACCAGCCACTCCTCGGAAGGAAGGTTGGGCGATCTACCTCTGTAATGATACTGCCTTGGAAACCCAAGGAGGGGTCGCTATGAGTCAGGTCAGACTCAACAGCAGTTAGTTTGTTTTTTTTTGGTTGGTCCCCTACATGCATTTTCCCACAACTTCTTCCAGGAAGAATGCAGTGTTCCAGATACACTAACAGTTGTGAAGTGCTGTTCATTGTAATTTGAATATGTTGCAAGTCAGGTACTACCTGTACCCTAAATTCTGAGTTCTAGTCCTGACTAAGACTATAAGAAAGAACCCCTGGTGGCACAGTGGTGAAGTGCTCAGCTACAAACCCAAAGGTCAGTGGCTCCAACCCAACGATGGCTCTGCAAGAGAAAAGACCAGGGATCTACTGCCATAAAAACCCCAGCCTAGGAACTATATGAGGCACTTCTACTCTTTCTTATAGGGTTGCTGAGTCTGTATCAACCCAGAGGCACACAGCAGTAACAATAGGCCTTTAAGACAATAACTTCAAAGTCACCTACTTTGTGCCCTAGGAAACTAGACCCTGTATTATGGATCGATGGATTCCTCTTGTTCTACCTGTTAGCTGGGTCTCTGTATTCATCTCCTCACAGGCCCACCAGGATATAGAACTGTACCTAGTAATTAAAATCAAATCAACAAACATCAAGATACACAAACATTTATTGAAGTGAATGAGTTACAGAAAGCCTCCCATGATAAAGTGTTGAAAGGGAAGGTTGTTGCTGTGTGCCACTGAGTACAGATTCTAACTCGTCAAGCACATGTGTGCAGAGCAGAATGCTTTACAAAGTATTAGCTTAGCTCTTTGCTCTACCCAGAGACTCCATGAAAGGGGAGGTGGTAGAGCAGGTATCACTGAAGAGTGGGCTGGATTGTCAAGAGAGTCACGGTGAATATCTGTATGTTGTTGTTGTTAAGTGCCGTCGAGTCATTTCCAA
>NW_006922095.1:118386-118889 GCF_000298275.1 Orycteropus afer afer | reverse complement strand
AGATGGAAACAACCTAAATGCCCATCAGTGGATGAATGGATAACCAAATTATGGTACATTCACACAATGGAATACTATGCTACATTAAAGAACAAGAAAGGATAAGCAAATCATCTCACAACGTGGTTGAGCCTGGAAGACATTATGTTCAGTGAAATAAGTCAATTGCAGAAGGACAAATACTGTATGAGCCCATTACTATAAAAAGACAAAGAAGGGTTTGCTTAAGAAAGGGAACTTACTTTGTAGGTTACCGGGATGGGGAGGGAAGAGGAGGGATTAATTTCTGGCTAGTTGAGGGCTAAATGCTGATGTAGGTAAGGGGAGGGATGGTATAAAAATAGTCTGTGACCACCATGATAACATTAGAAAAAGGGAGGACACCGAATTGTGCACATACGATACAGACAACAGACGCTAATACCAACCAGTATATTCACAATACTGCATTACCATTAACAACAAACACCAGGCTACAGATAAACACATGAACATCTGAGAAG
>NW_006922095.1:72290-117411 GCF_000298275.1 Orycteropus afer afer | reverse complement strand
GTGTGTGAAACCTGGAAAATGAATAAGGAAGACCAAAGAAGAGTTGATGCTTTTGAGTTGTGTTGTTGGTGAAGAAAACCGAAAGTCCCATGGACTGCCAGAAGAATGAACAAATCTTTCCTGGAAGAAGGGCAGCCCAAATGCTCCTTGGAAGTGAGAATGGCCAGACTTTGTCTCACCTGCTTTAGTCCTGTTGTCTGAAGGGCCCGTTTCTTAGAGAAAGATAGCATGTTTGAGAAAGTAGAGGGTCAACAAAAAAGGGGAAGACCCTCAACGAGATAGATTAACACAGTGGCTGCAATGATGGGTTTAGGTAAAACAAGGATTGTGAGGCTGGTGCATGACTGGGCAGTGTTTCATCCTGTTGTACGTAGGGTCACTATGAATCAGAGCCAACTCGACTTCACCTAACAACAACAACATGTTGACCTTATGTATAAAAAACAAAACATGTCCAGTCTGCACCATCTTCCTGATCCTTGAAAATTTTCAGTCCATTGTTGTGGCCACTCTGTCAATCATCTCATTGAGGGTCTCCTTTTTTTTGCTGATCCTCTACTTTACCAAGCACTACTTGCATTTTACCAACTTTGTGAAGGCATTTGACTGTGTGAATCATTAACAAATTAAGTGTTAGAAGAGGATGCTTCATATCCACAGCTGGAAGTAGTATGTTTATCTATCTGAACACACCTGAGACCTGAGGTCTGACTCACAAGATGGAGCATGGAAGCAACCCAGAACTATGGCAAACTCATTGGGACATTGAGTCTGCAGAGAAGGTGCAGGGAGATGGGGAGGATGTTTGGCCAACATAGGTTTTCATAAGCCAAGGTGGTGTTGACTGGACAGTCTTGTCCTTAAGCCAGACCACCCAAAACAGAGAAGGGTCTAAGTCTATGAAACCCAATGTTTGAAGGACAAATACAAGAAGATGTTGTGGTTATGTCCACCAAAATTATGTATTGATGTCCTGGTCCCTAGTACTGTACTATAGGATCCTGTTTGCAAATCGGGCTTTTCTTTTGTTAGGTTAATGATGTCCTATCAGTGTAGCTTGTATCCAAAACCTAATTTCTTCTGAGTTATAAAAATAACAGCATAGACACATACACACACATGCATACACGTGCATGAGCACATGAGTGCATGTATGTGTGTGCACACACACAGAAGATAGATGCCATGTGAGGATCATCTACAAGCCAAGGAACCATGGAATGCCTGGGATTATATACAAGGAAGGAATCAACATGGTCAATGTCCAGATTTGAATATCTAGCCTCCAGAACTTTGAGACAATGAATATCTCTTCTTTAAAGCCAACCACTTGTGATATGTGACTGAGATAGCAAGTCTCCAGGACGTTCCATGAAACACACATCTCTTGGTGAAGGGCAAAGCCTATAATAGCAAGACAGAGGAGTGATTTCTTTTTCAAACTTTTCATTGAAGAGTTGTTTAATGTTTACACAAAAATTGCAAAGATATTACAGACAGATCCTATACATCCCAAACTCAATTTCCCCTATTTTATCCATATTACATTAGTATGCTGCAGTTTTTAAAATTCATGAACTAATATTGGCAGATTAGTTGTAAACAAATAGACAGTTTTAGTCCCTGGCTGGCACAAATGGTTTCCACTCAACTACTAAGCCCCAAATTAACAGTTAGAATCCATCCCGAGGTACCACAGAAGGAAGACATGAAGATCTGCTACTGTAAAGATTATAGGCTGGAAAACCCTATGAAGCAATTCTACTCTGTAACACATGGGGTTGCCATAAGTCAGAACCAGCTTGATGCCAATGGTCTTTGTTTGATTTACACTATATTTGTAGTCCTTATTGGTGTAGATGATGAACACCCTCAGCTGCTAACTGAAAGGGTGGTGGTTTTAGTCCACCCAGAAGTGCCTTGGAAGAAAGGCCAACTCATCTACTTCTGAAGAATCAACCACTGAAAACCCTGTGGAGCACGACTCAACTCTGACACACACAGGGTCATAATGAGTTGGAGTCAACTCAATGGAAATGGGTTTGTTATACTTCATTTGGGTTTCCTTAGCTTTTTCCTAATGCCCTTTGTTCCAGTATCCCAGCCAATACACTACATGATATTTAGTCATCACACCTCCTTAGGCTGCTCTTGGCTGTGGCAGTTTCTCGCACTTTACTAGTTTTTGATGACCTCAGCAGTTTGAGAAGGATGGCTACGTATTTGTAGAATGTCTTTCAAATGGGATTTGTCTGATGGTTTTCTCATGATTAGACTGGGGTTAAGGGTTTTTGAGAGGAAGAGCATGTATTCATTTTCATCACAGCACATCAAGGGTACATGCTGTCAGCATGATTTATCACTGTGGATGTTGACCTTGATCACCTGGCTGAGACAGTGTTTGTCAGATTTCTCCACTGTCAAGTTTTTTTTTTTTTTTTTTCCTCTCCCTCTTTCTTGACTGTATTCTTTGGGGGAGGAAGTCATCATGTGCAGCCCACACATAAGGAGGGAGGACTTATGCTCCCTCTATTCCAAGAAGGATTTTCTTTCCTTCTTTCTTTCTTCTCTCTAAACCAACCAACCACTTGCCATCAAGTTGAAGCCTACTGAATCTTCATATGTGGTCAGAGGAGAATTGTGCTCCATAAGGTTTTCAATGGCTATGATCTTTTGAAAGTAGATTGCTAGGCTTTCTTTAACAAGTGTCTCTGGGTAGATTTGAATCTCTAACCTTTCAATTAGTAACCAAGCTCTTTCTTACAACATTAAATTTCAGGAAAGTTTTATATTTCAATTGCTTAGTGTGAACAAAACTCTGGATAAAATTTCAAAATGAGAGGAGGGTGGGTCTGTGGCAGAGAATCTTAAAATGTCAATACCCCCTGGGAGCAGGGTTGCCTTGGCCTTGGGAGCAGAGTTACCCTTGGGCACTAGAGCAGTCCTTGGTGAGGGGCATATTTTCTGGACTGTCCCTGACTGTTGCGCCCCAGCTAGCACTGACACTCCAGCCCTGGGGGGCTTCCTGAACTCTCAGCAGGTGGTTTCTACCCTCCTCACACCATCTGCCATCTCATGTTGTTCTCCACTTACATCTTGCACTTAAACTTTGACACCCTAGTCAAGCTACATGGTCCTCAAGGGAAAGAAAAAGGAGGGAGTGCTTGACCTCCAGATGCCAAAAGTTATGATGCAGCTGGTCTATCTCTTAGACACTTCAGTTGAGTGTTGGCAGCAGGAGAGGTCATAGATTGGTCATAATAAAGCTGAGCTCGAGGAAGATCTAGTCTATTATAACAGAAAATCAGATAATTAAAATGTTGACTTAATTAACTCACATCAATTTCAATGATTTTCCAGTCTAACCTGTCCCTCAAACAGAGCTCCCTTCCTCCAGAGCTGAGGTTAACTGAGCCCATTTCTATCCAAGCAGCTAGAGACAAGAAGACTAAGAATTCTTACCATTATGAGACAGCTCATAAATACAAGTGCAAACCTCATGATGCATGTTGGACAAGTGTTTATTTGTGAACCCTCTTTAAGGGATTACTCTAGGTGAGTCTGTGGAAGAATTCTCACTTTTCAAGCAGGGGACTGGTTTGCTTACCTAGTGCCACTCTAACAGAGGATAGCACAAATGAGATGGCTTTAACAAACCAGGAAGTTTATTCTCTTACAATTTGGAGGATTTAAGTCTGAGTTCAAAGTGCCAGGCTCTAGGGTCTGGGTGAAAGCTTCTCAACCTTGGGCTTCAACTCTGCCTTCTGCTCCTGGCCCACTGAAGCTGGAGGCTTTTCTTCACTCAGACAGCTGCTCCCTACTTAGACTGACAAGCCCAAGATTGACAAGTAAAAAGGCACAGTCCCAATGTTACCAAATCACATGACAGGACATTAATTTAAGTACATTAATGGTCCCAAGGTCAGCAGAGTGTGACAGGCTGCTTAACAGTGACACAGCTACATGCAGTGACACAGCTACATGCATGTCATAAGCTAGAGGCCATTCCCCAAGGCTTCTTCTTATATACAGGAAGCAGCCCACATCCCCAAGGTAGCTACTTAGCTGCTCACAGTAGATTCTACCATGGAGCTTATTACCAGTCTCATCATGGGGAATACTACATCCAGCTGCCCAGCCACTCAACCAGGCCCAGCCAACTTGATATGCTAACGTAAATACCACAGGGACCCCGTATAATTCCAGAGCAATGCCCCTCATGCACAACCACCACCAATCTGTTCATGGAGGCTTGTGTGTTGCTATGATGCTGAACAGGCTTCAGTAGATCTTCCAGACTAAGATGGACTAGAAAGACAGCTTGGAGTTCTACTTCTGAAAATCAGCCAATGAAGACCTTTGGATAACAAAGGTCCTATTCACAACCATTGATAAGGATGGTGTGAGATTGGACAGTGTTTTGTTCATTGTGCATGGGGTCACCACGAGTCAGGGGTTGATTTGACAGTTGATCTGTCCAGTTTAGAACAAGGACAACAACTAGTGCAGACTTGCAAGGAGAGGAAAAGGAAGAAAATTCTGTTCTCCTTGCTGATGGAAAAATAAATGGTAGGTGTGGTAGTTAAGATCTGATGGGTACCTTCTCTGTGCATAGCACTTCACAGAGAAGTTTATAGACTAATTTTTCAATCATTTCCACAATTACTTATGCACACATAATTTACAGAATTTGTGTCATGGTCACACAGCTGGGGCTGAAATGTGGAGTCTCTAGGTCCCACTAAGTCTTTCTTAGGTAACAATTCCCAACCTCATTGAAAGCCCATCTTTTCTCTGTGCCCTTATGTAAAAAGTACATAAGGGCACTGTCATCTGACCTTCTCTAAATTCACAAGGCAGAAGGAGGATCCTAAAAAACATGAACAGGCAAAGGCTGATTCCTATGAGGCAGTGGTCAGACATGCCATCACCTTCCAAACTTTTTACCAGTTCTGACACCAACCATCCCTCCCACAGCACTCTATTTCTCTGCTGGGTTTGATAATTCATTGCAATGGCCACACAGAATTCACAGACAATACTCATGATTATGTGGTTTATTACAGAAGTTAATAGGTTACAATTCAAGTTAAGGAATACTCTGGGTATACAATTCTTTTATGAGGACAGCCTCCCTCAGCCAAGCCCATAGACATGCCTCTCTTTGGCCCTTGCTCCCCTGGCCTGGCCTCTGCTCTGCTTGAGCAAGTGTTACAAAATCATTTAGCCCTGCTTAGAAGTGCCCAGAGAAGCACCCTACTCTGCCAGTAAGCCTCCTGGCCAAAGGCACTCAGCTTTTTCGCTCTGTGGGCTGGGAAGCTCACTACACTGTCTTGTGTCAGTCTCTTGGTTCTGCTGCTGCAGTTTCTCTGCCACTGTCTCTCACCATATCCCATTGTCTTTTGCCATCTCTTGCCATATCAGCAAAATGTTGTAGTTCTCTCTCTGTCTCCTAGCTGGAAGAGATTCAGTGCAGGCATCTTGGGTCCAAAGGATGCACATCACTTCTGACTCTTCTTTCTTGATGTAGTGACATCCTCCCTTTCCATCATGAGATGGCTCATTTTAAGCCTAGCAGAATGGTAAAACTGACTAATCCTTATATTAAGTTCTATATACCTTATTTCCATACTCCTGCCCCCACAAGGGTGCCATGTACCTTATTTACATTTTTAAAAAGCTGTCCAACCCCTTCGATGGGCCATAAGCACCTCACATTTGCATAGTTCCATCCAGTCATCTGGTGGGAGTCACAAAGACATGGCTAGAAGAGCAACATAAAGTAATTCACTGCATTACACCTCAAGTCTACCTCATCCGCACTGGCACTGGTCTTGCCCACTTTGAAAGGCTGATGCTTTTGGGAAGTGGTAGAGGAGAAGGTACAATCAAGCCATCTCTTACGTGGAGAGACACAACTGAATGCAGAGCACAACTAAAAGTATGGTTCCCAAGGGTGGCTCATCTGATGACTTCTACCCATAAGGGAGTTACCTAGTACTGCCATAATAAATTGCGCCAAAAATGCGTGGCTTTAAAGAACAGAAATTTATTTTCTCAGTCTGGAGCCTAGATGTCCAAATCAGGATCTCAGCTCTGTTGTCTCCTGGAGGCTGTACGAGAACAACTCTTCCATGGCTCTTTCCTAGGTTCTGGTGTCTGTGAGTGACCCCTGGCATTCTTTTCCTTGTAGAAGGGTCTTCACCAGATGCCTGTTGTCCCTTTATGAGTGTCTCTCTCTGTCTATTCTGTATTTTATATATCAGTCAAAAGTGTTTAGAGTTAGGACTCACCCCATTCTGTTTATGGTCCCTGGTGGAGCAAATGGCTCACACTCAACTACTAACATAAAAGTTAACAGTTAGAACCTACCTCGTAATGCCACAGCAGAAAGACCTGGTGAGTTGCCTCTGTAAAGATCACAGCCTAGAACACCCAATGGAGAAATTCTCCTCTGTAACACATGGGTTACCATGACTTGAAATCAACTTGATGGAAACAGGTTTGGGTTTCTTTTCTTTTCTTTTCCCTACTCTGGTATGATCTTATTAATATAACCAAAAACATCTCTATTTCCAAACAAAGTCATTTTTACAGGTCCATGTGTTAGGTCTCCCACCTATATTTTGGGGGGACACAATTCAGTCCATAACATGTAGTCTTTCTCTTTCTAAGGGGTGATTCTTCCAAAGCAAAATGTTCTGGCTACTGTAGAAGGCTCTGGACCCACATGTAGCACCGGATTCAGGTGAGATGGATCCTTGGGGAGATAAACCTCTAAGGAAATCAGAGGTTTGGAACTGACCAATTGGGTGATGGGCTGCCAGGTAGCATGAGGACACTGGATGGGGGAACAGGCAAAGACAACACCAAACCAAAACCAAACTCACTGCCATTGAGTCGATTCAGCCCATAGCGACCCCTCCTTGGGTTTCTGAGACACTATCTTTGGAAGTAGATTGCCCAATCTTCCTTCCCAGGAGTGTCTAGTGGGTTTGAACCACCAGCCTTCTGGTTAGCAGTCAAATGCTTTAGGCGTTATGCCACTAGAGCTCCCAAAGACAATACAGTAGGAAGCAATTTGCATTCCACTCTGAGCACTTCACCTAAAGATAAAGGAGCTTCCTGGGAGGGGGAGGAAGGGCCCCAGCAGGGCTGTGTTGGGGAACAATTCTTTTCTGAAATGTCTGTTGAGATAGGACCTAAAAGCTCTGTTTGCCAGGTACAGGTACAACGAAGTGGTAATTAAGCTTCCAAAGTCACCACACAGGCGAGGGAGGTATTGCAGTGCGCACTGACAAGAGACACTGCGATCCTAAGGCTTTGTTCCCCAGCCCCACCAGGAGGGCTGCTTCTTGATCAGTTATGCCTTTCATCTCACGGTAATTAGTTAGCAAGCTGCAAGAGAAGGATGGTGGTAGGAGGTGTTTTCCTTTTTAAAAAAGAATTTTCTCCATTGAATATATTCATATCTCCTAGGAAAACTCAAAAGGGAAACGTCTCCCTTCCTCATGAAGCCACAAGAAAGGCTTCACTTGGGGAAGTTGGGGTAATGACCCATCAGCATCTCTCCAAACTTATCTTGTCCTATTTGTCCACAGGGGTCATCCTTGACTCTGTCCTAAACAAAGCTTTGTTGACTAACTCCCTGCATTATTATCAGTGAACACGTGGGACTTACTATACTGTAGCAATATCTGTTTTTTAGTAGTGCCTAAGGCATTTGACGGGAGCTCTGGTAGCATAGTGGCTAAGACACTTGCCTGCTAACCAGACGGCTGGCGGTTCAAACCCACCAGCCACTCCTTGGAAGGAAGGTTGGGCAATCCTACTTCTGTAGTGATACTGCCTCGGAAACCTAAGGAGGGGTCGCTATGAGTCGGGACCGACTCGACGGCACATAACAACAACAACAACAAGGCATTTGACTGCTAACCAGAAGGCTGGCAGTTCAAACCCATTAGCCACTCCTAAGAAGGAAGGTTGGGCAATCTATTTCCATAGTGATACCACCTCGGAAACCCAAGGAGGGTCACTATGAGTCAGATCTGACTGGATGGCAGAGAGTTTGGTTTTGATTTTTGATCTTTCAATGGCCATGAATATAGATGAATGTGTACCAGCAGCTTCATCAACAGTTGCTACTACAGGTTCAAAGACCCTCAACAAAAGGCAGGTTGGCACATAGGCATTGCCCAGGCAAGGAGGTGCTTTATCCAAGAGACTCACTCTCACACTCTTTGCTGAACCAAGCTATTCCCAGATCCTAAGTTCACAGTGGTCAAGAACAAGAGGCAAATGAATGCAAGTCACAAAGGGCCACTGCATTTTCTATTTTGCCAAAGATCCCTGAATTGTATCCAGGAGTCCTTAAGGCTAGACCAATGCAACCAAGCACAGCAGCCTGCAGCCACCTGTGCCTATTTACATTTAAATTCTTTAAAATTTTATCAGATTAAAAAGCCTTATCCATGGTGGCCACATTTCTAGTGCTCCCAGTCTCACGTGGCTAAATAAAAAAGCAAACAAACTGCTATAGAGTTGATTCCAACTCATAATGACCCTATAGGAAAGAGTAGAACTGTTCCATAGGGTTTCCAAGGCCATAAATCTTCATGGAAGCTGACTTCATCATCTTTCTCCCATTGAGCAGCTTGGGGGTTCGAACCACCAATCTTTTGGTTGGCAGCTCTGCAGCACCAGAGCTCCTTCCCATGTTGCTTGTTGTTGTTGTTGTTGTTATGTGCCGTCGAGTCAGCCCTGACTCATAGCGACCCCTCCTTAGGTTTCCGAGGCAGTATCACTACGGAAGTAGGATTGCCCAACCTTCCTTCCGGGGAGTGGCTGGTGGGTTTGAACTGCCAGCCTTCTGGTTAGCAATCAAGTGCCTTAGCCACTATGCTACCAGAGCCCATGTTGCTAGTGGGTACAATATTGGAAATGCAGAGGTAAAACATTTCCATAATGGTGGAAAGTCTTATTGTACAGCAGTGGTCTAGATAGCCCAAAGGTGAGCCCAGGAGGGTCTATGAAATTGTCTGCAGAATTCCATATGCTTACATCAGAGAGAGCACTCTTGTGAGAATTCCTGGGTGTTGCAAACTGTTAAATTCTCAGCTGCTCACCAAAAGGTTGGAGGTTCAAGTCCACCCAGAGGTACTTCTGAAGAAATTTCTGGTGATCTACTTCCACAAAATCAGCCATTGAAAATCCTATGGAGTACAGCTCTCCTTTGACACATAGGAGGGCACTGTGAGTCTGAATCATCCTGATGGCAACTGGTTAACATTGTAGCAGAGGGTCCTTGGCTTTCATCAGTTTCTCAAAGGCATTTATGATCCAAAGAAGATCTAGAACCCACCAGAAATGGCAGCCAAAAAAGCTTCATGGTGTGATATGGAGTCAGGGCTGAAAGGGGTTTTCTTCCCTCATCTGGGCATTCCTGGGTGTCTGCTCTATGTTGCTGGCTCATTTGCTGGCTTTTTGTGTTGTCTTCATTTACTCTGGGGTCTTTGACCCCTAAGAAGGAGTCTGAAGCTTTGTAAGAAGTCTTGTGTTCTGGCAGAGACTCTTGGCCACACAAAGGTCATTGTCCTAATGGAAGTTCTGGGGTCAGATGGCCACCTCCTGATGTCTTCCAAGGATAATGCTTTCTCTTGACAACTCTTGAGAAGAGGTTATGGAGTATCTTCTCATACCACAGCCTTCTCCTCCTTCCTGACCCTCTCCCTAGCTCCTGAGAAATCCTGCCCAGTTCTCCCATAGGTTACTTGTCATTGTTGTTAGCTTCCTTGGAGTCAGCCCCAAACTTGCAGCAACCCTTGCACAGCAGAACAAAATGCTGACCAGTTCTACACCATCCCCATGCATGCACTGCTGTGCTCCATAGGGTTTTCACTGGCTGATTTTCAGAAGTAGATCATCAGTCCTTTCTTCCTGGTCCATCTTAGTCTGGAAGCGCCACTGAAACCCATTCAGCATCATAGCAACATGCACGCCTCCACTGACAGATGAGTGGTAGCTATTTACGAAGTGCATTGTCTAGGAATCAAATCCAGCTTTCCCTCATAAAAACCAAAAACCAAACCCACTGACATCGAGTCAATTCCAACTCATAGTGACCCCCATTGTGTCTCCAATGAGGTAAATCTTTATGGAAGTAGATTGCCCAGTCTTCCTTCCATGGAGTGGCTGGTAGGTTTGAACCACCAACCTTATGGTTACCAGTCAGATGCCTTAGGCTCTATACCACCAGAGCTCCTTGCTTTCCCTCATGGAGAGTGAGAATTTTGCTACTGAAACACTACTGCCTCACTCTGTAGGATAAGGTTTCTATTCTCCTCTGCTGGGACAGATCTCAAAAAGCTTTGGTGAGCCTGTGGTTAAAACATTAGGCTGTGACAATTCAAACCCACCAGCCAATCCATGGGAAAAAGATGATAAGACAGTCTTCTTCCATAAAGCTTTAGCACTGGAATCCCTATGGGGCAGTTCTACTCTGTCTTATAGGGTCACTAAACCAGAAAAAAAAAAAAAAAAACCTCACTGTTGTTGAGTCGATTCTGACTCATACTGACCCCTCCTTGGGTTTCTGAGATGGTATCTCTATGGAAGTAGATTGCCCAATCTCCCTTCTGAGGAGTGGCTGGTGGGTTTGAACCACCAGCCTTCTGGTTAGCAGTCAAATGCCTTAGGCAATATGCCAGCAGAGCTCCCATAGGGACCCTAGGAGTCAGAATTGACTCAATGGTGGTAGGTTTTCAGGAGAGAGCTCCAGAAGCCAAATACATGGTTTCTTATCAGTCTCTTCAGATACCTCTGTGTGAGAAGCTACAAAAAGAACACATGGTTGTTAAGCTGAATTTAATGTTAGGTGAGATGGTAAAAGGAGTTGAAATTTTATGTCCTTAACTAAAGAGAGGTTGCTGTTGTTGTTATTTGGCATCCAGTTGGCTCAGACTTACGGTGACCTTCTGTACACCTTCTGTGTAAAAGAACAAAACACTGCCCTGTGCTGTGCCGTCTTCAGGATCATTGCTATGCTGGAGTCCATTGCTGCGGCCACTTTGACTGCCTTCCACCCTTGGGGGCTTATCTTCCAGCACCGTTATCAGACAATATTCTGTAGTGATCTATAGGGTTTTCACTGGCTAATTTTCAGAAGTAAATGAGCAGGTCTTTCTTCTTAGTCATTCTTAGTCTGCAAGTCCTGCTGAAACCTGTCCATAATGGGTGATCCTGATGCTATTTGAAGAACCAGTGGCTTCCAGCATCACAGCAACACACAGGCCACCACAGTGTGGCACCCTGATGGTGGAAAGGAGGGTAAGAAGAGCAAAAGGAGCAGTTTGGCTCCTATTTCAATGCTCACAAATATTTTTTAAAGGTCCCCCCCCCCTGCAAAACCATCCAAGGAACAGAGTTGTGGTATCCTTGCCATAATATACAGATGGAGATGATCCTTCTTTCCAAATACTGAGGATGGAGGAGCAGGGAAAGGACCTGATGTTCACACTCGCGGGTGGAACACCAGTGCTACAGAAATGGAAACACGCTGATTCCTATTTCAAGTTCCCAAGCGCAATTCTTGCATCATGTAGCTATTTAGTCATCTTTTCAATGGTTGCCTATAACAACCTGGTTCTTTCAAAATAATACTAAAAAAAGGTTTCTGAGACTTTCCAGAAAGCTTCCCCCAGAACAGCCTGCGTTGCTCAGTCATCCTTTGAATTAGTTCAAATATCCACCTTCCCCACAGCAGATGGTAGAGAGCTCCATCACTGGGTGATTTCTTCATCCTCTGGTTTTGGAGTCAACACACTGGTCTAACACCATCTTGCCCCTCCTTCTTGAGTTACTTGCCATCAGGTAGGCTCTGACTCCTGGCCACTTCATGTACAATAGAACCAAGAACAAAATGTCACCCAATCCTGTGCCATCTTCCCCATCAGCAGTAGTGTGAGTCCATTGTTGCAGTCACTGTGTACTTGAATGCCTTGCAACCCACAGAGCTCACCTTCTAGTATAATATTAGGTAGTGTTCGTTGTGCTCCATTGGATTGTCATTGGTTTTTTTTTTTTTTTTGGAAGTAGATTGCCTGGCCTTTCTTCCTATTGTGTCTTAGTCTGGAAGTTCCACTGAAACCTATCCACCATGGGTGACCTTGCTGGTATTTGAAATGCCACTGGCATAGCTTTCAGCATCAGAGCAACACACAAGCCATCACAGTACAACACATTGCCACATGGGTGGTGACCTTCAGTAGCCTTCCTTATTTCATCATCCTCACTTACTTCACTTCCTTTGAACCAAGTACAATGTCATCTATAATTGTGGAAGAATTCAGAAGTTGGCCCTGAGTGAAAGGAAGGAGGGTAACTCCAGATATAATTAGGAGACTGATCCAATTTTGACCGAGATGTTAATGTCATCACAGGAGTTTATTTAAATTGTAAATGACAAATAATTGATCACATTGAATCATTTGCTCCCTACCCCCTGAGGCTTATCTGCTGGCTATTTTGGGGTCCCCAGGTCTCAGAAGTTATTAATTTGTGCTGCTGATTCAATACGTGAGCCAGAACTCTTGTGTTGTACAATATTTTACATATTTAATAAATGTTGTGATTAATTTCATTTTGTCAGTCAATGCCTTACAGAACTGGGATTGGCATCATCGAGGGCCATTTGGCACACAGAGTGAGTTTTGTGGGAAGTTTGTGTTTGCACAAGGGGGAAGAGGAGGAGAGAAGGCTCTACCTGCAACTGGAGTTGGACTATAGGAGTCCCTGGGTGATGCAAACACTGGACACGCTTGCTATTAACCAAAGGATCAGAGATTTAAGTCTGCCCGAAGGCACCTTGGCAGAAAGACCTGGCAATCTACTTCAGAAAAACCAGCCATTGAAAACCTGATGGAGCACAGTTCTACTCTGACATGAATGGGGTCACCATAATTTGGAATCGACCTCTCAGCAACTAATTAGTTCATTGTTTGCTTGTTTATTTGTTTGTTTTGGGCATGGGCCACAGGCCCTGGAGTCAAAACCATCTGTTGAGATCCTATTTCTGAAAGGTTTAACCTCTTGTCCATCATGCCTTGCTCTGTTCAAAAAGAAGCAAAAAGAGAACAATTGGAAGCAGAACAGAATTCTGACCCACAACAAAAATATCTGCATCTGATCCTTATCCATGGCTCAGTTGGCATAAAAGGAAGCTGTCCTTGTTACCACTGTTCAGTCTTAGGTGCTCAGCAACCAAAGGAGGATGCTCAACAACTAGTCAAGCATCATCAGTCAGGCACAGAAACTTGGTCAGAAATGAGGAGCCTCATAAGGCCCAGAAACAACCATTCTACTTGGCCAGCTTCCCTGACCCCAGCCCTGTTCCAGCTTTCCCTGGAATAAAACCTGAGCTTGCCTGGAGTTGCACAAATGAAGAGCATCCCCACACAGGAAGTCTCTCACCTCTCGGGGACTTGTCCCATTATTGCTGTGGAATCTTTGCAGGAAGATTCTGGCTCCCACTGAAAAACTAGAGACACAGAAGCCATACAGTGATAGGATATAGGTGATAGGTGGGTTCTATCGAAGCTGCCCATCAATTTGCAGTTTTCACTTTGCAAAGCTGCCCAGGTTCCTCTTATATCTTTAAATGTTCAGCCCATTGCTGTAGAGTTAATTCCCACTAACAACAAGACTATAAGACAGAGTAGAACTTCCCCATAGAGTTTCCAAGGCTGTAAATCTTTATGGAAGCAGAATGCCTTATTTTTCTCCCATAGACCAGCTGGTAGTCTCAAACTGCTGAACTTTTGGTTAGCAGCCCAATGTTTTAACGACAGTGCCACCAGAGCTCCTGCTTTAAGTGCTTGCTCCACCCAAATTGCAACATCAGTATTGTATAGAAACCAGTCAACAAAGTCAAAGACCCCAAAGCATGCATCCCTAAAGTCCTTGGGCCTCTGGTGGCATGGTGCCTAAAGCATTTGTCTGCTAACCAGAAGGCTGGTGGTTCAAACCCACCAGCCACTCCTTGGAAGAAAGATTGGGCAATCTACTTCGGTAGTGATACAGTCTCAGAAACCCAAGGAGGGCTCGCTATGAGTCAGGTCCGACTTGAGGGCAGTGAGTTCCTTAAAGTTAAGCTCCTTTTCTGGACTCAGGCCCACTCCTGCTATCTGATACTCCCTTCCAGGATGAAAGCTATCACTTCTTATATGGTAGGATGAACATGAAAACTTCAGACCTCCTCCATGTAGGGGAGCTCTGCTCCATTTTTTTTTCCTTCAGCTGTCCCAAAGTCTCCCAGTGATGAGCGCCCACGTTTGCCTGAAGGCTCATCATCCACTGCACTCAGCATAGCCACTCCAGACAGGAGCATCCCTTTTGTCTTTCCCTTCCAATGTCGACCAGGAAGAAGGATTTTATAAATCACCACTCACAGGCAGCTTAGGTCTGGTTCATTTTTAAAAGAAAAAAGTCTGTGGGCCTTGGGAGGTTAGTCTTGTTGATAAAATTTCTATCCAGTCTGTAGCTCATTTAGAGAAATTAAGGAGATTAAGAGTTGGAAATGGAGAGAAAGGAGAAAAGAAGATGTTTTGTTTTTTTTAAAGTGGGGTGTGGGTGGGAAGTAACAGAGACCAGGGATGAGCTCACATGTGTGCACAGTAGTTTAAAGTCCCCCCACCCTCTGCATGTCCCTTTGCCATGTCCCTGTACCTCATGTCTCATATGCTTGCAGAAAGTTGACCCCCTTGCTTTTGCTCTCCCTGAGCAGCTCTCTGCCTCCAAGCCTTCTGCTGACCCTTCTTGAGATTATCCTGCCAGTCCCTCTAGTCCAGCATCTTGGCAAACATATTCACCAGCCTTGCCTCAAAGCATTGAGTTGGAAGAGGGGAGACTCTGAATTCTAATCCTGCCTGCAGACCTTGGGCAGGACAACCAATTTCACCTCCAGGAGACTTTTTTTTTTTTTTATCCTCCACTTCTAAGAGTGCTTGTAATGATTAAGATTACATAAAGACCATTCATGTCTCTGGTACTTATGTTGTTGCCCTTGTTGTTGTTGTTGTTATGTGCCGTCGAGTCAAACCCGACTCATAGCGACCCCTCCTTGGGTTTCCGAGGCAGTATCACTACGGAAGTAGGATTGCCCAACCTTCCTTCCGAGGAGTGGCTGGTGGGTTTGAACCGCCAGCCATCTGGTTAGCAGGCAAGTGTCTTAGCCACTATGCTACCAGAGCTAGTTGCTGAAAAGTCTATTCTGACTCATGGTGCCCTCCTGTACAGCAGAATGAATTGCTGCCCGTTCCTGTACCATCTTTATGATATGCATCATTGTTGTACCCACAGTGTCAGTCACCTCATTGAGCCCTTCCTTGTTTTCCTTGTCCTCCTACTTTACCAATCATGACAAAAGTTACATATAATTATTAGTTAATTAGTCTATCAAGCCACTCAGGTTGGAAACTCCCGGAATGATCTTCTCTTGTCTCCCCTTCCTAACTCATGTTCAGATTGTGCTCAGGAACAATACATTCTATTTCCAGAGTGTCCTGTGTGTCTGTCCCAGTCATCCTTTCTCAGTGTTCCTGCCAGGCTCCACTCTAACCTTGCCTGCTCAGGTGCAGGAGCCTCCTCACACCTCACCTGCCATGACCCGGTTCTCTTCAGCCTTCTGCCCATGGATCTTCCTCAGGCAAAGCTTGATTCTGTGACTCTCAGAGTGAGGTCCTGCCAAGGGCACCCTGCAGGCTGACATGTGCACTCATTGGCATAAATCTGCATATGTGCAGCTTCTTCTAACTGCCCCTGAAGGATACACAGGTGGGCCTGGCCTCACACTTTTTCTTTGCAGCTGGAGGGGTAGCTTCAGGCACTCAGAACTGGTTTTTGTCCCCCTTTACAGCCTGAGTATGTCCTACCTCCTCTCTTTCGCTCTAGGCCAGTGCACCTCACAAGCCACCACCACCTACCTATCTGTCAGTGTGTTGCTATGATGCTGAGCAGGTTTCAGTGGTGCTTCCAGACAAAGATGCACTAGAAAGAAAGATCTGGCAATTGACTTTCTGGAAACCAGCTGAGGAAAATCCTGTGGCTCACAGCACAGGACTAGGCAATGTCTCATTCCATTGCTCATGTTACCAGGAGTCAGGGAAGACAGCCCATAACCACTCTTTCTCAGGCTGTCTCTTCTTGCACTTACCACCTGCTGAAACCTGCCCAATGTCAAAGTTAGGTAAAAGACTCCATCACCATGAACCCTTCCTATATCCCCTAGTTAGAGATTTCCATCTCCCCACTACATGCTCCAAAACTCACAGATGTGAAAGGGGGTCTCTCCCAACTACAATCTTTGCTAATAGAGTTATCTATCTCTCAGGAGCCCTCAGGAGACCACCTCATCCTCTCTAGTCCAGCCCGAATGGAACAGACAGAAGCTGAAGCTCAGCCGGGTTTCCTTGGAATCCTGACTGGTCCTCATCACCCTGGCACTCTGTCTACTCCGAATGCAGGCAGAGTCCTAGGCAGATGCTGCATTCACACTTGCCAATCACAATGGCAGGATCAACTCCAGCCGGACTTGACACCTTCCAATTTCACATTGTTAATGTGCTGAAATAGATATAGGTCCCAAGTTCAGAGTTATCATGAGAACTGGCACTGAGAAGATCCTGTCTCTCCTCATTTCTAACATAGAGAGAGTAATTTCTGCCCTTCTGGGATAATTACATGAGATGATATATGTGAAGACCTGAGCCCCAACCATCAAGTGGCAGAAGAAAGGAGAAGGCTATGATTCTTGCAAAGGAGCATATGGAGCACTCAGGAAAGGAGGAAGGAGAGACAATATGGTCACACTTCACTCATCGCTAGTAAGTCACTGGCTATAGGGCTGGTTAGAAAATACAGTTTGGAGAACAGATTTAGACTCAAACTTCCCAGCAAGTTTTGATTATGGAGGGGCAGGGGATGCATGGAGGTGAAAGAGAAGACAGATCATGGAGGGGGCTCTGGAATTGCTGTGTTAAAGAGGTGATGGGGGGTGAGCAGGGCACTTTCTTTCCTCCTGATTTTGCAGGCTCATGTGCCCCAGCGCCCTCAAAGCCTACGAGGCCTCTGCAAGCATTTCCAGAATGTCTGAAACCATTAGAAGTCAATCTGCCAGCTTCCCTTGCCAATTAGCTCTGAGTACCTGAGTATCTGGACTTTTGGGAAGCCCAGCTCAGCCTGGGGCCAGAGGAAGGGACCAAGAAAGAAGGAAACATGGCTTAGGTAAGCTTGCAGGTTGGGCAGGAGGTGGTGCCAACTGGGGAATGAAGAAGCCAAACACAACACTGGAATTTTCAGAGACAATATCCACTTGGAAGGAACACTCTAGAGAAGTAAGGAGGAGACTCCCCAGCCAAGAGGGCACAAAAACAACAACAACCAGACAGGTACTCTGTGACAACTCCCACCATCAACTCATTTCATACTCACCATCCTGCAAGGACACCACCATAGCTTTCTTTATTGACCAGAGCATAAGACTTAGAGGAGTAGGGGAGCATGGAGATAACAATCTATGATCTATAATGCAGAGCCATGTGACCCTGGGTAAGTCATTGAGTCCCAGTATGCCTTAGCCTCTTCAACTATAAACAGCTCCTTATCACTTTTAGAGCATCCCTGGGTTCTCTATGGTGGACTGCATGTGTGATCGTTCATGTGAATCCACTGCCCATTTGAGGATGGCCCCTCCATGCTCATTGGATGTCTTATTAGCTACACATCCAGCTCTGCTCAATGAGAGAGGGGAAGCAGCCACATGCTTCATGTCTGTATAGAAGCTTTAGGAATGGTATGCCATTCTCGTTTCCCTCTTCCAGAAGACACAACTTCATTATTCTGAGTTCAAAATGGAAGACAACACAGAGCAGAGTCACTGTCAACATGTGAGATCTCAGAGCCTGAGTAAGAAATAAATCTTCTATAAACCTCCCCAGTTATATGTTTTATTATTGTTATTGTCATAGCAGCAGAACCTATGTGATCTTGACTGATAAATTCACTTCCCCAACAAAGCCTATATTAAATTGCAAAGTTGTATTCTACGCTTCCACAGCTCGTCTGTCAGTTTATTGTACTGTGATGACTTGCATGTTGCTATGAGGCTGGAGGCTATGCCACTGGTATTTAAAAAACCAGTAGCATTACCCATGGTGAATAGATATCAGCAAAGCTTCCAGACTAAGACAGACTCAGAAGAAGGAAAGAGCCATCCACTTCTCAAAGAATTGGCCAGTGAAAAACTTATGAACAGCAGTGAAACGCTGTCTGTTATATTACTGGAAAACTTTATTAATAGCCATGAAACAATGTGTGATATAGTGCCAGAATATGAGCCACTAAGGTTGGAAGTCACTCAAAATATGACTGGGAAAGAGCTACCTCCTCAAAGTAGAGTGAACCTTAATCATGGATGGAGTAAATGTTTTTGAACATTCATTTGCTGATGGGGTAGGACTTGAAATGGGAAGAAACAGTTGTGAAAAATGAAATGGAATGCATAAAGATCAATACCCTAGGCATTAGTGAGTTGGGATGAACTGGTATAGACTATTTTGAATCAGATAATCACATGATTTACTATGGCAGAAATGACAAACTGAAGAGGAATTGTGTGGCATTCATAATCACAAAGAATGTTTCAAGATCTATTCTGAAGTACAATACTGTAAGTGACAGGATAATATACATACTCCTACAAGGAAGACCAGTTAATACTACTATTATTCTAATTTACACACCAAACACTAAAGCCAAAGTTGAAGGAATTGAAGATTTTTATCAACTTCTGCTGTCTGAAATTGACCACACATGCAATCAAAATGTATTGATTATTGCTTGTGACTAGAATGTGAGAGCTGGAAACAAAGAAAAATCATCCATAGTTGGAAAATATGGCCTTGGTAATAGAAATGATGCAGGAGATTGCATGATAGAATTTTGCAAGACCAAAGACTTATTTGTTGTAAATTCCTTTTATCAACAATGTAAATGGCAGCTATACATATTGGCCTCACCAGGTGGAACACAAAGGAAACAGATTGTCTACATCTGTAGAAAGATATGATGGAAAAGCTCAATATCTTCAGCCAAAACAAGGCCTGGAGCTGACTGTGGAACAGACCATCAACTGCTCATATGCAAGTTCAAGCTGAAGCTGAAGAAAATTAAAACAAGTCTACAAAAACCAAAATATGACCATGATTATATCCCACCTGAATTTTGAGACTATCTGAAGAATAAATTTGATGCACTGAATACCAATGACAATAAACCAGATGAGTTGTGGGATGATATCAAGAACAACATTTGTGAAAAAAGTAAAAGGTCATTAAAAAGACAGGAAAGGAAGAAAAGATCAAAATGGATGTCAGAAGAGACTCTAAAACTTGATCTTGAACAGAGATTAGCTAAAACAAATGGAAGAAATGACAAAATAAAAGAGCTGAACAGAAGATTTCAAAGAGCAGCTAGAGAAGACAAAGTCAATTATTATAATGAAATGTGCAAAACCTGGAGTTAGAAAACCAAAAGGGAAAAACACAGTGAGTATTTCTCAAGCTGAAAGAACTGAAAAAAAATTAAAGCCTCGAGTTGCAATATTGAAGGAGTCTATGGGCAAAATATTAAATGAAGCAGGAAGCATCAAAAGAAGATGGAAGAAATGCACAGTACTCAACAACAACAACAACAAAATCAGCAGATGTTCAACTATTTCAGGAGGTGGCATATGATCAAGAGCAGATGATATTGAAGGAGAATTCAAAGCTGCACTGAAGGAATTGGTTAAAAAAAAAAAAAAAAAAAGCCTCCACAGATTAACAGAATACCCATTGAGATGTTTCAACAAACAGATGCCGTACTTGTATATGCCAAGTAATTTGGAAGACAACTACCTGGCCAACTGACTGGAAAAGATTCATATTTTTTCCCTTTCCAAAGAAAGGTGATCCAACAAAATGTGGAAATTATTGAACAATATCATTAATATCTCACACAACTCAAATCTTGCTGGAGATAACTAAAAAATGGTTGTAGCAGCATATTGACAGGGAACTTCCAGAAATGAAAATTGAATTCAGAAGACAATGTGGAATGAGGGATATCACTGCTTATGTCAGATGGATCTTGGCTGAAAGCAATGAATACCAGAAGGATGTTTACTTGTCTTTTATTGACTCTGCAAAAACATTCAACTGTGTGAATCACAACAAATTATGGGTAACATTGCAAAGAATGAGAATTCCAGGATACTTAATTGTGCTCATGAGGAACCTATACATAGACCAGGAGGCTGTCATTCAAACAGAACAAAGAGATACTGCATGGTTTAAAATCCGGAAGAGTGTGCATCAGAGTTGTGTCCTTTCAGCATACTTACTCTCTTTGTATGCTGAGCAAATAATCCTAGAAGCTGGACTATATGAAGAAGAATGCAGCAGCAGGATTGAAGAAAGACTCATTAACAACCTGAGATAGGCAGACGATACAATCTTGCTTGTTGAAAGTGAAAATGACTTGAATCCCTTACTGATGAAGATTAAAGACTAAAGTGTGCAGTACGGATTACACCTCAATATAAAGAAAACAAATATGATCACAACTGGACCAATAAGCAGTATCATGATAAATGGAAAAAAGATTGATATTGTCAAAGATTTCATTTTACTTGGATCGGTAATCAATACTTATGAAAGCAGCAGTTGAGAAATCAGATGACATATTGCACTGGGGAAATCTGCTGCAAAAAACCTCTTTAAAGTGCTGAAGAGCAAAGATGTCACTTTGAAGACTAAGGTGCGCCTAACCCAAGCTGTAATATTTTCATTCACCTCATAGGTATATGAAAGCTGGACAATGAATAAGGAAGACTGAAGAAGAGTTGATACTTTTGAATTGTGTTGGCAAAGAATACTGAAAATACCATTGACTGCCAGAGTAATGAATAAATGAATCTGTCCTGGAAGAAGTGCAGCTGGAATGAATACTCCTTGGAAGTGAGAATGACCAGACTTCATCTCACCTACTTTAGTCATTTTGTCATAAGGAACCATTCCTTGGAGTAAGATCATGCTTGGTAAAGTGGAAGTTCAGCAAAAAAGGGCAAGACCCTCAACAAGATGGATTGATACAGTGGCTGTAATGAACGATGGACTCAAGCATAGCAAGGATTAAGGAAAATTGGAAGTTGTAAAAAATGAAATGGAATGCATAAAGATCAATATCCTAGGCATTAGTGAGTTGAAATGAATGGTATAGACTATTTTGAATCAGACAATCACATGATTTACTATGGCAGAAATGATAAACTGAAGAGGAATTGTGTGGCATTCATCATCACAAAGAATGTTTCAAGATCTATTCTGAAGTACAATACTGTAAGTGATGGGATAATATCCATACTCCTACAAGGAAGACCAGCTAATACTACTATTAGTCTAATTTATACACCATGGTGCACATCCAGGCAGTTTTTTGTTCTGTTGTGCATAGTGTTGCTGTGAGTAGGAGCTGACTCAATGGCACCTAACAACAACAACAACAACAACAACAACAATTCCACCCTTGAACAATCACTGTCAATCTGACCATTCTAGGCTCCTCTGGAATGGTGTTTCACAGCCTTCCACCTCCACAGCTGAACCAGGAGGTTTGTCCCCCAGGGAACCACTGAGGCAGAAAGAGTGCATGGATGAATGCTGAGTCCTGAAGCTGAATTTATGACAGGTCTTTAGCAAAGCACAGTAATGGAAAGTGAGATGTTGTCAAGAGAGAAAGGGACTCTAATTTTTGTTATCTCTGTCTTGAATGCATCAGGACCAAGTCTAATAGTGAACAGAGCTTCTACAGTGCTGGGGGCATGGAGGGTGTACTCAATGTCCTTTCTGCTATGGGGGCTTTGGGGAGGAAGAAGAGAGTTGGTGGAAGGAATCACAGCCCTCTGCTACACCACGGACACCTTCTTGGACAGAAATGGAAGAAACAATGGAATCTTAGAAACCCTAACTCCATCCAAGTGAGAGCCAACACTGACTGCCATTGAGGTTTTAGGGATCCAGCACAGCACACCCTACATTTCCCTCCTGAGTTAAAAATGGGCTGTTTGAGAAGAAAATATATATGTCACGCAAAGATCAAAATGACAGCCCTTGGCTTTGGTAAAAGCTGATTGAGAGCATGTGGCTTTGATAAAAAACCACAATGGACTCCCTGAATTGAACTGGCCCCTCTCCAACTCTCCAGGTAAAAGCAATCAGTGGCAGAGAGCAGACTACAGTGCACCACCTTGTGGACAGGCATGTTCAGAAGCAAATATCAACACTGATGTTGTTGTTTTTGTTGTGTGCCATCGAGTCGGACCTGACTCATAGTGACCCCTCCTTGGGTTGCCAAGGCAGTATCACTACGGAAGTAAATTGCCCAACCTTCCTTCTGAGGAGTTGCTGGTGGGTTTGAACCACCAGCCTTCTGATTAGCAGTCAAGTGCCTTAGGCACCACACTACCAGAGCTCCTATCAACACTGATGCCCCAATTTGGCATTCAAGGAACCCCTCATCTTGTGGGCCAGGGGAGATTTCTGGTTAAGTTCTCTCAGGGGCCCACCTGTCCCTCATCCCACATTCTGCCCATCTCCGCCTAGTATCCAGACAGTTAAGGACAGGAGAGGAAAACCACAGAAAGAAGTCTGGTTGTTGTTGGTGTGTGCCATTGATTCAATTTTGGCTCTTTGTGACCCTATGTGACAGAGTGGAACTGCCCCATAGAATTCCCTAAGTTTATGGAAGCAGATCCCCTGGTCTTTTCTCCAAAGTGCTTTGCCCAAAGTGACAGGTGGATTTGAAGGGCTGAACTTTTGGTTAGCAGCTGAGAGCTTAACCATGGTGGCACCAGGGCTTTTTCAGAAAGAAGTGGGAGCTAGATTTCCCCTGAATGTCTGTTTGCAGTATCAATCAATTGTCAAACCCACAACTGTATGTGGGCACAACCGTTGTTGTTGTTGTTAGCTGCTGTCGAGTTGACTTGGACTCATAGTGACCTTATGTACAACAGAATAAAACATTGCCCTGATCATTAATATATGTGCACAGCTACATGATTCAAAATAAAAGACACCTAATCCATATTAATACAATGTGCAGTGAGTCTAGACCACATGACAGAAGCATGGCTCTGAAATCTCAGTGGCAGGGTCATGTTTCATTCCTATTTGCATCAACACCTGTTTCCCAATGTCCCCGACACACATACAGGTCCTGAATAAATGTTTGGTAAACAGACATGTGCATGGATGCGTAGGAAGGAAATCACTCCGATGTGGTAATTAAATATCTCTTGTCAATGTTGTATAATTACAATTTTTCAATTTTGTGAACCTAAGTATAAATTGCTAGTAACAAATGAAATGTGTAAGTAAATAAAAAAATATTAATTCAAATAGAATTAATCACAGCATGCAATCATACTGTGAAGAGACATATGTTGACTTTAGTAACCCAAAGTGGAATGTCCTAATTTACATTTGAAGTATTAAAAAGGAGTACTCTCACAAAGTATCACTAACTGCTGTCAAGTTGACCCCCACTCATGGAGACACCATGTAGAACAGAAGGAAATGTTGTCCAGTCTTGTGTCACCTTCATCACTGGCATCTTTGAGTCCATCATTGCAGCTATTGTGTCAATCCATCTCATTGACGGTCTCCTTTACCCTCTCTGACCCTCTACTTCACCCAATGTGATGTCCTCCTGTAGTGATTGATCCCTCCTAATGCCACGTCCAAAACAAGCAAGGCAGACAGTGCTCTGTTGTGATCCATAGGGTCCCCATTGGCTAATTTTTGCAAGTAGATAGCCAGGTCTTTCTTCTTAATATGTCTTAGTTTGGAAGCTCTGCTAAAACCTGTCCCCCATAGGTGACCCTGCTGGTATTTGAAATACTGGTGGCATAGCTCTCAGCATCACAGCCACACAAACACACAACCACAAGATGACAGACAGGTTGTGGCCCTACAAATTAGTGTAGTATGAAATTGTAGTATATTTTCTGTACCTCTAAGGAGCTCTGGTGGCATAGTGCCTATGGCACTTGACTGCTAACCAGAAGGCTGGTGGTTCAAACCCACCAGCCACTCATTGGAAGGAAGGTTGGGCAATCTACTTCCATAGTGATACTTCTTTGGAAACCCAAGCAGAGGTCACCATGAGTCAGATCCAACTCGAAGGCAGGGAGTTAGTGAGTAAAGTGATGAGTAAAAAGAGTCTGACAACAAAATTATCAGAAAGTCACAAAGACATGGACATGAAGAATGTCACATTTCTGCAAGAGAAAGCTTCCCCCTAAAAATATCTCTGACAATAAAAAGCAATCAGCAATAGGATTCATTGATTCATTCAGCGGTTTGCGAGATGCCTACTATTTTCAAGATAGTGATATGCTTTGTGAAGCCTCACTTTTGTCAGAGTTCATATTTTTCACCACAAGATTATTCCAAAAGGGGTTTTTCTCCTCCCCAACCTCTTGAAAGGTCCCCAAAGAGTAACCAGTACATTTTAAAAGCATTTAGATAACAAGCTTCATCTACTCAAAGCCAATCACCTGAAGAGCCAACTACTGTTTACAGAAGAAACAAAACACTAACACTCACTGATGATTCTCTCAAAAGCAAATGCATCTCACAGAGTTAGGAAGGTGCAAGTGAACTCGGGTTTGTGTAGGGAACAGGGAGAAGATGTGCATGCCACTGAATCACCATTTTCATCTGTGTGTGTACCATCCTGTCTAGAATGTTCCATATCTTCTTTTTGGTTTAGGAAACTTGGTATCACTAGCCAGGGCCCCCAAAATTGGTCCCAATTTTTACATTTTGACTAATATCTGACCTGGAAGTGAACATGGACATTCTATCCCAAGCCTTAATCCAGAAGGCCTTCCATGAGATGGAGACCCGGAAGACCTTGTGACTTGCTTCTGTAAGGATTACATTCCAGAAAACCAAGGGAGACGGTTGTCCTCGGTCACATGGTATGGCTGCGAGTCAAAATTGACTCTGCAGCACTCAGCAAAACCATGACAGCAAGAGGAAAATTCGTTGACAGCAAGTCTATTCAGACTCATGGTGACCCCCTGTATTGTAGAGAATTGGGCTTCATGGGGTTTTCTTGGCTTTAATCTTTACAGAAGCAGATTGGCAGACCTTTGCTCTGCAGCACCAGAGTGTAGGCTTGAATCATCAACCTACATAAATGGTGCAAACCATTTATGCCACTGAGGGACCATGACAAGGGAAAGAAAAGAACAAGAAACTGAAAGGAAAAGAAATTGGCCATCAAATATCTAGAGGATTGGGGGTGGAGGGGTTATAACATTGATTCCAAAATACTATTATTTTAACTTTTGGAAACAGACCACAAAAAAGCAAAAAAAAAAAAAAAATAAGGACAAATGGAACTGTTAGAGCAAGAAAGTTGACCACCATCATTTGCATTTGGTAGAGACTCACAGGCATGCAGGGGAGCAGGGAGTGTTGTCACAAAATAAGGCAAGGCTTCAGGTGTTCCTGTTTAGAGGTGGCTGGCTGAGAGAAGCTGGAGGCCCGCTAACTACATGGGAGCATTTTTAATGATTGGCTGTTGTTGCTGGATGCCGTTGAGTTGATTCTGACTCATTCTGACCCCACATGACTGAGTAGAACTGCGCCAGAGAGTTTTCTAATCTTTATGGAAGAAGTCTAGCCAGAATGCTCCTTAGAAGAAAGGATGACAAGACTTTTGTCTTCCCTTGCTTTGAACAGTATAAATAAGGACCATTCCCTGAAGAAAGACATCATGCTTGATAAAGTAGAGGGTCAGCAAAAAAGAGGAAGAGACCCTCAATGAGACAGATTGGCACAGTGGCTGCAACAATGGGCTCAAACATCTGCTATGATGAAGGACGGTCAGTGTTTCACTCTGTTGTATACAAGGTCACCATGCGTCAGGGCCGCCTCAACAGCACATAACAACAACAACAACAATCTTTATGGGAACAGAACACCATTGGGTGGGTTTGAACTGCCAAAATTTTGCTTAGTAACTCAGCACTTAATGGTTGTGCCACCAGGATTCCTTGTATATGATTGGTTAAGGAGGTATATTTGGCTTTCTTTGGTTGGTCCTAGGCTGGAAGTGGAGGAAGAAATTAAGGAGGCTGTCAGTTGTTGATCCAGTCCTGGTCATTTTATTACTACAGGGGCCCATTTTATTACTACAGAGACTGTTTGTTTGGCTTCCCAGACTAGGTACCACAGTTAGGGGGATCAGAGTCTACTTTCACACATGATCTGGCCATTGTTTGTTCATTCTGTCAGTCTCTCGAACTTGTGGCACTTTTCTAACTCCACCAAGGAGGCAGGGGAAAAAAGACAGGAGGAGGAAAGAAGGAAATTGTGCAACATACATGTGATTTGTTTTCATAACATTGTGTTTCTGATTATAAAAATAATAAGTAATGACAAAACTCAGAAAGTATTGTAAAGCGCACAGATGGAGTAAAACCCCTCCCATTTACCAACAGCCCCAGAACAACCAATGTGGGGGTTTGAGTGTAACATGCACATGTATAATATAAACAAAATATAAATATTATAATATTCAAATATGTAATTTGTTTATTTTCTTTTCACTAAATATCACACTGTGAATTTGTTTCTTTATCATGCTGAAAAATGCTTCAAAACATCGAGGCAGCTACACAATAGCCCATTATACAAACAAGCCACAAGAATGTTTCCTTTATTTATAGAAATTAGGTTTTTCCACTCGTTCCTTATTTTAAGCAACTATGCCATTAGCGCATTTATGCGTGGAACTTTATTTGCATTGCTGATTATTTCAGCAGAACACATTCCCAGAAGGAGGATCGCTGAGTGAAAAACGTTTAGGAGTCTTGAGGTTCACTGTCAGATCACTCGCCACGGCCCACAAAGAAAGCCCAAATTCACACTGCAACTACCCAAATACACTGCACTCATTCTAAAATTAGAGCAGAGCGAAATACACTTCACAAGAGCTTCTGAAATCATTATTGTTATGTGGAACTGTTAGGAAGAGCCAGGACTGGGAATCTGATCACCGATGCCTGCACCCTTGGCGTTGTGACCACGCAAGCTCTTGTAAAGGAGTTCTTACCTCCCTCCCATTCTCCCTGTTGGCTGCAGCTCTGGGGGTGGGAGACCCTGTAGCCCCTTTCACCTGTTCAGAGAAGTTCTTACGAGTGTGTTCCATGGAAGGGAGAAAATGTTTTCTCTTTGCAGTTGCTAATTTCCTGCTTTACCAGATGCCATATTTATTTTTGTTTTCTGTGTACAAATGCTTTTGACTCCTAGTAAAATCTGGAAGGCTCTGATGTGTTCCAGGCACAATCAGCCATGCCCCATTACTAGTGCAGGGACTACTTTGGCAACCGACCTTGTTCCCGTCTTCTGTCTTCGTCTTCTTCACACGTACGTTATTAGGACCCACTCTAGCTCTTCCTCTGCCACCCACAGCAAGGTACACTGCTTCATCCTTCCAATCAAAACAGCCCTGATGCCACTCAGGAAAGTGAGATGCTGCTGTCAGACTCCGAGGAGCAGCTTAGCTGGTGGGGGACACGTGTAGGACAACTGGTTCAGACCTTACATGTTCTGTTAGATGAGTCCTTGCTTCCAGAAAAGCTGCTCCCCTGCGGAGAGACCACTGCTGATACAAGGGAAGAAGGGCCTGCACCATGCAGAGGGGCTGTGATCACTGACACTGACACTGGGGTGGGCAGATGCCCCAAGTTCTTCCTAGACATCTACAGTTCACAAGCATCCTCACACCCACATCTTGAATTGGAAGCCAGATAGTGATAGGTAGGGTGGGTTCTAGCTCCAAAGGGGCCTGGGATGATACCCTGATCCTGCCACTTGCTGAGCATGCCCTTAAGTTAGTCACTGGATCTTTTGCACACATATTTTCTCAGGTAGGAGGATACCTCAACCTTCCTTTTAGGGACACGTGAGATAATTAGTGAAGAGCCCTCAAATCCATGCAGACCACAGAGATTTAAACTCTGTGGGCCACCATCACCCCTGTCACTGGTCCCTTGTCTTGATGGTAAGAGACTCAGCACATTGAAGGTTAATTTCTCACCTGGTCCAAGTGTGTTTGGGGAAGGGTCCAGGGCAATGGGGAGTAACATATAGCCTGCTTTTCTGTAGTACACACACTGTCCAGGAGGTACCCAGTGCAAGGGGGCTGGCAGACAGCAGGGGCATGACCCCCACACCCTAGCATCACCTCCAGGAAGTACCAACAGCTCTTCTAATGTGCATGCTCTGTTCTTCCAAGGTTTTCTCTCCTGGGCTGCCTCAGGATCCACTTGGGAGTGGTCCCACACTAACTGTGATGAGGTGGAAGGGCACCAGGCTCAGAGGGCATTGGCAGGCAGCTCTCATACCCACTTGGATCTGATTGTGCAGCTACCAAGATGGGCCTGGGCCTCCAGGCAGCTCCAGCTGCCTCAAAAGTCCTGGGCTCTTCCTTCTTCTCCTCTCTTCCTCCCTCCTTTCCTTCCTTCCTTTGCTTCTTCCTTGCTTTTGTCTTTCCTTCAGTTTCTGATTCTTCCTTTTCTCTTCCTTCCTTACTGTTTTCTATATTTTCCCTCCCTTCCTTCCTCTCTTTCTCCCCCTACTTTCCTTCCTGCCTTTTTATCCTTCTTTTACTTCTTCCTTCTTTCCCTCCCTCCTTACTTCTTCCCTCCCTTCATTCCTTGATTCTTTCCTTCCTTTCTTCTTTTCTGTTTCCTTCATCTTTTGTTGTTGTTGCTGCTCTTGTTCTTTGAAATATAAGACACATAAACAAGCCTTGTTGCTGTTTTTGTTAGGTGCCATCTAGTTCAGCTCAGACACATAAAGACCTTATGTACCACACAACAAAACACTGCCCAGTCCCATGCCACCATCACAATCACTGTTATATTTCAGTGCATTGTTACAGCACTGTGTCAACCCATCTCATTGAGGGTCTTCAGCTTTTTTGCTGACCCTCTACTTTACCAAGTATGATGTCCTTCTCCAGGCACATGTCTCTCCCAGTAACATGACCATAGTATGAGAGAGGAAGTTTTAAGGGTGTAATTTTATGAATCCTGACAAATAAATGCACCCATGCCAGTGCCAGCCCCACAGAGATATAGAATACCCCCAGCACCCAGAACAACACCTCATGGTCCTTCCAGTTTGATCCCGCATCACTGCTCTGTTCCCTGTCATCATGGGTTAGCTTCCCCTCTTCTACTAGAATGTCATGTTAAAGGCATCATGTATACATATTGCTCTGTGCCAGCTCATTGTGCTTCTGAGATTCACCCGGACTGTTTGAAATCTGTGGCTGGTCTTGTAATTGCTGAGGAGTGTCCTATTGTGTGGGTGTGCCATGGTCCATCCCTCTTCACCTGCACAATGGTTATTCCAGGTGTCCATTCTGTGAGGGTCCTGTGAATGAAGCTGCTATTAACATCCATGAGCAAGTCTTTGGTGGATGTGTGTTTTCATCCTCTTGGATATACACCTAAGAGTGGGATTACTGGGTTGTATGGTGACTCTATGTTTATCTACTTGAGCAACTGCTAAATCTTCATCCAGGGAGGTGGTGTCATTCCACATAGTGACATCATATCTGTGGGCTACTATCACTTGGATGCTCATTTCTGCCTCTACTACTCTCTGTGTGAGATACCAATAAACCCTGGTGACAGGGACACCCATTCAGACACTCACAGGCTTTGTGAGGGACAGAAAGTCCAGTCAGGAACTGACTGCCTTAAAATGTAACATCAGTGGGAAATCAACCAACCAACCAATGACAAGCAAACCAAATGTAGCTTTAGAGTTTTATTTGACAGCTGAGTCTAGGGTGTATGGTTCCACCTTCATCACCTTAATCCAAGATTTCACCAGCATTCCAGTCAAAGCTGTAGGTGACATCAAGCTCAAGTGGCACAACATGGTATACAAAAAATATTCTCAGGCCTGGAACTGAGCTCATTTCCATGGCTTAACTCTCAGCCAAAAAATAGACAGGACTACGAGCTGAACACCTACCCGAGGGAGATGCACTCCTTAGAACAATCAACTATGGGAGATCAGAAGGGCAGCATTTACTCAGGGAGAAAGGTAAGGAGGCAAGAATGCATAGGCAAAGACACAGGGAAAGATTAACCACAGGGAGGACATGGGAGATAGGGTGTTACATGGTGGGGAATGTAACCAAAAAAAAGAGGACTAATCAAAGCTCACGGCCATACATGGGTCTTCCTCTGAGAAGGCCTTAGGAAGCCAGCTCCAGGTCAGGGATGGAGTTCTCAGACGAGTCCTTTCTACCCCACTGCCTTCCACCCTCCTCACTGCACACTATCCTGACAAGAGGAGGGGTTGGGAGTCCAACTGTCTAGCTCTTAACTGATCCCACCACGTACGAGTTGGGTGTCCTTTGGCAAGTCATTTATGATCTTGTAACTCCATGTCCTAGGCTGCATCAAAAGATGATAAAAGTGACTTCTTATTAAGTGAAATGACTTTACTCAAGAAGAGGCAGGCCTTTGTCCCCTGTTCATGGGAAGTAACCTCTTGTAGAATATGCATTAACTTTATCCAAAGACAAGTCTGTATTTCTCCCCGGTTCTTGGGAGGTCTTCTAAATCCTTGGTGTTTATGAAGTGCCTGAAATGTCCTTGTTATTCATGGTAGGACCCTTGCACCATACCTGTTCATGCTAATGATATAATTCAGGATGGGGTCATGACAGAAAGATGTGGAACTTTGAAACCTCAATAAAAACCCTGGATGCCCAGGCATTCCCGGTTGACAATATTCTGCATACATCAATGTGTCAGGAGGGTGACACATCCCGGTTGACACAGAACCTTCTGGTCTGGGACTCTCCCAGACCTCATCCCATGCCTTTCTCCCTTTGGTTGGTTCTGATTTGTATCACTTTGGTACAATAAAACAGTAATCATAAGTATAGTTCTTTTAGTGAGTTCTGGGCATCTTTCTAGTGAATTCTGCAACTTGAGGGGGTGGTGGGAACTCCAAATTTGGAGCTGGTTGGTCTGAAGTGAGGATGGTCCTGAAGACTCTAAGTGTGCATCTAGTGTCTGAAGTCTTGGGGAGACTCAGCATCTAGAAAGCTGTGCTCTGAGCTTGTGAAATTTGGCCCAACTCTGGAAGTTCTCTGTACCACCTCATGGGGCATTGCAAAGATTCCATGTGAGAGCACACACCCAGTGTGTTAGGCAGCACCCAGCATACAGGGAGCAGATGGCAGTGTGATGACAGTGAGGACAGTGAAGATGACAGAGTTAATGATAACAGTGGTGCAACACTGCATTTCCCACCTGGCCTCTCCACTTACCTGCCCCCAGCCTCTCTATTCCAAGTCCTGGTGCCCTTGATGAGGAATATCTCATTCTTCCAGGGTGGTCTTCTCACAACACAAGATTGATCCTGACACTGCCCCACCCCCACCCCAGTAAAGTATACCAGTGGCTCCCTACAGCCTTCAAAGTAAAGTCCAGACTCAGCCACATGATCTGAAGCCTGTATATTTACAGCTCAGTACCCTGAAAAATTAACACAAACTCTGAGATCCAGCCACCCAGCCAGAAACCTGCAATGCCCCAGTAAGCCCTGGGCATCTCTCTGCATCCATTTATAAATGCTCCTCCCTGTGTCTGCCTGGTTAATTGCCACTCTCCTTTCAAGATAAATCTCCTCCAAAGCCTTTTCTGACTTTCTCAGATTTAATCACTCCCTTCAGGCTACAATAATGCACTGTGCATACTTTGAGTTTGGTATTTTGCACAATGTTGTGGTCCTTTGAGTAGAAGTGAGCTTTTCCACAGCAGGAGTCTAAGTTTATCATTACTGTTTATACCATAGAGTGTATTCAGTAATCACTGCTTTGTGCATGACTGGATGGACTGATTCATGAGGGGATGGGTGGATTTATGGATGGATGGGTTGTTAGATGATTGGAAAGGTGGGTTGATGGGTAAGTGGGTGAGTGGGGTCCAATGAGTTTTCTTTTATGTGCCCTGTATGACCCTGATTTGTAACTCTCCCACAATGATTGGTTGATCAGCAAACTGTTAAAAGATTGGTCAGTTTGCTATCTGAATAAACAGCTTCCAAGGAATTGATCAGTTTGCCATCCACAAAAGCCACTGGCAAAGATTTTTTGGTTTACTATCTACCTTTACATAGATTAGCTGGGGGCCCTGCCCAGAAATTGACCTTCACTGGGATGGATGGATATGAGGGTGTAGTGCGTAAGTCATTTGGCTATTAATAAGGTTAGCAGTTCAAACCCACCAACTGCTCTGCCAAAGGAAGGTGGGGAAATCTACTTCCATAAAGATTTGCAGCCTTGGAACCCCAATGGGGGTTGATAGGAGTCAGAATCACAGTGAAGTTGGTTTTTTGGTTTGGGATTGATGGCAGAACTGCCACTCCTAGTCTGACCTTTACCCATATTGACTGGGGAAGCCCACCCACTCTGACCTTGACCAGGACTGTCTGGGGAAGTCCCTCCCAGTCTGACCTTTACCAGAACATTGGCTAGAGGGTCAATCCTAGTGACTGATAAAAACCCTAGAATATCAAGGCTCAGATGGTGCTTCCTGATCAACGACATCCAGGAAAGGAGCACATCCTTTGAACATGGGCCCCTACACTGAGAACTTCATAGAAGAAATGTAATACAAGTCAAGGGCTATAACACTAAGCTAGTAACACTGAAAACCAAGAGAAAGGGCAGCAAGCATGGCTGAAATGAGTGACAGAGAAATGTAACAGTGGTGAACAACAGGAACCATAAGACCAGAAAAGAGCAGTGCTGTGCACCTCTGGACAGGAGGTTGCCAATAGACCCGGGCACCTCTGTCCTGGAGGTCACTAATGGAGCAGAGATGAGCATGCATACAGGGGTTGCCCCTAAAAAGGTTTTGCCTTGAGAACTGTTGTAATGCCAGTCTAATCCTTGCACTGGCCCACAGGTGTCCCAAAGCTGCTGGTTGAGAGCTGGACTAGCAAGCACAGGGGGTAATACCTGACTAATAAAAGGTGCAGAGAGAGACAGAGAGAGAGAGAGAGAGATACAGTCACACCGGACCTGACCTGAACTGATGGCATACCTGCTGAGAGAGAGAGAGAGATTGAGACCCTGGCTAATACGTGTTCTATCATATGCCTGCCCAGGGACACAGGAATGTTGTTGTTTTAGGTGCCCTGAGTAAACTTTGACTCATAGTGACCTTAGGTACAACAGAATGAAACCTTGCCTGGTCCTGCACCATCCTCACAATCCCTGCTCTACTTGAGCTCATTGTTGCAGGCACTGTGTCAATCCATCTCATTGAGGGTCTGTCCCATTTTCCCATTTTTTGCTGACCTTCTACTTTGCGAAGCATGATCTCATTCTTTAGGGACTGCTTTCTTCTGACAACATAATCAAAGTAGATGAGGTGAAGTCTGACCATTCTTACTCCTAAGGATCTTTCCAGTTGCACTTCTTCCAGGACAGGTTTGTTCATTTTTCTGGTAGTCCAGGTATTTTCAGTGTTCTTCCCCAACACCACAATTCAAAAACATCAAGTCTTCTTCAGTATTCCTTATTCACTGTCCAGGTTTCACATACATATGAGGTGAATGAAAATACCATGGCTTAGGTCAGGCACATTTTAGTCTTCAAAGTGAAATCTCTGCTCCTTAACACTTTAAGAGGTTCCTTGCAGTACATTTGCCCAGTGATTTCTTGACTGCTGTGTCCATGGGTTTTGATTGTGGATCCAAGGAAAACAAAATCTTTAACAACTTCAGTCTTTTCTCTCCGTTTATCATGATGTTGCTTATTAGCCTAGTTGTGAGGATTTTTGTTTTCTTTTGGTTGATACGCAATCCATACTGAAAGCTGTAGTTTTTTATCTTCATCAGTAAGTGCTTCAAGTCACCTTCACTTTCAGAAAGCAAAGTTGTGTCACTTGCATATTGCAGGTGGTTAATGAGTCTTCATCCAATCCTGATACTGTGTTCTTCTTCATATAGTCCAGGTTTTCAAATTATTAGCTCAGCATACATATTGAATAAGTATGGCAAAGGGATAGAACCCTGATGCATACGCTTCCTTATTTTAAACCATGCAGTATCCTCTTGTTCTTTTCAAACAGCAGCTTCTTGCTCTACGTACAGATTCCGAATGAGCACTATTAAGTCTTCTGAAATTCCTATTCTTCTCAGTGTTACCTGTAATTTGTTATGATCCGTACAGTTGAATGCTTTTGCATAGTCAATGAAACATGGGTAAATATCTTTCTGACATCCTTTGCTTTCAGCCAAGATCCATTTGACATCAGCAATGATATCCCTCATTCCACACCTACTTCTGAATCCAGGTTGAATTTCTGGCAGTTCCCTGTCAATGTTCTGCTGCAATCATCATGCTAAGTGGGGTATCCATATGGGGGGATGGCACCAGTTCATCTCAAATCTGTTCCTGTTATTTACTGTTTGCTTTCTATAAGTAATTTTTTTTGTTGTTGTTGTTTACTCTTCACTTTCTAAAAATTATAATAAAAACCATGGCTTTCAATTGCCAACACCAGTGTCTGTGTCTAGGACCCAATTAAATCAGATAGTAGAATCCTCATCCCAGCAGTCGTATCATTGCTTGTAATTATGAGGCAAAAGTCCAGTGAGTGAATAAGTGAATGGATGGGTGGTTGGTTGGGTGGATAAGTGGATGGGTGTATGAACGGGTGAGGTTCTGAATGAATGGGTGGGTGGATGAGTGGGTAGGTGGATGGATGGGTCAATGGATAGATGAATGAGTGGGCTAGTAGGTAGATGGGTGCTTGAGTGGGTGGTGTAGATAGAAGATGGTTTTATGGATGGAAGGATGGGTGGCTGGTTGAGTGAAAGGTTGGTGGGTGGGTGAATGGGGGATGAGGAGATATGTGGATGGTGGGTGCACAGGTGGGGGATGGATGAGTGGAATGTGAGTAGATGGATGGATAAGTAAGAGAGTGAGAGTGGTGCAGCTGAACTGAATTGGGTGCATCTACAACAAAGGATCATGTATTCCTCATTTCACATCCACACTTGATATAGCTCCATCCCTAGTTAAACTCCTCAGATCAGAAATGCCTCAGCAAAACATCATCTGACTGATAAAATGTCCAGAAAGGGACAGAAAGAAGATGAGCCTCCTGTTTCTTTCTCTTCCTGTGGGTATGTATCCTGTCTCAAGCATTAGTCTCACCTTCCCAAGTGCTGCCTCTTCTTGTCTTGACTCTTTTCCAAGAACCTCTCTTACCTACAGTGGTGGTTAGTGTTATGTGTCAACTGTGCTAGGTTATGATTCCCAATGATTTGACAGACATTGGACTGATCACTGTTTCATAATGTAATATAATCAACCCCCATTTTGTGATCTGATGTAAACAGCCAATCAGTTGAAAGTCAATCAGTTTCTTTGGGGTGTGGCATATATATACCAAAAAACCAAACTCATTGCTGTTGAGTCGATTCAACTCACAGTGATTCCTCATTGGATTTCCGAGGTGGTAAATCTTTACAGAAGTAGGTAAATTGCCCAGTCTTCCTTCTTCAGAGTGTCTGGTTGGTTTGAACTACCAACCTTCAGGTTAGCAGTCAAATGTTTTAGGCTCTTCACCACCAGAGCTCACTCTCTCTCTCTCTCTCTCTCTCTCTCTCTATATATATATATACACACACATTCTGGCAAAACTCACTCTGTCTTGATCCTGCATCTGACTTGTCATCCTCTGACATCTTGTTCTTGTGACATGAACCAGCAACCTGCTGTCTGACTTGCCAATTTCACATTCATCAGCTCCTACAACCACCTGTGTCAGAACAGACCTTGGGCCTAATGCTTGACCCATGGATTTGAGACTTACCAACCTCACAACTGCATGAGCCATTTCCTTGACATAAACAAACAAACAAACAAACACTTCACTGGTTTTGCTTCTCTCAAGAGCCCAGCTGCAGATACTTACCTTGCCCACTACCACTATTGCTTCTAAACCTGCCTTCTAGAATCCTAGGAAAAGATTATTTAAGATTGAGGTTATTGGCTACAGGAGACTGTGCTGACAAATGACCTTTCATGCCATTGGAGTCAGGTGAAGGACTCATAGAAACAAAAACAGAAACAACAACATCAGCAAATGTGCATCAAGCATTAACCACATGCCAGACACCTCTCTAGGGCTTCACACTCACATCACATGCCAGAAAGGGAAGCTACCTCCCAACAGTTCATTTTCATTGGTGCATCTGACAAGAGGACAACTTAACCTCTGGATCAATTCAACCTTGTGACTATTGATTCTGCAAGTGTCTAGGGCTGACTTGTGATGAAGGTCATCCAAAGCCCTTTCCTCCATACCCAGAGGTGATGCCTAAATTGAGACATCTCTCTTGGCCAGGCACTACTCACCACTCTAGATAAGGATGCACACACACACCATGCTGGAAGGGGTGGTAGAGCAGGGACATTTTTAACAAGGGTCAGGAGCTCCTGTCTTATTAGGCCAGGTGCCATGGTTTTAGTACTCCATTCACTGTGCTGGATTAACAGACCCACTAACAACCGTGCCATGAACTCATGGATGCCAAAGAGGAGAGATGTGGTGATTAGTGCAGCTTGTTCTGAAAGCCAAATTTATGATTAGGAGATTAGCACAGAGCACAGCCCATCTGTGGCTTCCCTTGTGGCACTGAAAACTGATCTAAAACCTCTAGAACAAGCCAGAGCAATGGTCTGAGCCTGGTGCTATATTCTGACCTAGTCTGTTCTAACCTGTTCATTATCTTCATTATGCCCACAAGGAATTAGCTCCAGGAGTGTCTGTGTTCTTGCTTTCCACAAGACCACCAGTGTCTGCCATCTTTTAAAACCTTCCTTGGCCCTGCATTCCCCTCTGCACACTCTCCATTTCTATGCAACCATTCCTAGCAAAACTTCACCAAGTTTTCTTTAGTTCCTTCCTTTGGATATCTCTCAAATGCACATCAAAGGGCTTCCAACTCTACTGTCCCACTAAATTGGCTTTTGTCCAGGTCACTTCTGAGCTCTAACTCCAGTGGCCACTTCTCTGCTTTCACTAGACTTGTCCTCTCAGTAACACTCAACATGGCATTCCACTCCTTCCTTTCAATGCTTCAGTCTCTCAATTCCTATGACAACACCCTTTCCTTGTTCTACCTCCCTGACCATTCTTTCTCAGCTCCCTAAACATGCTCCTTGTCATCTCATTTGGCTACTCCAGAGCTCTTTCCCAGACTCTCTTCTTCTATCTATACTCTGGCCCTAGAAAATTCATCCCAAGGCTTTAAGTACCACAGTTTGCTGATGACTCCCCATATTATTCTCCTGATTGCAGGCTCAAGACTTGTGTGTTCAACTGACATTTGCATTGTATGTCCCATAAATCTCAAACTTGTTGTTTGTTGTTGTTAGCTAATATTGAATCAGCTCCTGACTCACGGTGACCCCATACACGATGAAACAAAATGCTTCCTAGTTCTATGCCATACCCATGATCAGTTGGAGATTGGACCGTTGTGACCCACAGGGTTTTCATTGGTTGATTTTCAGATGTAGATCACCAGGATTTTCTTCCTAGTCTATTTTAGTCTGGAATCTCACTGCAACTTGTTCAGCATTTTAGCAACACACAAGCTACTACTGACAGACAAGTGTTAGCTTCACATGAGGTACATTGGCCAGGAATAGAACCCAATTATGCCACATAGAAGGCAAAAATTCTACCTCTGAACCACCACGGTCCTATGATCTCAAACTTGCTTTGCTTAAAACAAAACCACAAACAAACAAACTTGTTAATCTCCCAGCAGCCTTCCCCATTCATTCATTCAATATTCACTGAGTACCTGCTATGAGCTAACAGTGTTCTAGATGCTGGGGATGACTCTTATGACAAGTAATGAATATAAGAGACAAAAATTCCCTTCCAACAAATTGAGGCCTGAGAACCATCCTCAATTCCTTCCTTTGCCTACATCAGTGGCTCTCAGCCAGGGGCAATCCCCCCTCCAAGGGACATTTGGCAATGTCTGGAGACAACTCAGGTTGTCATGATTGAGAGAAAAGGAGTGCTACTGGCATCTAGTGTGTAGAGTCTATGGATGCTGCAAAATACCCTACAATGCACAGGGAAGCCCTCTACAACAAAGAATTATCCAGTCCAAAATGTTAAGTGTCAACATTGAGAAAACCTGCCCTATATCCATTTCATTAACACACACCATTAGCTTTGTTTGCAACATATATCCCAATCTCGTGATTTCTCTTCACATCCACACCCACCCAATTGAGTCTTATGTGCTTACTGTAACAGACTATTTGTATATTGAGTCTTCTTCAGTTTCTACCAGACCTTCTTTCATTGCCAGCAGTTGTATTTCCCATTTCTGCATTCCAGGTAACTAACCAAGGGTTCAGTATTTCTTCGTGTGCACTATCATAATCACCATCGCCATTGTCATTGTCATAGTCATTATCACCACTGTTACTGCCATTGTTAATCATTATCACCAGCACCATCATCATAACTGTCATGACCTGTTTAGAATCGTATCCCAAAAAGATACGTTGAAATTCTAATCCCCATACCTATGAATGTGACCTTGTGTGGAAGTAGGGTCTTTGAAGATGTTATTGGTTAGCATGAGGCCCTATTGGAGCAGACTGAGTCTTAATCCTATCTAAATGATGCCCTTACAAAGGAGAAGAGACCAGATACACAGACAAAGAGAAAAGATAGCCTTATGATGCTAAAGGCAGAGAAATTGGAGTCAGGCTGCAGCTGCAGGACAAGGAATGCCTGGGGCCACCAGAAGCTGAGGGAGCTAAGAAAGAATCTTCCCTCAGAGCCTGCAGAGAGAGTGCAACCCTGTTGACACCCTGAATTCAGACACTAGCTTGAAAAACTCTCAGAGAAAAATTTCTAATGTTTTAAGCCACACACTCTGTGGTACTTTGCTACTGCAACACCACAACATTAATCTAGTCACCATCACCATCACCATCACCATCACCACCATCATCGTCCTCATCATCACCATTTACCAAGTGTTGACTCTGTCTCAGGCTGTGTGATAGCTGTGGACACCCTGCACATATCATCTCATCTACCCTGCCACCATCTTTCTGAAGTAGGCATCAGTGTCCTGACTTTAAGAACCACATCCTATTAGCTGAGAGATTACATGTCAAAATTTTGGAATCAGGTTGACATCAGGCAACTGCTGGTGTTGTCAAAAATGACTCCCTAATTGAATTTAGTGGCAAGTTATTTAACCTCACTGTTTCGTATTTTTCTCACATGCAAAACAAGAACAATAATGGTGCCTAGAGTTTTCATAAGGATTCAAAGAGATGGTTCATAGCATCTGGAACACAGTAATATTAACCAATCCCATTAGCTAGTTTAAAAAAAAAAAAAAAGGCTCGGAGGTGTTAAGAACCTCAGCAAAGGTCATGGTAAGTGGTCAGTCTCACATGGCCACCAAGGCTGCCTCCCACTAGACATCAGGAGATGTTTGTTGGAGAAAAAAAAAAAAAAAAAAACTCCTTTGTTCTGAGGGACAACAGAGAGGCAAGATATTTTTTCCTTCCTGATTTCTATAAAAAGTTCCAAAACCAGCAAACGCCCTGAATTAGGCTCTTGTTGTTTTTACAGCTTTGACCTTTTAGAAATCTGTCCCTTTCTTTCTGGTCTGTCTTTCCCATTTTAGAGGAATTCTGGAACTTCTCAAAATGACAATACTCCACCAGACACAAAACTCATCACCCTCCTCCCCATCCTCCCAGTCACTATCCTAATCACACTCTCTCACCACCCCCTGACCTCCATGTACCTCCTGCTAAAACTCCTTGTTCTTGGAGGCCAGCTCTCCAAGAACACAGACAGGAGGTGGTGATGTATTGATGACATTTGCTCCACTGTGAATTAGCTTGTCTGCATGGCTAGAGAAATTACTGTGAAAGAAAGTTGCTTAAAGTTCATTTTTGATTGCAGTGAGAGAAGCAGGCATAGTTAGGGGCCTTCAGCAGCTGAGAAAAAGAGCAGGAGACAGAGCCATTATCCCTAAGCAGTGGGGAGTGCCTCTGGCCAAAGAGGAAGGGGCCCTGCAATCTGGATTTGACCCTAGGGAGATGAAAAAAAAAAAAAAAGAAAAAGCACTTGTCATTGAGTTGATTCCAACTCATGACAACATCATGTGTGTCAGAGTGTAACTGTGCTGCATAGAGTCAGACACAAAGAGCAAATATTGTGTGAGCTCATTTATAAGAAATATAGGGGAGCTCCGGTGACATTGTGCCTAAGGCATTTGACTGGTAACTAGAAGGCTGGAGGTTCAAACCCACCAGCCACTCCTCAGAAGGAAGGTTGGGCAATCTACTTCTGTAGAGATACTCAGAAACCCAAGGAGGGGTGGCTATAAGTTGGGATCGACTTGGTGGCAGTGAGTTTTGTATAGAAAATAGGCAAATATATACAGACCAAAGCTTAGTAGTGGTTTTCAGGAGCTGGGGAGAGAGAGGAAGGAGTCATTGCTTGGGGGACATTGAGTTTCTGTTAATAGTAGTGGAAAAAGGAAAAAAAAAAAAAGAGAGAGAATTGGGAGAAAATAAAAATTAAACTAATAAAAACTGCCAATTCACCTTTATCTGGGTTGAACTTGTAGCTTCTTCCTTGTACTCTGACATGGAGCAAGTGAGCTGGTGATGGGTCCAAGGGGACAACAGCTGACTCTGGCCCTAAGAGAGTGTGCAATCTCAAACTTCCCCTGCAGAGCCACTAAGGGGCAAGCCCGTTCACATCGCCTCCCCAGCACCCATACCCCCTCCCTGGAGGCCTAGTCTCAGTGGAGGAATGTTCTGGAATACCATCAGCAGCAACCACAGAGCCTGAGCAGCTTTCCTGGCTCAGTCTGAACCACATCGACATGAAAAGGAGCATGAGGGTTCGGCTGCACTTCAAGCATCCAAGCTCCATTCCCAGCATCTGCCACTCTCAGCCATCTGTTAGCGGTAAGGTGGCAGTGGTGGCTTCCCCAGCTGCAAGGAAATCTGCCTCAGCTCATTGAGAGATTTGTGATGTCTTGCCAGACCTGTTGCCTTACAAAATGCCATATGCCAGAAGAAAGAGAAAAAAATGAAAAAGATGTGTTTTCTGTCTTGTAGGCATTCAGAGGGTGGGTCACATGTACAGAGAAAGATACATAATACAGTAGGAGTGTCCCTGACTGATGGGTGTGCTGTGGCCTGCACTATTGATATCCTGCAGGTGACTGCAGGAGCCCAGTGGGTTGGGGACAGGGACACTAGGTGCAGCAAGCCCCTCTCACCTGTCAGACTCTGAAATGATGGCTTTCAATAGCATCCCATCATTCCACAAGTGTGAGAGTCAATGAGGAACTGAAGTCCCCTTGGAGGAAAATGATGATGAGAGAAGCCAATGTTATCTACCAGCTTTTGATGGTCTCTGAGCTCTCCAGGGTACCCAGGCCAGCTGCTGAGTAGAATCTGAGAAGCTGTCTAATTCTCCTATTGTCGCCATAACAAACTATACCACAGAGGGTGGCTTTAAAGAACAGACATTTACTTGTCAGAGCTCTAGAAGCTACAAGTCCAAATTAGGGTGTCAGCTGTATTGATTCCTTTTGTGGGCCTCTCTCCTCATTTCTGGTGTCTGCTGGTAATTCTTAATGTTCCTTTCTTTGTGAACAGATAGTCTCTTCTCCCTGTGTGTTATTATGTCTAGTCTACTCTGTTTATAACTCAAAACAGATTAGGTTTAGAACCCACCCTATTCTGGTATGACTTCATTAGAATAAGAGAAAAATCCTATTTCAAAATGGATCATCTCTATAGGTACCAGGGCTAGGATTGCAAAATACGTTTTTGGGGAACACAGCTCAATCCATAACAGAAGATTTCTCAAAGCTCATGTCAGCCCCCAACCCAAGAGCTCTGGATTTAGCTGTGGCTATGCTGACATCCAATCCAAGATCCACACGGTCCCATAGGCTCTGACCTCATACTTTGTCCAGGCTCACCCTGAACCTTTCCTACACACTGGCCCCAAGGGATTCCTCCTATCCTTGGCACTCCTTTTTAGTGCCCTTGGTGACCCCAGGCTTTTGAACTAGCTGTTCCTTCTGCTTGGAATACTCCTCCTAGATTTTAACATTGGCATGTTCTCTTTGAAGGCTTCTTCTTGATCTTATACCTCCAAAGTAGCCTTCTCTGATCCCCTTACTGCTCCCTATTATGACACACCCTGTTGTTTTCTTTGTCATATTAACTGCTATCATATAGTGCCTGTATATTTTTCTTTGTGCCAGTGACTTTCTCTTCTCACTAGGTTTAATGACTCCATGAAGAGAGGACCATGTCTGTTGCATCTAGCACCAAGTTACCAGGCCTTACTGAAGCCAGTTGGGAGGCATTCACTGAGCATATGAACCCAAGGTGTATGTTGGGGTTGGTGGCAAATATGTTCGACAAAGCTCTGCCAAGGATTCTGATGAGCAGCCAGGTGTGGATGGCACAATCTGAGATGGGCATCCATTGTCTCCAGTCCAAGTTGTAAAGGAAGGGGAGTTCAGCTTCTGGCCATTGTATTCTCCCCTCTTCTTCTGGATCTTCCAACCTCCCTCAGGCTGCTGCTTCCCGAGGACCTCTGAAGTCCCTCTTTAGCCTGCTCATAACCTGGCCATATGACACAGGTGTCCCCTGTTCACCACTGGGTCAGGTGGCAGAGATGTCCCCCTGCCCTGTCCACCCCACACACAGGGTGCTCCATGAGACAGCTATAACTACAAGTTCCCACAAAGACCCAGCTGATGCCACAGGGAAACCTGGGGGTTAGAGCAAGGACAGCTCCACAGCAGGGAAGGTCAGGTTGGTGAGAAGTTGGAGACAGTTTAGGAGGATGAGTTGAAATTTAGAAACAACTCTACCTCCATCAGGACCAGGAAAACCCCTTCCTCAGCAGCCAGGGAGGTGAATGACACAGAGGCAAAAACATCCCTTGGGCCCTGGGAAAATGGGGTTCTCACTCCAGCTCTTCCTTTTCTCCAGGCTACAGTGTCATCATCTATGAGCCAGGAAGTTGTTCCAGAGGATCCAGAATTAAAGTATAAATAAAAAGAACCCATCCACTAAAGGTCTTGGTGGGTAGACGAAAACAGCTGGTATTTTTTCATCCTCTGAGTAATTTCAGTAACGTACAGGCAAGGTGTTGAGTGTTGAAGGTGTTCACAGTTTAGTGGACTGGCTTCAAAGACAGGGACCTAGGGACCTCCATGATGCCTGATTAATTAGTTCATGGCTAGCATTTAGATTCACTTTAGCTGCAAGTAATATAAAAACCCAATGTAATAGTGGTTTCAACAAGAACAGGTTTATTTCTCCTTATTAGGACTGTTCAGCTGCTCTGCTGTATGCAGTGCTGGGCACCATGGCTTCATCTGTCTCATTGCTCTGCTCTCCATGATCTCCTCTCCCCAGTGGCCTAATGGCCCAAATGTTCCAGATCCAGTCATTGCATCCACATCTCAGCTGGCAGGAATTAGGAAGCGCCAAAGAAGAGCACACTCCTCTCCCTTAAAAGTCACATCCCAGAAGTTGCACACATCGTGCCTGCTGATGCTCTCCTGGCTTTAACTTGGCCATATCCAGCTACAAGGGAGCCTGGGAAATGTAGTCTGTTCTGAGAAATTCTATGCCCAGCTAAATTTGGAAACATCTCTCATTAAGGAAGAAGAGAGACAATTAGCAGCCACAGCTATTGTCTTACGTGATCCCATAACCTCCTAGGTTGTACAAACAACCCACAAATTTTACTCCTAAGAAAACTCAGCTGCTCCTTGGCAATCAAATGAATTATTCCTCATTAAAAAAATAATTTAGAAAAATTGTCTTTGCATAGATCCGGAGTCATGACAATCCCATGTGTGTCCAAGGAGAATTGTGCTTCATAGTGTTTTCAAAGGCTGATTTCTTGGAAGCAGATTACCAGACTATTCTTTTAAGGCATCTCTGGGTGAACTCAAATCTCCAACCATTTGGTTAGCAGCCAAGCGTGTTAATCATTTACACCAACCAGGGACTCCAATTCCCCATTATTAAGATAATAAGGGATGAAAATTTGTTCATTTGGCAGACATCCCAGGTAAAATAGTTACACTTAATAGGGCCCTACTTAATTTTCTTCGTGAACATGGACTACAAAGATAAAAGCTTTGAAAAGCGTGGGGCAAGGTGCTTAGTTTAAAGGAATGACTTTGGTAGAAGGAATGTCAGACATCTGGGACAGATGAGTGGGAGCGATATTTAGGGACAAAGCCTCTGGGTCTCACAGAGCAACCACATTCTTACCCTGGCCACTAAACATGGGGAGAAGGGATCCTGCCTCTGATCTTCTACTGAGAAATAAAGCTTGGATAAATCATTCTTTTTAAATTTGTTTCCAAGTCTAGTCCCACATTGGGGGCAGTAGTGGTTCAGGGGTAGCATCTTCACCTTCCATGTGGGAAAGCTGGGTTCAAATCCCAGCCAATGCACCTCAGGTGCAGCCACTACCTGTCTGTCAGTGGAGGCTTGCATGTCGTTATGATGCTGAGCAGGTTTCAGGGCTATATCCAGACTAAAATGCACTCAGAAGAAAGGTCTGGTGATTTACTTCAGAAAATCAGCCATTGAAAACCCCACAGAAACCAACAGTTCAATCTACAGGATCCGGCAACACTTTGTTCCATTGTGGAGGGGATAACCATGAGTCAAGGGCTGACTCAATAGTTGTTGTCAGGTGCCATTGAATCAGCTCCAAATCATAGCAACCTTATAGACAACAGAACAAAACAAAACACTGCCTGGTCCTTTGCCATCCTCACAATTCTTCTTATGCTTGGGCCCATAATTGCAGCCACTCAGTAGTAGCTAA
>NW_006922095.1:67799-71940 GCF_000298275.1 Orycteropus afer afer | reverse complement strand
TTAGCCTGTTCTGTTCCCAGAGAGGAAGGCTTTGCAGAGAGACCCTGGCTTAAGCCTGCAGAATTAGGACTTAAAGGGCTTCCAGAAGGTTCCAGCAAGCATCTGGATGATATCACCCAGCACGTATTCCTCTCCACAAAACCTTGAACAAAATCAATGCTGAGTGCAGGGGCAGGCTGAGCCTAGGATTAGGCCTAATTGTAATCGTGTTTTCCAGGCTCCAAGGCATTTCTGTCCTCCTGAGATCAAGGAGGGATGATGAGCCCCCGAGGTAAGTTTCTCAGCTGTAAGGTCACTGATGTTATTAGGTGAAGTTATACCTATGCGCAGATTCACCCGGAGAGGTGCGATGTGCTACTTTATGGAGCACTGAGGGCCTTTGGGTCTTCTCAAGCTGTTGTCCAGGGCCCTTCTTATTTCTAAGATGTGGTAGGGCCTAGGGCTAAGGGCCAGCCAGGGCCATGACAGCAAGACCACCCCACCATAGGACATGACTAGGCAGGATGTGAGGCAGCACCTGACTCAGACCTGTTTCCGTGACAGATATCCCCTGTCCCACCCTGCTATTTGTGTGTGTGGCAGGGGGTGAGCTAACATAGCTCTCTGCCCACATCATCAGACACAGCCTGATAACTTCATTCGGAACTTCACCCTTGTTCCTCAATACTTTTATCCCAGCAAGGCTCATGCCAGTCAGCCAGACCACCCTGAGCTCCCAGTTATTGACAGACGATTTCATGTGTTCCCTGTGGCTGGTATAGCAAATTACCACAAACTGGAAGGCCTAAAACAACCGAAATGTATTTTGCCACAGTTCTGGAGGCCAGAAGTCTGAAATCAAGGTGTCAGTGGGGATTTGAAGGCTCTAGGGGAAGATCCCTCCTTGTTTCTTCCATCGCCTGGTGGCCCCAGGCATTTCTTGTCACATGGACTCACCACTCCAATCTCTGCCTCAGTCTTCATCTGGTCTCTGTTCTGTGTGTCTGTGTTGTCTCCTCTTCTTTCTCTCATGAGGACAGTTGTCACTGAATTCTGAGTCCACCTGGATAATCCGGGATGATCTCATCTCAAGACCCTTCACTTAATGACAGCTGCAAAGACTATTTTTCAAAACAAGGTCACATTCACATATTCCCAATAACATATCTTCCATCCAGCTCATTACAGTTGTGTACAACTTAGCAAAAATGCAGGGATGAGAGCAGATGTCTGGTCCAAGGGGCAGACCTGGAGGCCATTAAGTCATCTCAGAAAATGACCGGAAGCATGAGAAGTAGATTCCCACTTCTCAGTTTTGTCAAGAATTGGTCTTGAGATGAGGAAGAAGGCAGGGGCCACAAGCCCAGGATTAAAGGTGGGAGGTCAGTGTTGTGTATATAACAGGAGTTACCTTTGTTGTCTTTCTTTTTCTTGTGCACCTCCCCTTGTCTTCCTTTGCCTTGGTAATGTTGTACTACCTACCCTCTTCCTAATTGTTTATTGCCTTTCCCTTCTCCCAAGTTAACAGTGTCTACTCTCTAGTTAGTGATTTACCTTAGACAGCCTTCAGGCCTGGAACTGAATCCACCCCCAACACTCCTCATCCTGGGATCAACTTTCAGCCAAACAATAGACAAGCCTATAAAGTGAATAATAACACTTGTGAGAAAGGTAATTCTCGAAACAATCAACAAGACTAAAAGGCAGCATTTGCCTGAAAACAAAGCTCAGAAGGTAGGAAAGGACAGAGAAAAAGGATGATTGGAAATGGGGAATCCAGGGAGGATATGGGAAGAGTGCTGTTAGATTGGGGGGACTGCAACCAATCTCAGTAAACAAAATGTGTACAAGTTGTTGAATGGAAAAAGAATTTGCTCTATAAACTTTTACCCAAACTGCAATAAAAAGTTTAAAATAAAATAAAAGTGGGAGGGAGGCCCCTTAGAGCTGAGCCCCAGATCTCATCCAGAACCACCTGAGTAGGAGATGCCCTCAGCCCTCATGGATCAGAGCCCAGCCAAACACCAGTTTAAAATGTAGCATTACAACACCTCTGAGGCAAAATCCTCTTGAAATTTCTATGGGAAATGAAGTTGGGAAATACAAGTACTTAACACCGAGGCCAAATTCTGACAAAGCAAGTCTGAATAGAACTGGCTAAGTTACATGATTAATTCAATTAAAGGAAATGACTAAATGAACCCTAACTATGATTCAACAGAAAGGGAGGCTGGCTTCTGTCCACAGGTGGTAGTACTCCAGGAGGAGTCTCTCTCCAGTAAGCTGAGTTTCATCCTCTCTGATGCTCCAGGTGACAGCTCCTAAGGAGAAGTTATAGCCCTGACTGCTAACAAGGCCTTGAGGCTCCTGTCCAGCTCTGAGGACCTTATGATGTCTCTAAGTTTGTTGTGCTGTGGTGGCTTGCATGTTGCTGTGAGGCTGGAAGCTATGCCACTGGTATTTCAAATACCAGCAGAGTCACCCATGGTGGACAGGTTTCCAACTAAGACAGACTAGGAAGAAAAGTCAGTTAACCTACTTCTGAAAATTAGCCAATGAAAATCTTGGGCATCACAGAAGATTGGTGTCCAGCCCGCTTGCTTTGGATGTGTCATCAGGTGGAATCAATTGTTTGGTGAAACAGAGGTCAGTGAGGGTGAGGGAGACCCTTGTTGTTGTTGTTGTTGTTATGTGCCATTGAGTCAGACCTGACTCATAGCGACCCCTCCTTGGGTTTCCGAGGCAGTATCACTACGGAAGTAGATTGCCCCATCTTCCTTCCGAGGAGTGGCTGGTGGGTTTGAACCGCCAGCTTTCTGGTTAGCAGTCAAGTGCCTTAGCTGCTATGCTACCAGAGACCCTTAGTGAGATGGATTGACACAGTAGCCACAACAATGAGTGTGAATATGTCAGAGATTTTTATGATGATGCAGGACTGGGCAACACTTCATTCTGCTGTACTTAAGTTTCATCATAAGTCAGAGTCAACTCAACCTCAACAGCAGTTATCTACTTATCTCTCTGTCTATCTACCTATGTTGCTGTGTGTGTTTAAGACCAGCTATGGAGAATCCCATCATACTATCATTGGTGCAACATTTATTGAGCATTTTTTTTGTGTGCCAGAAACTTGGAAGTGGGGGTGGTAGAAGGAGAAAAGTACTCCAAAACCCCCACATATTCTGCTTGATTTCTGATGCTTGGAGTACTTCTTCAGACAGAGGATAAATCACACAAATTTGTTGAATGAATGGATGATGAGAAGGAACCAGCCAGGAGAAGATGGAGGGAGAGAGTGAGGAATGTTCCAGATAAAAGGAGGTGTGGTCAGTAAAAAGACAAGAGGCAGCGAGAAGCTTGCAGTGTTCCCAGGGTACACAGACAGCAGCAGAGAAGCAGGCAGGGAGCAGGTTTGCAGCCATGTGGCTACTCAACAGTCATGGGTCACCACACAGAAAACGCTGTGGTCTTGCTAACATTCAGGTTCTGACCTAGATCTGTTGAGCATGAGAATCTTCATTTCACACAAGTGCCCCACGATGCTGATGTTCCTGGTCCAGACCCACTTTGTGTATGCTCGGTGATGCACTTTTCCACCATGGTAAGGAGGTTGGATTTTGTCCCACGTGCCCTAGGAGGCCAGGAGAGAGTGTTCCATGTGACACTTGACTCCATTCCAACTCCTGGTGATCACCTGTACATCAGAGCATGACTGCACTCCACAGGGTTTCAGTGGTCCATGTTTCTGAAGTAGATTTCCAGGCATTTCTTCTGAGGCAACTCTGGGTGGACTCAAAAAGTCAATCTTTTTTGTTTTATTTTGTTTTTAAAACGACTATTTTTTTTTTGTTTCATTATTGATATTTGGGTAGAAGTTTGGTTTCCCATTCAACAATACATACATGTTTTGTTTCATGACATTGATTACAACCCCACAAGATAACAGCACTCTTCCTCCTTCCTTCCTGTGTTCCCATTTCCCTTTGTCCTTCTTTCATATCCTTTCCTGCCTTCTGAGCAGTATCCTTGGTCAGTTGTTCTAAGGAGTGCATACCTTCCTGGTATTATTGTTCATCTTATAGTCCTGTCTATCTTTTGGCTGAAAGTTGAGCTGCAGACGTGAATTCATTTTCAGGCTTGAAGGGTGTCTCAGGGCCACAGT
>NW_006922095.1:60534-61459 GCF_000298275.1 Orycteropus afer afer | reverse complement strand
GTGGGTCTTGGCCACCATCTGTCATTAATCCAGTGGTGCTGAAGCAAGTGTTGGCACTCACCCAGTGGGTGGGGTGGTAGGTGTCATGGGCATGGCTAGGTAAAGGTTACTGGCTCCCTCCCAACTCTATGGTCGCCCAATCACCAATGTAGGTGTTGGTGCAGTCCTGGGCAAGTGGAGCCAGATATCTGGTTCCTGCTCCAATTAGAACACTGCTTATAATAATTGTCACACTGTGCCAGTTGCTCATTTACTGCTTCTTGTTCGCTGTTTTTGTTCAGTCTCTTCTGCTCATTAGTATTTGAAATGGTTATCCTTTTCTTTGAAGCTGTGGGTTCCAGGATGGTGATCTGTAGCCACTTCATTTGTTTTCTTGAGTCTTTGTTGTAGAGGGTCTGCATAGTGTATCTGTCTAGTCTGCCATCTTGGATCACAACTTTGAACCTCCAAACTTTCAACTAAAAACTGAGTACATTCACCATTTTCACCATGTGAAGGTTTCTTAGAGGAAAGGCAGGTGTTTTTTAAGCAAGATGAGAGGAAGGGCATGGAGTAGAGAGATGCTATCAGATGTAGGAAATGGTAAGAGGTTCAATGGGCCCAAAATGCAGGGCGTTGGAGAAAATGAGGATGATCCTGAAGAAGGAATAACCTTTCTTATTAAAGTTGGCTGAGTACAGGGGTGGGGAAGTGCTTAGTACAGTTCTTCCTTTTGGGTCTTGAACAATGCCATGGGCTGGCAGGTTGGAAGGAAGCAAAGTGGTTTGGGAACCACTTTCAGCCTTCATCTCCCTCTGAGCACAGTCCTCAGCACCCTCTGGGTCCACCCCAGACTCCATGGGCCCCAAAATTTTGTGATGGTTCCTTGCCATCCTACATCAAACTACCCCACGATTGCATAGGAGGACAGATTCTGAGTCTGAGC
>NW_006922095.1:49685-59554 GCF_000298275.1 Orycteropus afer afer | reverse complement strand
GGACCCTTGGTGGTTCAATGCTGAAGTGCCTGGTTGCTAACCCAAAGTTTGTTGGTTCAAACCCACCCAGTGGCCCCAACAGCACCTAACAATAACAGAGTTGCTATAACAACGTACCACAGAGTGAGTGGCTTAAAATTTTCTCCAGACCAGAACTCTGAAATCCAGGTGTTGACAGGGTCGTGATCCCTCTAAAGATACTAGGGGAGGATTCTTCCTTCCCTTTTCTGATTTTTCTTGTTCCCAACAATCTTTGGTGTTCCTTGGGTTGTGGTAATATCATTCCAATTTCTGCCTCTGCCTTCACATGACTGCCTTCTCTCTGTGTGACTGTTTCTGTGTCCAAATTTTTCTCTTCTTATAAGGATACCAGTCACCCTGCTCTTCATCTTAACTTACTACATCTGTGAAGAACTTATTTCCAAATAAGACCACATTCTGAGGTGCAGAGTGAAAATGAATCTTTGGGGGACACTCTTTACCCTAGGAAAGTTACTTTCTGTAAAGCACATAGAAATATTGTTGTTATGATTAGTTGCCAATTAGTCTGTCCAACTGCTGGTGACCCCATGTGCCACAGAACAAAGCAGTGCCTGGTCCTGTGCCATCTTCATGACAGTTGATATGCCTGAGTCCATTGCTGCAGCCACTGTGCATTTTGAATATCTTCCAGTCTTGAGAGCTCGTCTTCCAGCACTCTATCAGACATTGTTCTGTAGTGATCCATAGAGTTTTCATTGGCTAATTTTAAAAAGTAGATCACCAGGCCTTTCTTCCTAGTCTTTCTTAGTCTGGAAGCTCCACTGAAACTTGTTTACCATAGGCTGACCCTACTGGTATTTGAAATGCCGATGACAGAACGTCCAGCATTACAGGAACACAAAAACCACTATAGTATCACAAAATGACAGATGGGTGGTGGACATGGAAATGTACCTGGCACTTATTAAGAGTTGTAGAAGTGTTGCTATTATTTTTTAAGAAATGATTATATAAATACAAGCTGATTGTGTGATTTTGTTTTTATTACTCATGCAAAACTTTGATTACTGCCTACTGGCATTCCGCTGAGGTGTCAACGACAGCCTATCCTTTGTGCTGTGGATAAGAAAAGCAGAAGTGCTCAGACTTCATGACTGCTCTTTCTCTGTAGGGTGCTGGCCAATGGTGTCACAATTGTTCATGGGGTGGTTCTGCCTTTGCCAACCAAGCTGTTCTGATTCTCTCACTTATCATTATCTGCTGTCATCAGAACACCATTCCGAGGAGGCCCTGGCATGGTGCTTAAACCCTCCCACTGAGAAGAGACAAAGAGGCAGTGCTTTCCCTAACCCCAGCCTCAGTTTCCCAATCTACCCCCTGCTGACTGTGCTCCCGTCGCGTTTGCAAATTTATGAGATAATAGTCATAGTGCAGGTTTTGAGGAATTTTTCATACCAATTAGATTTATGGTTATTGCTATGATTTCCATATCCTAGCAATAGCATGCACACACCCCAGGCACCACCTTGCTCCCTCTCACATGGTGATTCAATATGATTTACCCATTAAAGCCGGTAACCACAGCCCCCACCTAATAACAGCCTAATTACACTTGGCAGAAGCTGAAGATAATGCTACCATGAATTGTTGTGTAGTTTAAAGCCCAAAATAATCTGAGAGTGGTATTTGTATGATTTGCAGGCACTTACAATGTGCAACGCAATAGTAGGATTTCACCCTATAATTTTGAGAGCTTCCAAATTTTCCAAATGAGTAAAATTCCAATGAGCAGAACATGAAGCACCTCTTTATCCAAAGCACAGGGAGGCTCTATTCATAGGGCACCTTGGCTAATCCCATTGTCTCCTCTAACAGACAATTTATTAATCCATTAATTTATTTTCCTTTGGTTTTTCCTCACCTGCCCCCCTTGATGACTATCAAAGAAAATTTCTTTTTTCTAACAAACAATTTAGGAACCTTTCCTCCTTGGTGGAATAAGAGTGTGAAACATATGTAAGTATCAGCCATTCGTCTTCAAGGTATGATTGAAGAGTATTTTAACACTGGCATCAGCTTCCAGAAAGCTGCTGGATAAAGTTGAAAGTCTTGGGTCTTTGATTTTTTTTTTCCCCATCTCTTGTCAGCAATATCTTAATGCAGTGTTGTGCAAATTGGTGTGCGATCTGTGTTTAAAAGGATAAGCCACATTGTGAAAGCAATGAACATTCAAGAAAAGATGACCCAAAGTGATTTCAGAGCTGGTTCTTTCAAAATGTCAAACACCCCTCAAATGCTCTGGCCCTTTATTCCCAGGCAAGAGGCTAAGTCTATGAAGAATTCAGAGGTGCTGAGAGGACACAAAGCTGGACTCCATGCAATGCCAGTGACCTGTCCATAGTAGGCCTTCAACCAATATTAACTCATTTTGGAGCCCCCTTCTTGCAGGGCTGGATCAGATGCTCCAAGATTGTGAATGCTCTGGCACTGACCTATGGGATGTTGTTGCTGTAACTGCCCTCGAGTTGGCCCCCACTCACAGGGGCCCCATGCACAATGGAAAGAACGTTGCCTGGTCCTGTGCCATCCCTACGATCGATTGTGGATCCAACCACTGTTACCCGTAGGGCTTTCATTGGCTGATATTTGGAAGTACATCACCAGGTTTTCTTTCTAGTCCATCTTAGTCCAGAAGTGTCGCTGAAATCTGTCAGCAGTGTAGCAACAGCCAGTGAAAGAGTATTCTTCTGTGCCATCCGTAAAACAGAATGTCGATCTTCTCCTCCTCTGTTCAGTAACCTTCCATAGCTGCCTACTGTCTCTAGACCAAGCACCAGTATTAGTTCTCTCTGCTCCCACTCCTGCCAGCTCCTGGATACACCTCTTGCAGTCCTACTTTTCTGCCCACAGCTCTTCTGTCTACCTGGGATGCCTTTCCTCCCTTTCTCTGCCTCTTTATTCAGTCAGCTAATATTTATTAAGCATCTACTATGCTCCAGGCACTGAGTTAGGTGCTGGGTACAGAGGAGCTAAACACAGACGAAAAGTCCTGCCATTGTGAAATTCTAGAGAGCCAAGCTTCTCCTCCCTGTCTAGCTTCCACCCCAGGACCTCTTGTCACTCAGATGTCTGTGCTCGCCACTCCATGGATATGCCCACCACCACCTTCTTCTCTTCCTTCTCCTCCTTTTCCTCCTCCTTCTTTATCTTCATTTTCATCTTCTTCTCATTCCCTTCCTACTTCATTTCATCCTTTACTTCCTTCTCTTCTTCTTCTTCTTCCTGTTTGCTGCATATGCTGTCTGTCTATGCTGCATCCACACATATCCTTCTCCTGTTCTTGGGCTCCAAGCTTTGGTGAAAGGAGATGTTGTCTTATTTGTCTTTGCCTCCCCAACTGCTTAGCCGAGTGTCCAGCACCTAGTGGGTGTGTGACAAACGTTTTTGAAAGGATGATAAGTCCATAATGAACTTGTTCTCTTTCAAGTGCAAGCAAACCATGAAGAACTAAAGCACAAGACAGGGAGATGTTTATAGACACCAAGAATGTGAGTGGGAGAAGTGAAAGTGAGCTGCTGGGGCAAGAAGAGAGTGGAGCTGGTGGTCGGTCCCCTCAGGGGTGGAGCTGAGAGCACAGAGTCCGGGAGGCCAGTGTGCAGTGAAGGTCCTGCTGTTTGTTAGAGCAACTTCCTGGTCTCATCTGTCTTTCAGATGATCTCATCAATATCCTCAATCTCTGTCTCTCTCTCTCCATGCCTCTCTGTCTCTCTGTCTCTCTTACTCTCTGTGTCTTTGTCTTTCTGTGTCTATGTGTCTATCTCTCTCTCGTGTGTGTCTCTATCTCTCTCTGTCTCTCTGTCTTTGTTTCTTTCTCACTAAATTTGTCTGTTCCTCTCTCTATGTCTCCATGTGTCTCCCCCTTTGCTTCTCTTTCCATTTCTATCTCTCTATCTTTGTCTTTCTGAATCTCTCTGTCTCTCTTTCTCTATCACTCTGTCTGTCTCTTTCTGTTTCTGTCTCTCTCTCTGCCTGTCTCTATCTCTTTGTGCCTCTCTATCTCTCTTCTCTCTCTCTGTCCCTAACTCTCTCTGCCTCTCTTGCTCTCTCTCTCTTCCTCTGCCTCTCAATTTCTTTGTGTCTATCTATCTATCCATCTATCTAATCTATTTATCATCCAGCTAGCTAGCTAGTTATATCTAATCTTTACCTCCTCGTTCTCCAGAGCATCAATAAGTTTCATCAGTGAAACTTTAAGTATGCTGGACCCAGAGACAGGGCCAAATACTCTTGCAATGCACATTCTGCCCTCATCCTGAAAGGAGTTCTCCCTACCTGTATATTTAGCTTCCTAACAATGAAATCCCTGTGTTGAACAAAGCTCTCAAAGGTGTGCCAGTAGGGAGGAAGAGCAGCAGGGAGATCAAGGGCTCAGGTCAAGGGCCACCTTCCCTGAGCAGACGGTTGCCACAGGGATTTCTGCAGTAGACAGACATAGGGACAACAGGGCAAGGGGAGTCAAGTGGTCATATTCACTGGCAACCCTCGCCATCATCTCATCCACCTGACTTCATACCTCGATCTTTACTAAACACACACGATGCCAGGCCTGCTTTGCACCCACCCCAGCATCCATGCTTCCCCCCTCATCCAGGGTGTTCCTAGTGCTCCTCATCACAAGGAAGGTTTCTCTCAGGACCATCCACCCCCCCCCAATGTAGACTCCCCCTCCTCCCCCTCCAGCTCTTTATCCACCCCATTGGAGATAAGCTGAAAAACCAACAAACCTAATCCACTGAATTGATATTGAAGGGATGGGCTTTACCTTCCATGGAAAGATGGGAGACATCGGAGTAGGCATGTAAATGTGTTTCCTGTGGCTGCCATAACGAAGTACTGCAAGCTGCATGGGTTAAAACACAATCCAGGAGCCCAGAAATCCAGATAAATGGTCGGCAAGGCTGATTCCCTCTGAGGACTCTGAGGGAGATATAGTCCCTGCCTCCTTCCCAGGTTCTGGTGCCTGTAGACGCATCACTCTAATCTCTGCCAATGTTGTCGCGTGATGTTCTGCCAGTGTGTCTGTCTTTCAGTGTCTCTTCTCCCCTCTTATAAGGACAGCACTCGGATGGAATTAAGATACACCTTACATCTCCAACAACCCTATTTCCAAACAAAGTCATATTCACAGGTACTTAGATTAGGACTTGAACATGTCTTTCTAGGGGACACAGCTGAACTCACATGGTGTGGCAATGAGTGGCCTTGGGAGGCTCTGTATTCCTATCCAGCACATGGCTGTGACTGTTCTCAGGCCCCCACAGGCAACAACAGAACAAATGAAGGGACAATATGGGACACCACCCTCCCCCCCCATGGGATCTTAAGAGGTAGGAAATGCAGCTTTGTCAGTACTATGAGGTCAGTGTCTCAGGTAGAAGGAAGTAGAAATGCTGAGCGTGAGAACTGAGGAAGGTGAGCCCCAGACCCACTGTGTGAGGAAAGGGCATGCTGGGCAGACCCCAGGGTCAGAGACACCTGGGCTCAGAGGACCTCACTCACAAGCAGCACAGTCCCATTTGTCTTCTCAGGGCTGAGTGGTTGCTTCTTACACTCAGGGTGTATCTCATGTTCCTTAATTGATCCAAGAGGATAAATTGTGTTTAATTCAAGCATAGGTTACCTCATCAGTCACAGGGAAGAGCCTGAACTATGGCCCTAGAGGCCTGAAGGCATTGTAGGGGAGAGTGAGGCCAGTCGTCCTGAGGTTCTAAGATGGCCCAGCACCTGGGAGCTGCCAGGCTCTAGCCTTCCCCCAGAAAGACACATGGTGAGAGCCTTTCTGTGCCCTACAGAATGGGGCCAGATGGAGTGCTTCTGGGTCTCAGACGGTGGGACAATGTTGGGCAAAAGAGGTCTCCAGATAGCCCATCCTTTCAGTACATACCCAGTGGGCACCTTCCCATGTAGGACTCCATAGAACATACCCAGTGGGCACCTTCCCATGCCAGGCTCTCCACAAGGCACATCCAGAGAGCATCCTCCCATGCCCGGCTCTATATTGTACATCTGGTGAGCATGTTCCCATGCCAGACTCCATAGTACATACCCAGGTAGCACCTGCTATGCTCTGGGTATAACCCATGTTCCTCAATAGCTTCTCACAGTTCTGCACCTGCCCTGGTCCCCTCCCTGGATTGCAGTGGAAAGAGATTATCTGTAAGCACACCCTGCCAGAGTCCATGCTGTCATCCTCAAGGAACACAGGAAATATACCAGCAACTAGTACACAGCTGGTGAACACTTGTCCATGCTAGGCTTTCCATAGGACATACATGGTGGGCATGTACTTATATCAGGCTTCATAGTACACCTGGTGAGTACCTACCCATGCTAGGAACCTTAATACACATCCACTGAGCACATTTCCATCCCAGGATCTATATTACACACCCAATGAGCACCATTCCATGTAGGTCTCCATAGTACACACCTAGTGAACACCTGTTCCATAACAGACTCCAAAGTACACATCCAGGTAACATCTGTCTCATAACACACTCTGTAGTATACACCTGGTAACCACCTGCTCATTTCAGGGTCCACACCTTTCTCAGATCAGCCTCCAGCCACATAGTTGTTTCCTCCATCAGCTTCTCACAGTTCTGTGCATGTCCTAGTCACCTGCCTGGCCTGCAGTGGGTAGGAACTATGCCCACATGATCACGTGGCCCTTGCTCTGTGCTGTCTGTGAGCACATGCTGCCACAGCACATGCTCTTGTCCTCAGGGAGCCCAGGAAGCATGCCAGCAATAAGCATGCCCTAAACTCACTTCTCAGATCACTTCTGATCAGGACATTTTAGGAGGATTTTGTACCTTCTGGTCAGATTTTATTTCTAAATCTAACTCAGCACAGCATGTATGTGTCCCTTGCCAAGACCTTCAAATGGCAAAAATGCTGAAGGAATGAATATTATCTTCATCAGAGTCTGGTACAGTGGTCAAAACTTTGGCTGTTTAAACAAAAGGTTGGTGGTTCAAGCTTACCAGTCTGTGTAAGAAAGATGAGGCAGTCTACTTCTGTAAAGATTTACAACCTTGCAAACCCTATGGGGCAGTTCTACTCCATCCTATAGAGTCATTGAATCAATTCTGAAGTGGGTTTTTTGTTTTGTTTTGTTTTGGTGCAGCTCCTCCTAACCACACTCTGCAGGTTCAGGACTCCTCTCCTGCTTACTCTGCCAGCTTCCCAACTGTGGTACTTAAGTATATGTGTCAACTTGGCTGGGCCTGGTTGAGTGGCTGGGCAGTTGGATATAATATTCCCTATGATGAGACTGGCAATCAGCTCCATGGTGGAATCTACTGTGGGCAGCTGAGTAGCTGCCTTAGGGATGTGAGCTGCATCCGGTATATATGAAAAGTCTTGGGGAATGGTCTCTAGCTTATGGCATGCTTGGACCCTGCATGTGGCCATGTCATTGTTCAGCAGCCTGCCATGCTCTGCCAAAATTGAGACTTTCAATGGACTTGAATGAATGGCCTGCCATGTAGTTTGGTAACATCAGGACTGTGCCTTCTTTTGACTTGTCAACCTTGGACTTGTCAGTCTCAGCAGCCAGTAGCTGTCTGAGTGAAGAAAAGCCTCTAGCTTCAGTGGGCTGGGGCCAGGAGGCAGAGCTAAAGCCCAAGGTTGAGAGGCTTTCACCCAGCCCCTGGAGCCTGGCACTTTGAACTCGGACTTAAAGTCTCCAAACTGTAAGAGAATTCCTGTTTGTTAAAGCCATCCCATTTGTGGTATTTCTGTTAAAGTGGTACTAGGTAACCAAAACACTAACAATGATGTTTGCAATCTGTAGCATGTCTTAGAACTAGTCCCCTGGGATGCTCGGTGGTGGGGCAGGTAGAACAGAACCATGGGTAAATCCAAGACAGACACTTTGAAACCTGCACTCAATCCTGGCTCTGAAACATCTTAGTTTTTGGACCCACCTTGGGTTGTTCTGTTTGCCGAGCCTCAGTTTCTCCACCTATAAGATGTTGGTTGGTGAAGAGTATTCCATGGATAAAAGATGGGAGGCTTCTGACCCATAAACCTTCCATGCAGCCATAATGGTAGTGACTGTTCCCATAGCATCTGTTTGTTTCTGTTGTTATCAAGCGCACGATGTCAGGGTGATGATGCAAGCTTTGCATGAGGGATCATTCAAGGAGAGATCTGAGGCTGAGCATAGCTACTCTCAGGACATGTGTCCTCAGGGTGGACACTCTATGGCCAAGAACTCATCAATTTACTCTGAAGATTAAATGACATAAGGAATATTAGTTACCAAGTATTTTGTATATAGCAAAGTCTTGATACAATTATGGATAATTGCCAGCAGTTATAGAGTGTTTGCATGTATCAGACACTGTTCTAAGAAAGCCACATCTATAAACTCATTGAATCCTACACTTTCCCTATAAGATTTGAGTAGCCGTCAGGTTAGTGCTGACTCATGATCAAGCATGTCACAGTAGAACTGTGCTCCATGGGGTGTTCAATGGCTGTTTGCACAGAAGTAGATCACTAGGCATTTCTTCTGAGGTGTCTCTGGATGGACTGGAGCCTCCAACCTTTTGGTTAGCAGCCAAGGACAATAAACATTTGTACCACCCAAGGACTCTCCTTATAACTTAGGCATCTTCATTCAAGGGAAGGAAACCAAGGATGCAAATGTGAAGTTGTGGCCCAGAGCCAAACGTTCATTCATGGCAGGCCCAGGAGACAAACCCAGACAGTCTGCTTCCCTAGTCATGCGTCTTACTCACTGAACTGACCAACTGCTAACAATACACATGTTATCATTATAATTTCCATGGTCACGGGTGGGCTTTGAATTCCTTGAGAGAATGAATTATGCCTTCTTACTCACTGCCATGGATGGGTGGGCAATAGATGCCTGTTAGCTGAATTTTGCCAATACCTAGGGAGCTCTGGTGATGCAGTGACTTAGGCATTAACTGCTAACCAGTAGGCTGGAAGTTCATACCCACCAGCCACTCCTTGGAAGGAAGACTGGGCAATCTGCTTCCTTAGAGATACTGCCTCAGAAACCCAAGGAGTGGTCTCTATGAGTCACAGTTGACTTGATGGCAGTGAGTTAGTTTTTTGTTTAGTAAGTACCTGTCCATACCAGGATCTTTAGTACATACCTGGTGAATACCTGTCCCATGCCAGGTTCCATAGCACAAGCCTGCTAGGGCTTCAAGAAATGGGCCTTCATATGCCTCTGAGGTCCTTGCTGGGTTGAGGTTTGCAGTGAGCTTTTTCTGCTCCCACCAGACCTTTGGTGGACCCAAATGTGATGACATATGGTCCTTATATCTAGATGCAAGAACAAAATGTTAGTATGATCCTCATGGAGAGTAGGTTTGGGAAGAGTACCTTTGCATCAGTTCTAGAAACCCAAGCCTGTGTGGGATCCACCTGCTGCTTGTGGAAACCATGTGAGCCTTCCTCCCATGGAAACCCCCCAAAAAGAGACATTTCACAGAGATTAGGTGTGCTCATGACTCCTGGATTGCCTGTTTGTAAGGTGTTTGCCTACCAGTGACACCTACTCCCAAGTGCTCCCAGCCTCCTGACATCCAGCCACACACAGTTTACATAGATCATCTACAGCACACTACAGCAAGTAAATAGAAGCAAAGCCTAACCCTGCTCTTTCTGTGCTGGTTTCCAGCCTACTGTCTGCACTAGTAGGAGCTCTGGTGGCATAGTGCCTAAGGCATTTGACTGCTAACCAGAAGGCTGGTGGTTCAAACTCACCAGTCACTTCTTGGAAGGAAGATTGAGCAATCTACTTCCGTAGTGATTTGCTGTTGTTGTTATTTGCGGTGGAGTCG
>NW_006922095.1:38729-49585 GCF_000298275.1 Orycteropus afer afer | reverse complement strand
CCAGCCTTCTGGTTAGCAGTCAAGTGCCTTAGGCATTATGCTATCAGAGCTCCCTCCGTAGTGATACTGCCTCGGAAACCCAAGGAGGGGTCGCTATGAGCCGGATCCAACTGGATGGTAGTGAGTTTGGTTTGGATTTTTTGGTCTGTACCAGTGCCAACCACATGCACAGAGACATATCTAGGGTATAGTAGGTATGGTAGTGCCCTGGGCATCATTTGAGGATGGGCACCAATGAGTCTCCATAGCAATTTACAACGTCAGGTGTGAGAGATCTTTCAGCAACTTAAAACTAATTACTTTAGGCTCTATTTTCTGTAGCCACACCTCTGTACTTGCACCAATCAATGGAAAACAGGCCTGAGCTGGGAAGAGAAGCCTTTACAAGTGACCAAGCGAGTGCGCACGCATGTACATACAACTCTAAGGGGCACTATCTATGTTTGTAGTCACTTTTATCTTTTCTCGACTTTCAGATACCTAATTAACAATTCTTTATATCTGGCTGTTTTGTTTAAATTAAATTATCTTCATTACAATAGCCCATGTGATTTCTGTCTCTGATGGAAGATGAGTGTGGTAGAGAAGACACTTGTTTTGGCCAACTCACAATCTACTCATCTTTCCAGAAATGCCCACACTTCCTCTGCCCAGCCCTCCCTCAGAGGCCTGCCCACTGCCACCCTCACTCCAGGCAAGTTGGGAGAGCTACTTTACCTGAACTCACCTATCTGACGCACTTACCTTACCTCAAGTACATATTTACATAGTAAATAGAAGCAGAGCCTAACCTTACTCTCTGTACACTGGCTTCCAGCACACTGTCTGTGCTAGTTACATAGCTGGCCTGCCCCCACCTGACCCCACCTACCTGACTGCACATGACTAATGAGTATATTGCATCCCCACCATCCTGGAAGGTTGGTCAGTGTGTATCATCCACAGGATGATGCTCCCACTGGTAGGGAAAAGGTGTTCTTTTGTTCCCTGGGACTGCTAAAGGTGTGGGAGGTGAGTCTGAAGCTGGCTGCATTGTAGAGGCTGCAGAGAGATGGCTGGGAAGAAGGAGGGTGGCACTGAGAGGATAAGAGAGGGGGATATGACCTCAGTGTGCACAGTTTGAACTCCCAAATCCACCTAGATTGAACACCGTGGTCTTGACATTCTGTGTACAGGAGTCATGCCTTCTCTTTCTGGCTTTAGCCAATTCAAGTCTTGTTTCTGTAAATTAAACCAGAAGAGTCTGATGTCAGGGTAACAGTGAGCCATCCCTCAGCAAGCAGGTGGGAGGATGATGGGGGACACAGGATGGGACTTCTGGCCCAGGGGCAGAGCAGGCTCTCTCTCAGGGAAGACTAGGATCCCTGCTCTATTCACCAGCTGGAGGCTGACCTCAAGAGCTCTCTTCTTGCCCCAGGGAACTGTCTTCACCAAGAAGCAGTTTCTCTCCCAGATTCTCAGCTGTCAGCATCTCAGGCATGTCTTCTCATGTGTGTCAGTATGTACCTGGTTCCCATGTCTCTGCCCCTTGATCTAGGTTGGCTTCCACTTCCCTGAGACTATTTCAGGTGGGTATGTGATCTAGCTTTGACTCCCTGCCTTGCCAGCTGATGTGGGGCTCTATTTTCTAAGCAATCAATGAGAAGTCACAAAACCCTTGTTCTAGAAAGAGGCTCCAGAGACATCCAAGCTCCCCTAGTGCTCCAGGCAGGGCTGAGAAGAGTTGTTCTCTGGGAGATGCAGATTGGAGAATGGGGTCTACACCTACCATCTAGCCACCCACCCCCAGGATGGGGCTTGTCCATGTTCCCCAGAGAGAAGGCACATCCTGAATACCCTCTCAGGTTGAATTCCAGCCCCTCTCCAGTCATCCTTCCCTTACTTCTCTTCATCCACTCCATCAACAAATCCTGACCATGCCACCTCCAGAAATATCTAAATTCCCTGCATCTAGAGCTCTACTGCCTCTCTGATCTGAGCCACCAACAGCCCCTCTTGGACACTGCAACCCTTTGAATGACCTTCAGTTGCCCCAGATCCTGCAACATGGGGTTGAACAGTGTCCCCTAAAATTCAAGTCCTCCAGAATCTCAAAATGTGATCTTATTAGGAAATAGGGTCTTTCCAGATGTAATTAGTTAAGACAAGGTCATACTGGACTAGGGTGGGCTTTAATCCAAAGACCCATGTCTTTACAAGAAGAGGAGAGGACACACAGAAGTTGTGAAGAAGAGAAGGTAGTCTTAGTCACCTAGTGCTGTTATAACAAAAAATACCCCCAAGTGGGTAGCTTTAAAGAACAGGAAGCTATTGTCACATAGTTTTGGAAGCTAGGAATCTAAATCGAGGCATTGGCCCTAGGAGAAGGTCTTTCTTGTTAGTGACCCGAGGAGTTCTTGGCATCCTTTGGTGTTCCTTGGCATTCTTTGATGTCTGTCTTCTCCCTGTGTGTATCTCCATGTCTATTCTGTCTTTTTCTTAAGACATCTCTCAGAGGTGACTAGGTTTAAGACCCATCCTACTCTGGTATGACCTTTTAACACAACAAAAGAAAGCCTGTATTTCCAAACATGGTCACCTTCACAGAAACAGTAGTAGGACTTCCACATTTCTTCTCCAAGGGCATAATTCTATCCAGAACATGGCCTTGTGAAGAAAGAGGCAGAGATTGGAGCAATGCATCTAAAGGCCAAAGAAGGCCAAGGGTTGCCAGCAACCACCAGAAGCTGAAAGAAGCAAGGAGGGATCCTCCCCTAGAGATTTCAGAGAGTGCATGGCCCTGCCAACACCTTAATTTCAGATTTCTGGACTCCTGAACTGGGAGAGAATAGATATCTTTGATTTAAATCATTCAATTTGGGTTAATTTTACATGACAGCCTTAGGAAACTAGTGCAACATCCTTGAGTCACCATGTCACCACTTGCAGCCCCAGGTGTGACATCTCAGAGGAGGCTGGAGACACTCATCGATGTGGCCCCTTTTCCTGGGTGGGACTGTAGCTCTGTGCCATGCTGAGGGAACCCAGATCTTCACCTGTGGCTGTGGCTCAGCATATGTCTTAGCTATACTGGACTGCCAGCACCTGCTGTTCAGTCTATCAAACAGCCATTGGGTTATGACTGTAATTATGTGATTGTGGTGTTGCTGGGGCCAGTGATTTGTCATTGTTAAGATTTATGAAGTGCCCAGTCTATCTACAGAAAATGATAATAATAAAAAAACAGGAATTGCTCCCCTCTGATGGGCTAGAGCACAGCAAAAATTCCTGAAAGGAAGAAACATGGGCAGTTGTGTCAGGATAAGGATGGAAGGGTTGATTTTGAAAGGTTGGCAGAGGCCTAGGTTTGCCATTCTGAGTCCCTTGAAAAAGGTCCCTCAAAAACCACTTGAAACCACTATTGATTGACAAGATCCATCAGAGAAACTAAATACACCCATTGCCACTGAGTCGATTCTGACCTATAGCAACTCTATAGAACAGTAGAACTGCCACCACAGGGTTTCCGAGGCTGCAATCTTTATGGAAACAGACTGCCACATCTTTCTCCCACAGAGCAACTGGTGGGTTTGAAACACTGACCTTTCAGTCAGCAGCCAAGTGCATTAACCGCTGCCCCACTCAAACACACTGCCACTAAGTTGATTCTGACTCATAGCAGCCCCTATTGGGTTTCCACGGCTGTAAATCTTTGCAGAAGTAAATTTTCTCATCTTCATCCTGCAGAGTGGCTGATGATTTTGGTTAGCAGCCAACTTTACCCACTATGCCACCAGAGCTGTTTACTAAAAAAAAAAAAAAAACCAACTCGCTGCCACTGAGTCAATTCTGACTCATAGCAACTCCCACTGAGTTTCTGAGGCTATAAACCTTTACAGAAGTAAATTTCCCCATCTCCCTTCCATGGAGTGGCTGGTAGAGTTGAACCACTGACCTTCTGGTTAGCAGCCAAATGCCTCATCATCTACTATACCACCAGAGTGCCTTACTAGAGAATGTTAAATCATTGATCGACACTCATTCCAAACCCATGCGGCACAGAGCCAGGCACAGCAAAAGGAGAGGTAAAATGAAAGCAGTGAACCTATTTCTTTTCTCTGCCTTAGCAGAGACAAGAAGGCAGGACCATCACCTAAGGAACAATGTAGTTCTGCCTTCCATTTTTTTAAATCAGGTGGCTTCAACTAGAGGATTCCCTGGATGGTGCAAAAGGTGAACACAGAAGTACCTCAGAAGAAAGGCCTGGTGGTGTACATCCAAAAACTCAACTATTGAAAACTCTGTGGAGCACAATTCTATTCTGACACACATGGGCTTTCCAAGAGTTGGGGCTGACTCTACAGCAGCAGGTCTTCAGCCAGAGGTACATGGAGGAGGAGGGCTCTGCGTAGACTAGGCTGTCAGGGGGCTTACTGGAAACCTTGAGTTTATATAGAAACTTAGGAGACAAAAAGAGGGATAAAGGAATTATATCTCCATATCTCTGATACCTTTCAGGAGTTGGTGAGGTTCAGTTTTATTTTTCCCATTCAAATCACCAAGCCTCAAGTCTCATGTGCTACTGTCAGTTAACAGGGATCACAGCCATCAAGTCCCATAACATGTGGCTTTCAGGCATGGAATTCATCAGACACTGGGTTGACATATGAGACACCCTCTGTGGAAGCCCCCATGGGTTCTAAGCCACATCATCCACTGCAATTGACTGCTGCCTTAGGCAGGCGTCTCTGCTCTGCCATTCTCAGTCTCCAGAGGTGATCTCCTATCACCCATGAGGAGGCTGCTGATTGAGCCAGGCACAGGGCAGTAAATATTTCTGAGTCCATGGTCGAATTTGCACAGACTGGACTTCCAGCCTTAAGTCAGTGTGTAGGTAGGAGCTGGTGAAGACAGGTAAGCTGTACTAGGGTCTAAAGAATGCCCTTCCCCTAAACATGCCTTCAGTGGGATCCTTTAGAGTTGTGGCTAATCATAGAAGGGAAGATGCTTTTCTGAGTGTGCTCAATCAGTACTCAGAAGTTCAGCAATGAATAGGATGCCCCAGGCACAAGACCTTGGTGATGACCTATTGGGCTCACCCAGAAAGCCCAATGTTGTCAAGTCCATTCCATCTTATACCAAACTTATAGAACAGGGTAGAAATGCTCCCATGGGATTTCCAAGACTGTAATTTTTACAGAGGCAATTGCCACAACTTTCTACTGCAGAGAAGCTGGTGGGATTGAACTGTTGATCTTTTGATTAGCAGCAGAGCTCCCAATGTGCCATCAGGGTTCCATTGAGCTCACATTTAGGGTCAGTGTCACTAAGGTAGGGGAGATTCCAGATTCCTCATGCTAGTTCCATAGAGAGAGTCCCTCCTCCCATTTTCTCCACTTCCTTCTTCCCCTCTTCCCAGTCACTGTCTCAAATGTGGGCCCATGTGGGGCCTGGCTAAGGGAACAAAGGATAAGGTCCCTGAGTTCACAAAACCTTGATGTCTGCAAGTGCAGAGGCATCACCAGACACAGGATCTATGAGCGCCTCCTCAGCTCTCTGCTGCAGGCACCCAGCATCAAATAAAAATGCAACTTTGGACTTATGTAAGGAGAGATTTTGTGCAAAAGGATTATCTGAGGAAGAAGGAAAGGGCTAGTGTAGTAGTAGTAGGAGACTATTGCAATAAGAACATTCAAACCAAGAGATTTGCAGGCATCGAGGATAAGGAGGAGTGAGCCTGTGTGGTGCAAACAGTGAATATGCTCAGCTGCTATCTAAAGGACTGGAGGCTTGAATCCACTTAGAGGCCTGGTGATCTACTTCCAAAAAGTCAGCCATTGAAAAAAAAAAACCCATGAAACACAGTTTTACTCTCACACACTTGGAGTCTCCATGGGAATCAACCGCACTACAACTGCTTCTGATTAAACAAAGCTGGAAAGAAGCTGATGTGGGGAAGTGGGTTAAACAGGGTGAATCGGTAGAGCTGTGTGTGATCAGACAGTAGGTCAGAAAAGTTCTACCCAAGGCCCAGCTGTTCTCAGAACAAGTCATAAGGAGGGGCTGTCTGGTAGCTTACACTAAGGATACACCAAAGTTTAAGACCCTGGGAAGGAGGGAACCTTAACCAAAGGTTGACTAATGAAATTTATTTTCCTATTGATCAGTTTGGACATCGAGCTCAGCTAATCATTTGTGAGGGGGGAAAATAGGTATTTAGATTCTGTGTCTGGCTTTGTAATAGGCAAACAAGAAGGTACATAAGAGTCTTATCTAAATCACTTGGGAAGCAGTGTCCTTTGCAGTAAACTCTTTCCCAAAGCACTAAAGGGTGGGGAGAATTCTTCAATGGTCATTGTGTACCAGGATCACAGGGCTCAGGTAAAATTCAACGTTGTCCTTGTCCTATCTACATCCTGGCCCTGCTGCAGAGACCTTTCCTGCTCTAGCCTCCATTCAAAACCAGCAGCTTTAAATGGTACCCCAGAAACAGGTCAGAGCAAACGTCATCAGGAAAGACCAATCTCTAGAAAAGAATATCGTGTTTGGTGAAATGGAAGGTCAGCAAAATTGAGTAAGATCCTCAATGAGAAAATTGATTCAGTAGTAGCAAGAATGGACCCAAATGTAGTGACAATCATGAAGATGGCACAGACTCAGGCAATGTTTTATTCTATTTTTCACAAGGTCACCATGAATTGGAGCCCACTCAACAGCAACGAACAACAATGCAATCTAAAGAGGCCTCCAAGCTCTGTGCATTGCTCTTAGTGGGAAGAAGTACAAGGTGCAGTAGCCTATCCTTTATTTAGGAGATATTCCAGCACATCTCAGACCACTTGACCCCTACAACCTTCTCCAACATGCAGGCCCTTGAATCTTTGTAGGGTTTAGCACCCAATTTTGGATCATATGTATCATACCAAACCCTCTGACATGCCTGCTCTTTCTTGCTCATCATTTCCTTTAACATGATGCTACTGAGGTGGTGGACTCATGCTTTGTTCAGCAGAATGGCCAGTGTCTCCACTCCATCACCTTTGGACTATATGACAGCAGACAGTAGTCCTGAGGCAAGACCAAGAATGTAAACTGCTACCTATCTCAAGTGAATTCAGGGTGCTTCTGGTTCTTCTTGATGAAAGTAGAGGAAAATGCATTTGAATAGACAAGAGTCTTTATCACATGCCAGAGACTCTGTGAATCTGCCCTAGAAAGATGCCCACCGCTTATCTGTCAGTTTGTTGTACAGAGGTGGCTTGCATGTTGCTGTGAGGCTGGAGGCTATGCAACTAGTATTTCAAATACCAGCAGGGCCCCCCATGGTTGACAGGTTACAGCAGAGCTTTCAGACTAAGACAGACTAGGAAGAAGGATGGGGCATCCACTGCTGAAAAAACAGCCCTGAAAACATTATGAACAGAAGTGAAACACTGTCTGACATATTACTGGAAAACTTTAAGAATAGCCATGAAACATTGCCTGATACAGTGCCCAAAGATGAGCACCTCGGGTTGGAAAACACTCAAAATACGACTTGGAAAAAGCTGCCTCCCAAAGTAGAGTTGACCTTAATGACACAGATGAAGTAAAACTTTCATAACATTCATTTGCTGATGGAGCACAACTCAAAATGGGAAGAAACAGGTGCAAACATTCATTAATAATCAGAACACGGAATGTATCAAGTATAAAACCGAAGGAAAAAAAAAACCCAACCCAAAGTCACTACCATCGAGTCAGATCCAACGCATAGTGACCCCTCCTTGGGTTTCTGAGGCGGTATCACTATGGAAGTAGATTGTCCAACCTTCCTTTTGAAGAGTAGCTGGTGGGTTTGAACTGCCAGCCTTCTGGTTAGCAGTCAATTGGAAGTTTTCAAAAATGAAATGGAATGCATAAAGATTGATATCCTAGGCATTAGTGAGTGAAAATGAATTGGTATTGTCCATTTTGAACCAGAAAAGCATATGATCTATTATGCTAGGAATGACAGATTAAAGAGGAATGACAGTGCATTCATTATCAAAAAGAATATCTCAAGTTCTATCCTGAAGTACAATGTTATCATGATAGGGTAATATTTATACACCTGCAAGGAAGACCAATGTGGTGGTTATGTTTGTGTGTCAACTTGGCTGGGCCTGGTTGAGTGGCTGGGCAGCAGGTGGTAGTTATTCCCCATGATGAGACTGGCAATCAGCTCCATGGTGGGATCTACCACAAGCAGCTGAGTAGTTGCCTTTGGGAAGTGGTCTGCTTCCTGTATATAAAAAGAAGCCTTGGGAATGGTCTGTAGCCTATGGCACTCTTGGACCCTGCATGTAGCCATGTCATTGCTCAGCAGCCTGCTATGCTCTGCCAACCTTGGGACTTACCTTACAATGGACTTAAGTGAAGGGCCTGCTGTGTGGTTTGGTAACATTGGGACTGTGCCTTTTTCCTTGTCAACCTTGGGGCTTCTCAGCCTCAGCAGCTAGCAGCTGTCTGAGTGAAGAAATGCCTCTAGTTCCAGTGGGCCAGGAGCAGGAGGTGGAGCTAGACCCCAAGGTTGAGGGGCTTTCACCCAGCCCCTTGAGCCTGGCACTTTGAACTTGGACTTAAAACCTCCAAATTATAAGAATAAACTCCTGTTTGTTAAGGCCTCATTTGTGGTATATTCCTGTCAGAATGGCACTAGGGACCCAGAACAATCAGTTAATATTAATATTATTCAAATTTACACACCAACTACTAAAGCCAAAGATAATGAAATTTAAGGTTTTTACCAACCTCTGCGGTCTGAAATTGACCAAACATGAAATCAAGAAGTATGGATTACTACTGATGATTGGAATGCAAAAGTTGGAGGCAAAGAAGAATCATCAGTAGTCGGAAAATATGGACTTAGTAATAGAAATGACTCTAGAGATCACATGACAGAATTTTGCAAGACCAAAGATTTATTCATTGTAAATACTTTTTTTTTTTCTACAACACAAAAGGTGGCTATACATGTGGACCTCACCAGATGGAATATACAGAAATCAAAACAACTATATCTGTGGAAAGAGGTGATGAAGAAGCTAGATATCATCAGTCCAAACAAGGCCAGGAGCTGACTGTGCAACAGACCATCAACTGCTCATATGCAAGTTGAAGTTGAGAATTAAAGAAATTAAAGCAAGTCAATAAGAGCCAAAATATGACCTTGATTATATCCTACCTGAATTTAGAGACCATCTGAAGAATAGATTTGATTCACTGAACACAAATGACTGAAGACCAGATAAGTGGGTGATGACATCATATGTGAAAAAACAAAATGGTTATTAAAAAGGCAAGACAGGAAGAAAAGATCAACATGGATGTCAGAAGAGACTGTAATTTGTTCTTGAAAATAGAGTAGCTAAAGCAAATGTAAGAAAGGCTGAAATAAGAGAATTAAACGTATTTGAAAATGCAGTTTCAGAAGACAAAGTAACGTATTATAATGAAATGTGCAAGGACTTGGAGTTAGAAAACAAAAAGGGAAAACATGTTTGGAATTTCTCAAGATGAAAGAACTTAAGAAGAAACCCAAACCTTGAGTTGCAATATTGAAGGACTCTACGGGCAAAATCCAGCACTTGTCTGTCAGTTTGTTGTGCTGTGGTGGCTTGTGTGTTGCTGAGAGGTTGGAGACTATGTCACCAGTATTTCAAATACCAACAAGGTCACCCATGGTGGACAGGTTTCAGCAGAGCTTACAGACTAAGACAGACTCGGAAGAAGGAAGGGATCATCCAATTCTCAAAGAAATGGCCAGTGAAAACTTTGTGAGTACCAGTGAAACACTGTCTGATCTATTACTGGAGAACTTTATGAATAGCCCTGAGACACTGTCTGATATAGTGCCATAAGATGAGCTGCTCAGGTTGGAAGGCACTCAAAATACGACTGGGGAAGACCTGCTCCCTCAGAGTAGAGTTGACTTTAATAATGTGGATGGAGTAAAGTTTTCAGAACCTCCATTGCTGATGTGGCACGACTCAAAATGGGAAGATACAGCTGAAAACATCCATTAATAATAAGAACATAGAATGTACAAAGTATGAATCTAGGAAAATTGGGAGTTATGAAAAATGAAATGAAATGCATGAAGATTGATATCCTAGGCATTAGTGAGTGGAAATGGACTGGTTTTGGCCATTTTGAATCAGACAACCATATGATCTGCAATACTGGGAATGACAAATTGAAGAGAAATGGTGTGACATTTGTCATCACAAAGAATGTTTCAGGATCTATCCTGAAGCATAATGCTGTCAGTGATAGGATAATATCCATATGCCTATAAGGAAGAACAGTTAATACTAATATTATTCAAATTTACACACCAACCACCCACCAAAGCCAAAGACAAGGCAATTGAAGATTTCTACCAACATCTACAATCTGAAATAAAACAAACATGCAATCAAGATGTGTTGATTATTACTGAAAGCAAAAGCAAAAGATGGAAACAAACAAGAATCACCATTAGTTGGAAAACATGGCCTTGGTGATAGACACTGGAGATTGCATGATAGAATTTTGCAAGATGTATGACTTATTCATTGCAAATACCTTTTTTTTCACAACATAAATGATAGCTATACATGTGGACTTTGCCAGATGGAGTACACAGGAATCAGCTTGATTATATCTGTGGAAAGAGGAGATGGAGAAGCTCAATATCTTCAGCCAAAGCAAGGCCAGGAGCTGACTGTGGAGCAGACCATCAACTGCTCATATGCAAGCTGAAGTTGAAGCTGAAGTAAAACAAATCCATGAGAGCCAAAATATGACCTTGATTGTGTCCCTCCTGAATTTAGAGACCATCTGAAAAATAGATTTGATGCATTGAACACCAATGA